>NW_027457621.1:600000-900000 GCF_050624435.1 Tenrec ecaudatus
AGTCAGAAAATGAAAACTCCGGAGCCGCTGTTCAGCAGGCCCGGGTGTAGCTCCCAGAGGCACACTGGTGCTCCTCTAGAATTTGGATAAAAATCGTTTTCACTGGAATAAAGAACCCTGATCAAGCCAGGTGGGTCTAGATCATCGAAATTGCTGCGTTTGCCCGGTATACTGACAAGAACCCACCTGTGCTTGTCCATGGCGTATTCAGCACAGGAATCTGCATCGATTGAGCCAAGACAAAGGAAAGCTCAGGGAGGCAGCACCCGTGTAGAAAAGCATTTGTACTTCAAAGATGAGGCCAATGAGGTGAAAGGACAAAGCCATGGCAAACAGTTTTGATCATTGGCAGAATTTCACGGAGCAATATTGCTGGGAGAGAAAAGGCACCACCTGAGGGAGGCACGCTCAACAAAACGACCTAGGGCAGGAGCCGGGTTGCCCCCAGGCACTAGGCGTGTCAGGCCTCAGCATTGTAAGGAGAGTTCACTGAAGTCCCTGAGTGAAGTTTTCTCCGCTGTCCTACGTCTACGTTCCTAAAATTTACTCTGCGGTTTCTGATGATCCTAGCTTATGAACGGCCACCATTCACCGTTCTCATTACACTCCTGCGTCTCCATCGGCCTTAAAAGAAAGGGAGGACACGCAACTGCTGGCAGGTTAGTTCAGCAAAGTTTGTCTCAACACAAAAGAGACAGCTCTGTGGTGACCCGTCTTCCACGGTAAAACATTTCCTAGCGAATAAGGAATCTTCCCATCGCAATGACAATATGAGAGAATTGCCACCGATGGATTTGCCGCTGTGCGTACACATCATCTTGAGGCCATACAGTAGTGAAGCACGGGAACCCAGGCGCTTCACCCTTTACCCTAGACCAGTGAAACACTGTCTCTAAACATGCCCACATGCCTGTATCTATGCCCGTTTAAAGTTAACGCTAAACCGAAATCTTCTGTCCCACTATTTTGCAGCATTTGAAAGAAGTACACTGGGAAAGATTTTTCTGCAAGGAAGAAACTGCAGGCGGCGTGGCTGAAATGAGAATATCATGCTGCACGAGCTCTTTGCCCTCAGATGTAGAAGTGTCATCAGTGGGCATCATACAGAAACGGGACTTTAATAAATGATCATCAACCTCTGTGAATTCCCTTTGTTCTAGACGCCTGAAATAAAGACTTGTCCTGAGTCACATAAACCTCCACCGAGTGGTCTTTATGTGGCGCGGGAACATGCCGGTATGAGAATTCCGAAGAAGGCTGAACGTCCACAATTGAATGGTCATAGCCAGAAATGAAGTGGCATCGGATCAAACTGGGAAACTTCAGCTTCCATTAGACAATGAAGATGTGAGAATCTGGTACGTCCACAATTCACGGTTTCCTTAGATCCATGAAATTCCGTGTTGAATTTTAGTCAGAAAATGAAAACTCCGGAGCCGCTGTTCAGCAGGCCCGGGTGTAGCTCCCAGAGGCACACTGGTGCTCCTCTAGAATTTGGATAAAAATCGTTTTCACTGGAATAAAGAACCCTGATCAAGCCAGGTGGGTCTTGACCATCGAAATTGCTGCGTTTGCCCGGTATACTGACAAGAACCCACCTGTGCTAGTCCATGGCGTATTCAGCACAGGAATCTGCATCGATTGAGCCAAGACAAAGGAAAGCTCAGGGAGGCAGCACCCGTGTAGAAAAGCATTTGTACTTCAAAGATGAGGCCAATGAGGTGAAAGGACAAAGCCATGGCAAACAGTTTTGATCATTGGCAGAATTTCACGGAGCAATATTGCTGGGAGAGAAAAGGCACCACCTGAGGGAGGCACGCTCAACAAAACTACCTAGGGCAGGAGACAGGTTGCCCCCAGGCACTAGTCGTGTCAGGCCTCAGCATTGTAAGGAGAGTTCACTGAAGTCCCTGACTGAAGTTTTCTCCGCTGTCCTACGTCTACGTTCCTAAAATTTACTCTGCGGTTTCTGATGATCCTGGCTTATGAACGGCCACCATTCACCGTTCTCCTTACACTCGTGCGTCTCAATCGGCCTTAAAAGAAAGGGAGGACACGCAACTGCTGGCAGGTAAATTCAGCAAAGTTTGTCTCAACACAAAAGAGACAGCTCTGTGGTGACCCGTCTTCCACGGTAAAACATTTCCTAGCGAATAAGGAATCTTCCCATCGCAATGACACTGAGAGAATTGCCACCGATGGATTTGCCGCTGTGCCTACACATCATCTTGAGGCCATACAGTAGTGAAGCACGGGATCCCAGGCGCTTCACCCTTTACCCTAGACCAGTGAAACACTGTCTCTAAACATGCCCACATGCCTGTATCTATGCCCGTTTAAAGTTAACGTTAAACCGAAATCTTCTGTCCCACAATTTTGAAGCATTTTAAAGAAGTACACTGGGAAAGATTATTCTGCAAGGAAGGAACTGCAGGCGGCGTGGCTGAAATGAGAATATGCTGCACGAGCTCTTTGCCCTCAGATGTGGAAGTGTCATCAGTGGGCATCATAGAGAAACGGGACTTTAATAAGTGATCATCAACCTCTGTGAATTTCCTTTGTTCTAGACGCCTGAAATAAAGACTTGTCCTGAGTCACATAAACCTCCAACGAGTGGTCTTTATGTGGCGCGGGAACATGCCGGTATAAGAGAATTCCGAAGAAGGCTGAACGTCCACAATTGAATGGTCATTGCCAGAAATGAAGTGGCAGCCGGATCAGACTGGGAAACTTCAGCTTCCATTAGACAATGAAGATGTGAGAATCTGGTACGTTCACAATTCACGGTTTCCTTAGATCCATGAAATTCCGTGTTGAATTTTAGTCAGAAAATGAAAACTCCGGAGCCGCTGTTCAGCAGGCCCGGGTGTAGCTCCCAGAGGCACACTGGTGCTCCTCTAGAATTTGGATAAAAATCGTTTTCACTGGAATAAAGAACCCTGATCAAGCCAGGTGGGTCTAGATCATCGAAATTGCTGCGTTTGCCCGGTATACTGACAAGAACCCACCTGTGCTTGTCCATGGCGTATTCAGCACAGGAATCTGCATCGATTGAGCCAAGACAAAGGAAAGCTCAGGGAGGCAGCACCCGTGTAGAAAAGCATTTGTACTTCAAAGATGAGGCCAATGAGGTGAAAGGACAAAGCCATGGCAAACAGTTTTGATCATTGGCAGAATTTCACGGAGCAATATTGCTGGGAGAGAAAAGGCACCACCTGAGGGAGGCACGCTCAACAAAACGACCTAGGGCAGGAGCCGGGTTGCCCCCAGGCACTAGGCGTGTCAGGCCTCAGCATTGTAAGGAGAGTTCACTGAAGTCCCTGAGTGAAGTTTTCTCCGCTGTCCTACGTCTACGTTCCTAAAATTTACTCTGCGGTTTCTGATGATCCTAGCTTATGAACGGCCACCATTCACCGTTCTCATTACACTCCTGCGTCTCCATCGGCCTTAAAAGAAAGGGAGGACACGCAACTGCTGGCAGGTTAGTTCAGCAAAGTTTGTCTCAACACAAAAGAGACAGCTCTGTGGTGACCCGTCTTCCACGGTAAAACATTTCCTAGCGAATAAGGAATCTTCCCATCGCAATGACAATATGAGAGAATTGCCACCGATGGATTTGCCGCTGTGCGTACACATCATCTTGAGGCCATACAGTAGTGAAGCACGGGAACCCAGGCGCTTCACCCTTTACCCTAGACCAGTGAAACACTGTCTCTAAACATGCCCACATGCCTGTATCTATGCCCGTTTAAAGTTAACGCTAAACCGAAATCTTCTGTCCCACTATTTTGCAGCATTTGAAAGAAGTACACTGGGAAAGATTTTTCTGCAAGGAAGAAACTGCAGGCGGCGTGGCTGAAATGAGAATATCATGCTGCACGAGCTCTTTGCCCTCAGATGTAGAAGTGTCATCAGTGGGCATCATACAGAAACGGGACTTTAATAAATGATCATCAACCTCTGTGAATTCCCTTTGTTCTAGACGCCTGAAATAAAGACTTGTCCTGAGTCACATAAACCTCCACCGAGTGGTCTTTATGTGGCGCGGGAACATGCCGGTATGAGAATTCCGAAGAAGGCTGAACGTCCACAATTGAATGGTCATAGCCAGAAATGAAGTGGCATCGGATCAAACTGGGAAACTTCAGCTTCCATTAGACAATGAAGATGTGAGAATCTGGTACGTCCACAATTCACGGTTTCCTTAGATCCATGAAATTCCGTGTTGAATTTTAGTCAGAAAATGAAAACTCCGGAGCCGCTGTTCAGCAGGCCCGGGTGTAGCTCCCAGAGGCACACTGGTGCTCCTCTAGAATTTGGATAAAAATCGTTTTCACTGGAATAAAGAACCCTGATCAAGCCAGGTGGGTCTTGACCATCGAAATTGCTGCGTTTGCCCGGTATACTGACAAGAACCCACCTGTGCTAGTCCATGGCGTATTCAGCACAGGAATCTGCATCGATTGAGCCAAGACAAAGGAAAGCTCAGGGAGGCAGCACCCGTGTAGAAAAGCATTTGTACTTCAAAGATGAGGCCAATGAGGTGAAAGGACAAAGCCATGGCAAACAGTTTTGATCATTGGCAGAATTTCACGGAGCAATATTGCTGGGAGAGAAAAGGCACCACCTGAGGGAGGCACGCTCAACAAAACTACCTAGGGCAGGAGACAGGTTGCCCCCAGGCACTAGTCGTGTCAGGCCTCATCATTGTAAGGAGAGTTCACTGAAGTCCCTGACTGAAGTTTTCTCCGTTGTCCTACGTCTACGTTCCTAAAATTTACTCTGCGGTTTCTGATGATCCTGGCTTATGAACGGCCACCATTCACCGTTCTCCTTACACTCGTGCGTCTCCATCGACCTTAAAAAAAGGGAGGACAAGCAACTGCTGGCAGGTAAATTCAGCAAAGTTTGTCTCAACACAAAAGAGACAGCTCTGTGGTGACCCGTCTTCCACGGTAAAACATTTCCTAGCGAATAAGGAATCTTCCCATCGCAATGACAATATGAGAGATTTGCCACCGATGGATTTGCCGCTGTGCCTACACATCATCTTGAGGCCATACAGTAGTGAAGCACGGGAACCCAGCCGCTTCACCCATCACCCTAGACCAGTGAAACACTGTCTCTAAACATGCCCACATGCCTGTATCTATGCCCGTTTAAAGTTAACGCTAAACCGAAATCTTCTGTCCGACTATTTTGCAGCATTTTAAAGAAGTACACTGGGAAAGATTTTTCTGCAAGGAAGAAACTGCAGGCGGCGTGGCTGAAATGAGAATATGCTGCACGAGCTCTTTGCCCACAGATGTGGAAGTGTCATCAGTGGGCATCATAGAGAAACTGGACTTTAATAAGTGATCATCAACCTCTGTGAATTCCCTTTGTTCTAGACGCCTGAAATAAAGAGTTGTCCTGAGTCACATAAACCTCCACCGAGTGGTCTTTATGTGGCGCGGGAACATGCCGGTATAAGAGAATTCCGAAGAAGGCTGAACGTCCACAATTGAATGGTCATTGCCAGAAATGAAGTGGCAGCCGGATCAGACTGGGAAACTTCAGCTTCCATTAGACAATGAAGATGTGAGAATCTGGTACGTCCACAATTCACGGTTTCCTTAGATCCATGAAATTCCGTGTTGAATTTTAGTCAGAAAATGAAAACTCCGGAGCCGCTGTTCAGCAGGCCCGGGTGTAGCTCCCAGAGGCACACTGGTGCTCCTCTAGAATTTGGATAAAAATCGTTTTCACTGGAATAAAGAACCCTGATCAAGCCAGGTGGGTCTAGATCATCGAAATTGCTGCGTTTGCCCGGTATACTGACAAGAACCCACCTGTGCTAGTCCATGGCGTATTCAGCACAGGAATCTGCATCGATTGAGCCAAGACAAAGGAAAGCTCAGGGAGGCAGCACCCGTGTAGAAAAGCATTTGTACTTCAAAGATGAGGCCAATGAGGTGAAAGGACAAAGCCATGGCAAACAGTTTTGATCATTGGCAGAATTTCACGGAGCAATATTGCTGGGAGAGAAAAGGCACCACCTGAGGGAGGCACGCTCAACAAAACTACCTAGGGCAGGAGACAGGTTGCCCCCAGGCACTAGTCGTGTCAGGCCTCAGCATTGTAAGGAGAGTTCACTGAAGTCCCTGACTGAAGTTTTCTCCGCTGTCCTACGTCTACGTTCCTAAAATTTACTCTGCGGTTTCTGATGATCCTGGCTTATGAACGGCCACCATTCACCGTTCTCCTTACACTCGTGCGTCTCAATCGGCCTTAAAAGAAAGGGAGGACACGCAACTGCTGGCAGGTAAATTCAGCAAAGTTTGTCTCAACACAAAAGAGACAGCTCTGTGGTGACCCGTCTTCCACGGTAAAACATTTCCTAGCGAATAAGGAATCTTCCCATCGCAATGACACTGAGAGAATTGCCACCGATGGATTTGCCGCTGTGCCTACACATCATCTTGAGGCCATACAGTAGTGAAGCACGGGATCCCAGGCGCTTCACCCTTTACCCTAGACCAGTGAAACACTGTCTCTAAACATGCCCACATGCCTGTATCTATGCCCGTTTAAAGTTAACGTTAAACCGAAATCTTCTGTCCCACAATTTTGAAGCATTTTAAAGAAGTACACTGGGAAAGATTATTCTGCAAGGAAGGAACTGCAGGCGGCGTGGCTGAAATGAGAATATGCTGCACGAGCTCTTTGCCCTCAGATGTGGAAGTGTCATCAGTGGGCATCATAGAGAAACGGGACTTTAATAAGTGATCATCAACCTCTGTGAATTTCCTTTGTTCTAGACGCCTGAAATAAAGACTTGTCCTGAGTCACATAAACCTCCAACGAGTGGTCTTTATGTGGCGCGGGAACATGCCGGTATAAGAGAATTCCGAAGAAGGCTGAACGTCCACAATTGAATGGTCATTGCCAGAAATGAAGTGGCAGCCGGATCAGACTGGGAAACTTCAGCTTCCATTAGACAATGAAGATGTGAGAATCTGGTACGTTCACAATTCACGGTTTCCTTAGATCCATGAAATTCCGTGTTGAATTTTAGTCAGAAAATGAAAACTCCGGAGCCGCTGTTCAGCAGGCCCGGGTGTAGCTCCCAGAGGCACACTGGTGCTCCTCTAGAATTTGGATAAAAATCGTTTTCACTGGAATAAAGAACCCTGATCAAGCCAGGTGGGTCTAGATCATCGAAATTGCTGCGTTTGCCCGGTATACTGACAAGAACCCACCTGTGCTTGTCCATGGCGTATTCAGCACAGGAATCTGCATCGATTGAGCCAAGACAAAGGAAAGCTCAGGGAGGCAGCACCCGTGTAGAAAAGCATTTGTACTTCAAAGATGAGGCCAATGAGGTGAAAGGACAAAGCCATGGCAAACAGTTTTGATCATTGGCAGAATTTCACGGAGCAATATTGCTGGGAGAGAAAAGGCACCACCTGAGGGAGGCACGCTCAACAAAACGACCTAGGGCAGGAGCCGGGTTGCCCCCAGGCACTAGGCGTGTCAGGCCTCAGCATTGTAAGGAGAGTTCACTGAAGTCCCTGAGTGAAGTTTTCTCCGCTGTCCTACGTCTACGTTCCTAAAATTTACTCTGCGGTTTCTGATGATCCTAGCTTATGAACGGCCACCATTCACCGTTCTCATTACACTCCTGCGTCTCCATCGGCCTTAAAAGAAAGGGAGGACACGCAACTGCTGGCAGGTTAGTTCAGCAAAGTTTGTCTCAACACAAAAGAGACAGCTCTGTGGTGACCCGTCTTCCACGGTAAAACATTTCCTAGCGAATAAGGAATCTTCCCATCGCAATGACAATATGAGAGAATTGCCACCGATGGATTTGCCGCTGTGCGTACACATCATCTTGAGGCCATACAGTAGTGAAGCACGGGAACCCAGGCGCTTCACCCTTTACCCTAGACCAGTGAAACACTGTCTCTAAACATGCCCACATGCCTGTATCTATGCCCGTTTAAAGTTAACGCTAAACCGAAATCTTCTGTCCCACTATTTTGCAGCATTTGAAAGAAGTACACTGGGAAAGATTTTTCTGCAAGGAAGAAACTGCAGGCGGCGTGGCTGAAATGAGAATATCATGCTGCACGAGCTCTTTGCCCTCAGATGTAGAAGTGTCATCAGTGGGCATCATACAGAAACGGGACTTTAATAAATGATCATCAACCTCTGTGAATTCCCTTTGTTCTAGACGCCTGAAATAAAGACTTGTCCTGAGTCACATAAACCTCCACCGAGTGGTCTTTATGTGGCGCGGGAACATGCCGGTATGAGAATTCCGAAGAAGGCTGAACGTCCACAATTGAATGGTCATAGCCAGAAATGAAGTGGCATCGGATCAAACTGGGAAACTTCAGCTTCCATTAGACAATGAAGATGTGAGAATCTGGTACGTCCACAATTCACGGTTTCCTTAGATCCATGAAATTCCGTGTTGAATTTTAGTCAGAAAATGAAAACTCCGGAGCCGCTGTTCAGCAGGCCCGGGTGTAGCTCCCAGAGGCACACTGGTGCTCCTCTAGAATTTGGATAAAAATCGTTTTCACTGGAATAAAGAACCCTGATCAAGCCAGGTGGGTCTTGACCATCGAAATTGCTGCGTTTGCCCGGTATACTGACAAGAACCCACCTGTGCTAGTCCATGGCGTATTCAGCACAGGAATCTGCATCGATTGAGCCAAGACAAAGGAAAGCTCAGGGAGGCAGCACCCGTGTAGAAAAGCATTTGTACTTCAAAGATGAGGCCAATGAGGTGAAAGGACAAAGCCATGGCAAACAGTTTTGATCATTGGCAGAATTTCACGGAGCAATATTGCTGGGAGAGAAAAGGCACCACCTGAGGGAGGCACGCTCAACAAAACTACCTAGGGCAGGAGACAGGTTGCCCCCAGGCACTAGTCGTGTCAGGCCTCATCATTGTAAGGAGAGTTCACTGAAGTCCCTGACTGAAGTTTTCTCCGTTGTCCTACGTCTACGTTCCTAAAATTTACTCTGCGGTTTCTGATGATCCTGGCTTATGAACGGCCACCATTCACCGTTCTCCTTACACTCGTGCGTCTCCATCGACCTTAAAAAAAGGGAGGACAAGCAACTGCTGGCAGGTAAATTCAGCAAAGTTTGTCTCAACACAAAAGAGACAGCTCTGTGGTGACCCGTCTTCCACGGTAAAACATTTCCTAGCGAATAAGGAATCTTCCCATCGCAATGACAATATGAGAGATTTGCCACCGATGGATTTGCCGCTGTGCCTACACATCATCTTGAGGCCATACAGTAGTGAAGCACGGGAACCCAGCCGCTTCACCCATCACCCTAGACCAGTGAAACACTGTCTCTAAACATGCCCACATGCCTGTATCTATGCCCGTTTAAAGTTAACGCTAAACCGAAATCTTCTGTCCGACTATTTTGCAGCATTTTAAAGAAGTACACTGGGAAAGATTTTTCTGCAAGGAAGAAACTGCAGGCGGCGTGGCTGAAATGAGAATATGCTGCACGAGCTCTTTGCCCACAGATGTGGAAGTGTCATCAGTGGGCATCATAGAGAAACTGGACTTTAATAAGTGATCATCAACCTCTGTGAATTCCCTTTGTTCTAGACGCCTGAAATAAAGACTTATCCTGAGTCACATAAACCTCCAACGAGTGGTCTTTATGTGGCGCGGGAACATGCCGGTATAAGAGAATTCCGAAGAAGGCTGAACGTCCACAATTGAATGGTCATTGCCAGAAATGAAGTGGCAGCCGGATCAGACTGGGAAACTTCAGCTTCCATTAGACAATGAAGATGTGAGAATCTGGTACGTCCACAATTCACGGTTTCCTTAGATCCATGACATTCCGTGTTGAATTTTAGTCAGAAAATGAAAACTCCGGAGCCGCTGTTCAGCAGGCCCGGGTGTAGCTCCCAGAGGCACACTGGTGCTCCTCTAGAATTTGGATAAAAATCGTTTTCACTGGAATAAAGAACCCTGATCAAGCCAGGTGGGTCTAGATCATCGAAATTGCTGCGTTTGCCCGGTATACTGACAAGAACCCACCTGTGCTAGTCCATGGCGTATTCAGCACAGGAATCTGCATCGATTGAGCCAAGACAAAGGAAAGCTCAGGGAGGCAGCACCCGTGTAGAAAAGCATTTGTACTTCAAAGATGAGGCCAATGAGGTGAAAGGACAAAGCCATGGCAAACAGTTTTGATCATTGGCAGAATTTCACGGAGCAATATTGCTGGGAGAGAAAAGGCACCACCTGAGGGAGGCACGCTCAACAAAACGACCTAGGGCAGGAGCCGTGTTGGCCCCAGGCACTAGGCGTGTCAGGCCTCAGCATTGTAAGGAGAGTTCACTGAAGTCCCTGAGTGAAGTTTTCTCCGCTGTCCTACGTCTACGTTCCTAAAATTTACTCTGCGGTTTCTGATGATCCTAGCTTATGAACGGCCACCATTCACCGTTCTCCTTACACTCCTGCGTCTCCATCGGCCTTAAAAGAAAGGGAGGACACGCAACTGCTGGCAGGTTAGTTCAGCAAAGTTTGTCTCAACACAAAAGAGACAGCTCTGTGGTGACCCGTCTTCCACGGTAAAACATTTCCTAGCGAATAAGGAATCTTCCCATCGCAATGACAATATGAGAGAATTGCCACCGATGGATTTGCCGCTGTGCGTACACATCATCTTGAGGCCATACAGTAGTGAAGCACGTGAACCCAGGCGCTTCACCCTTTACCCTAGACCAGTGAAACACTGTCTCTAAACATGCCCACATGCCTGTATCTATGCCCGTTTAAAGTTAACGCTAAACCGAAATCTTCTGTCCCACTATTTTGCAGCATTTGAAAGAAGTACACTGGGAAAGATTTTTCTGCAAGGAAGAAACTGCAGGCGGCGTGGCTGAAATGAGAATATCATGCTGCACGAGCTCTTTGCCCTCAGATGTAGAAGTGTCATCAGTGGGCATCATACAGAAACGGGACTTTAATAAATGATCATCAACCTCTGTGAATTCCCTTTGTTCTAGACGCCTGAAATAAAGACTTGTCCTGAGTCACATAAACCTCCACCGAGTGGTCTTTATGTGGCGCGGGAACATGCCGGTATGAGAATTCCGAAGAAGGCTGAACGTCCACAATTGAATGGTCATAGCCAGAAATGAAGTGGCATCGGATCAGACTGGGAAACTTCAGCTTCCATTAGACAATGAAGATGTGAGAATCTGGTACGTCCACAATTCACGGTTTCCTTAGATCCATGAAATTCCGTGTTGAATTTTAGTCAGAAAAGGAAAACTCCGGAGCCGCTGTTCAGCAGGCCCGGGTGTAGCTCCCAGAGGCACACTGGTGCTCCTCTAGAATTTGGATAAAAATCGTTTTCACTGGAATAAAGAACCCTGATCAAGCCAGGTGGGTCTTGACCATCGAAATTGCTGCGTTTGCCCGGTATACTGACAAGAACCCACCTGTGCTAGTCCATGGCGTATTCAGCACAGGAATCTGCATCGATTGAGCCAAGACAAAGGAAAGCTCAGGGAGGCAGCACCCGTGTAGAAAAGCATTTGTACTTCAAAGATGAGGCCAATGAGGTGAAAGGACAAAGCCATGGCAAACAGTTTTGATCATCGGCAGAATTTCACGGAGCAATATTGCTGGGAGAGAAAAGGCACCACCTGAGGGAGGCACGCTCAACAAAACTACCTAGGGCAGGAGACAGGTTGCCCCCAGGCACTAGTCGTGACAGGCCTCATCATTGTAAGGAGAGTTCACTGAAGTCCCTGACTGAAGTTTTCTCCGTTGTCCTACGTCTACGTTCCTAAAATTTACTCTGCGGTTTCTGATGATCCTGGCTTATGAACGGCCACCATTCACCGTTCTCCTTACACTCGTGCGTCTCCATCGACCTTAAAAAAAGGGAGGACAAGCAACTGCTGGCAGGTAAATTCAGCAAAGTTTGTCTCAACACAAAAGAGACAGCTCTGTGGTGACCCGTCTTCCACGGTAAAACATTTCCTAGCGAATAAGGAATCTTCCCATCGCAATGTCAATATGAGAGATTTGCCACCGATGGATTTGCCGCTGTGCCTACACATCATCTTGAGGCCATACAGTAGTGAAGCACGGGAACCCAGCCGCTTCACCCATCACCCTAGACCAGTGAAACACTGTCTCTAAACATGCCCACATGCCTGTATCTATGCCCGTTTAAAGTTAACGCTAAACCGAAATCTTCTGTCCGACTATTTTGCAGCATTTTAAAGAAGTACACTGGGAAAGATTTTTCTGCAAGGAAGAAACTGCAGGCGGCGTGGCTGAAATGAGAATATGCTGCACGAGCTCTTTGCCCACAGATGTGGAAGTGTCATCAGTGGGCATCATAGAGAAAGTGGACTTTAATAAGTGATCATCAACCTCTGTGAATTCCCTTTGTTCTAGACGCCTGAAATAAAGACATCCTGAGTCACATAAACCTCCAACGAGTGGTCTTTATGTGGCGCGGGAACATGCCGGTATAAGAGAATTCCGAAGAAGGCTGAACGTCCACAATTGAATGGTCATTGCCAGAAATGAAGTGGCAGCCGGATCAGACTGGGAAACTTCAGCTTCCATTAGACAATGAAGATGTGAGAATCTGGTACGTCCACAATTCACGGTTTCCTTAGATCCATGAAATTCCGTGTTGAATTTTAGTCAGAAAAAGAAAACTCGGAGCCGCTGTACAGCAGGCCCGGGTGTAGCTCCCAGAGGCACACTGGTGCTCCTCTAGAATTTGGATAAAAATCGTTTTCACTGGAATAAAGAACCCTGATCAAGCCAGGTGGGTCTAGATCATCGAAATTGCTGCGTTTGCAGGGTATACTGACAAGAACCCACCTGTGCTAGTCCATGGCGTATTCAGCACAGGAATCTGCATCGATTGAGCCAAGACAAAGGAAAGCTCAGGGAGGCAGCACCCGTGTAGAAAAGCATTTGTACTTCAAAGATGAGGCCAATGAGGTGAAAGGACAAAGCCATGGCAAACAGTTTTGATCATCGGCAGAATTTCACGGAGCAATATTGCTGGGAGAGAAAAGGCACCACCTGAGGGAGGCACGCTCAACAAAACTACCTAGGTCAGGAGCCGGGTTGCCCCCAGGCACTAGGCGTGTCAGGCCTCAGCATTGTAAGGAGAGTTCACTGAAGTCCCTGACTGAAGTTTTCTCCGCTGTCCTACGTCTACGTTCCTAAAATTTACTCTGCGGTTTCTGATGATCCTGGCTTATGAACGGCCACCATTCACCGTTCTCCTTACACTCGTGCCTCTCCATCGGCCTTAAAAGAAAGGGAGGACACGCAACTGCTGGCAGGTAAATTCAGCAAAGTTTGTCTCAACACAAAAGAGACAGCTCTGTGGTGACCCGTCTTCCACGGTAAAACATTTCCTAGCGAATAAGGAATCTTCCCATCGCAATGACAATATGAGAGAATTGCCACCGATGGATTTGCCGCTGTGCCTACACATCATCTTGAGGCCATACAGTAGTGAAGCACGGGATCCCAGGCGCTTCACCCTTTACCCTAGACCAGTGAAACACTGTCTCTAAACATGCCCACATGCCTGTATCTATGCCCGTTTAAAGTTAACGCTAAACCGAAATCTTCTGTCCCACTATTTTGCAGCATTTTAAAGAAGTACACTGGGAAAGATTTTTCTGCAAGGAAGGAACTGCAGGCGGCGTGGCTGAAATGAGAATATCATGCTGCACGAGCTCTTTGCCCTCAGATGTAGAAGTGTCATCAGTGGGCATCATAGAGAAACGGGACTTTAATAAGTGATCATCAACCTCTGTGAATTCCCTTTGTTCTAGACGCCTGAAATAAAGAGTTGTCCTGAGTCACATAAACCTCCACCGAGTGGTCTTTATGTGGCGCGGGAACATGCCGGTATAAGAGAATTCCGAAGAAGGCTGAACGTCCACAATTGAATGGTCATTGCCAGAAATGAAGTGGCAGCCGGATCAGACTGGGAAACTTCAGCTTCCATTAGACAATGAAGATGTGAGAATCTGGTACGTCCACAATTCACGGTTTCCTTAGATCCATGAAATTCCGTGTTGAATTTTAGTCAGAAAATGAAAACTCCGGAGCCGCTGTTCAGCAGGCCCGGGTGTAGCTCCCAGAGGCACACTGGTGCTCCTCTAGAATTTGGATAAAAATCGTTTTCTAGGAATAAAGAAACTTGATCAAGCCAGGTGGGTCTAGATCATCGAAATTGCTGCGTTTGCCCGGTAAACTGACAAGAACCCACCTGTGCTAGTCCATGGCGTATTCAGCACAGGAATCTGCATCGATTGAGCCAAGACAAAGGAAAGCTCAGGGAGGCAGCACCCGTGTAGAAAAGCATTTGTACTTCAAAGATGAGGCCAATGAGGTGAAAGGACAAAGCCATGGCAAACAGTTTTGATCATCGGCAGAATTTCACGGAGCAATATTGCTGGGAGAGAAAAGGCACCACCTGAGGGAGGCACGCTCAACAAAACGACCTAGGGCAGGAGCCGGGTTGCCCCCAGGCACTAGGCGTGTCAGGCCTCAGCATTGTAAGGAGAGTTCACTGAAGTCCCTGAGTGAAGTTTTCTCCGCTGTCCTACGTCTACGTTCCTAAAATTTACTCTGCGGTTTCTGATGATCCTGGCTTATGAACGGCCACCATTCACCGTTCTCCTTACACTCGTGCGTCTCCATCGGCCTTAAAAGAAAGGGAGGACACGCAACTGCTGGCAGGTAAATTCAGCAAAGTTTGTCTCAACACAAAAGAGACAGCTCTGCGGTGACCCGTCTTCCACGGTAAAACATTTCCTAGCGAATAAGGAATCTACCCATCGCAATGACAATATGAGAGAATTGCCACCGATGGATTTGCCGCTGTGCCTACACATCATCTTGTGGCCATACAGTAGTGAAGCACGGGAACCAAGGCGCTTCACCCTTAACCCTAGACCAGTGAAACACTGTCACTAAACATGCCCACATGCCTGTATCTATGCCCGTTTAAAGTTAACGCTAAACCGAAATCTTCTTTATGTCCCACTATTTTGCAGCATTTGAAAGAAGTACACTGGGAAAGATTTTTCTGCAAGGAAGAAACTGCAGGCGGCGTGGCTGAAATGAGAATATGCTGCACGAGCTCTTTGCCCTCAGATGTGGAAGTGTCATCAGTGGGCATCATAGAGAAACGGGACTTTAATAAGTGATCATCAACCTCTGTGAATTCCCTTTGTTCTAGACGCCTGAAATAAAGAGTTGTCCTGAGTCACATAAACCTCCACCGAGTGGTCTTTATGTGGCGCGGGAACATGCCGGTATAAGAGAATTCCGAAGAAGGCTGAACGTCCACAATTGAATGGTCATTGCCAGAAATGAAGTGCCAGCCGGATCTGACTGGGAAAATTCAGCTTCCATTAGACAATGAAGATGTGAGAATCTGGTACGTCCACAATTCACGGTTTCCTTAGATCCATGAAATTCCGTGTTGAATTTTAGTCAGAAAATGAAAACTCCGGAACCGCTGTTCAGCAGGCCCGGGTGTAGCTCCCAGAGGCACACTGGTGCTCCTCTAGAATTTGGATAAAAATCGTTTTCTAGGAATAAAGAACCTTGATCAAGCCAGGTGGGTCTAGATCATCGAAATTGCTGCGTTTGCCCGGTAAACTGACAAGAACCCACCTGTGCTAGTCCATGGCGTATTCAGCACAGGAATCTGCATCGATTGAGCCAAGACAAAGGAAAGCTCAGGGAGGCAGCACCCGTGTAGAAAAGCCTTTGTACTTCAAAGATGAGGCCAATGAGGTGAAAGGACAAAGCCATGGCAAACAGTTTTGATCATCGGCAGAATTTCACGGAGCAATATTGCTGGGAGAGAAAAGGCAGCACCTGAGGGAGGCTCGCTCAACAAAACTACCTAGGGCAGGAGCCGGGTCGCCCTCAGGCACTAGGCGTGTCAGGCCTCAGCATTGTAAGGAGAGTTCACTGAAGTCCCTGAGTGAAGTTTTCTCCGCTGTCCTACGTCTACGTTCCTAAAATTTACTCTGCGGTTTCTGATGATCCTGGCTTATGAACGGCCACCATTCACCGTTCTCCTTACACTCGTGCCTCTCCATCGGCCTTAAAAGAAAGGGAGGGCACGCAACTGCTGGCAGGTAAATTCAGCAAAGTTTGTCTCAACACAAAAGAGACAGCTCTGCGGTGACCCGTCTTCCACGGTAAAACATTTCCTAGCGAATAAGGAATCTTCCCATCGCAATGACAATATGAGAGAATTGCCACCGATGGATTTGCCGCTGTGCCTACACATCATCTTGTGGCCATACAGTAGTGAAGCACGGGAACCAAGGCGCTTCACCCTTAACCCTAGACCAGTGAAACACTGTCACTAAACATGCCCACATGCCTGTATCTATGCCCGTTTAAAGTTAACGCTAAACCGAAATCTTCTTTATGTCCCACTATTTTGCAGCATTTGAAAGAAGTACACTGGGAAAGATTTTTCTGCAAGGAAGAAACTGCAGGCGGCGTGGCTGAAATGAGAATATGCTGCACGAGCTCTTTGCCCTCAGATGTGGAAGTGTCATCAGTGGGCATCATAGAGAAACTGGACTTTAATAAGTGATCATCAACCTCTGTGAATTCCCTTTGTTCTAGACGCCTGAAATAAAGACTTGTCCTGAGTCACATAAACCTCCACCGAGTGGTCTTTATGTGGCGCGGGAAAATGCCGGTATAAGAGAATTCCGAAGAAGGCTGAACGTCCACAATTGAATGGTCATTGCCAGAAATGAAGTGGCAGCCGGATCAGACTGGGAAACTTCAGCTTCCATTAGACAATGAAGATGTGAGAATCTGGTACGTCCACAATTCACGGTTTCCTTAGATCCATGAAATTCCGTGTTGAATTTTAGTCAGAAAATGAAAACTCCGGAGCCGCTGTACAGCAGGCCCGGGTGTAGCTCCCAGAGGCACACTGGTGCTCCTCTAGAATTTGGATAAAAATCGTTTTCACTGGAATAAAGAACCCTGATCAAGCCAGGTGGGTCTAGATCATCGAAATTGCTGCGTTTGCAGGGTATACTCACAAGAACCCACCTGTGCTAGTCCATGGCGTATTCAGCACAGGAATCTGCATCGATTGAGCCAAGACAAAGGAAAGCTCAGGGAGGCAGCACCCGTGTAGAAAAGCATTTGTACTTCAAAGATGAGGCCAATGAGGTGAAAGGACAAAGCCATGGCAAACAGTTTTGATCATCGGCAGAATTTCACGGAGCAATATTGCTGGGAGAGAAAAGGCACGACCTGAGGGAAGCACGCTCAACAAAACTACCTAGGGCAGGAGCCGGGTTGCCCCCAGGCACTAGGCGTGTCAGGCCTCAGCATTGTAAGGAGAGTTCACTGAAGTCCCTGAGTGAAGTTTTCTCCGCTGTCCTACGTCTACGTTCCTAAAATTTACTCTGCGGTTTCTGATGATCCTGGCTTATGAACGGCCACCATTCACCGTTCTCCTTACACTCGTGCCTCTCCATCGGCCTTAAAAGAAAGGGAGGGCACGCAACTGCTGGCAGGTAAATTCAGCAAAGTTTGTCTCAACACAAAAGAGACAGCTCTGCGGTGACCCGTCTTCCACGGTAAAACATTTCCTAGCGAATAAGGAATCTACCCATCGCAATGACAATATGAGAGAATTGCCACCGATGGATTTGCCGCTGTGCCTACACATCATCTTGTGGCCATACAGTAGTGAAGCACGGGAACCAAGGCGCTTCACCCTTAACCCTAGACCAGTGAAACACTGTCACTAAACATGCCCACATGCCTGTATCTATGCCCGTTTAAAGTTAACGCTAAACCGAAATCTTCTTTCTGTCCCACTATTTTGCAGCATTTGAAAGAAGTACACTGGGAAAGATTTTTCTGCAAGGAAGAAACTGCAGGCGGCGTGGCTGAAATGAGAATATGCTGCACGAGCTCTTTGCCCTCAGATGTGGAAGTGTCATCAGTGGGCATCATAGAGAAACGGGACTTTAATAAGTGATCATCAACCTCTGTGAATTCCCTTTGTTCTAGACGCCTGAAATAAAGACTTGTCCTGAGTCACATAAACCTCCACCGAGTGGTCTTTATGTGGCGCGGGAAAATGCCGGTATAAGAGAATTCCGAAGAAGGCTGAACGTCCACAATTGAATGGTCATTGCCAGAAATGAAGTGGCAGCCGGATCAGACTGGGAAACTTCAGCTTCCATTAGACAATGAAGATGTGAGAATCTGGTACGTCCACAATTCACGGTTTCCTTAGATCCATGAAATTCCGTGTTGAATTTTAGTCAGAAAATGAAAACTCCGGAGCCGCTGTACAGCAGGCCCGGGTGTAGCTCCCAGAGGCACACTGGTGCTCCTCTAGAATTTGGATAAAAATCGTTTTCACTGGAATAAAGAACCCTGATCAAGCCAGGTGGGTCTAGATCATCGAAATTGCTGCGTTTGCAGGGTATACTGACAAGAACCCACCTGTGCTAGTCCATGGCGTATTCAGCACAGGAATCTGCATCGATTGAGCCAAGACAAAGGAAAGCTCAGGGAGGCAGCACCCGTGTAGAAAAGCATTTGTACTTCAAAGATGAGGCCAATGAGGTGAAAGGACAAAGCCATGGCAAACAGTTTTGATCATCGGCAGAATTTCACGGAGCAATATTCCTGGGAGAGAAAAGGCACCACCTGAGGGAAGCACGCTCAACAAAACTACCTAGGTCAGGAGCCGGGTTGCCCCCAGGCACTAGGCGTGTCAGGCCTCAGCATTGTAAGGAGAGTTCACTGAAGTCCCTGACTGAAGTTTTCTCCGCTGTCCTACGTCTACGTTCCTAAAATTTACTCTGCGGTTTCTGATGATCCTGGCTTATGAACGGCCACCATTCACCGTTCTCCTTACACTCGTGCGTCTCAATCGGCCTTAAAAGAAAGGGAGGACACGCAACTGCTGGCAGGTAAATTCAGCAAAGTTTGTCTCAACACAAAAGAGAGCTCTGTGGTGACCCGTCTTCCACGGTAAAACATTTCCTAGCGAATAAGGAATCTTCCCATCGCTATGACACTATGAGAGAATTGCCACCGATGGATTTGCCGCTGTGCCTACACATCATCTTGAGGCCATACAGTAGTGAAGCACGGGATCCCAGGCGCTTCACCCTTTACCCTAGACCAGTGAAACACTGTCTCTAAACATGCCCACATGCCTGTATCTATGCCCGTTTAAAGTTAACGCTAAACCGAAATCTTCTGTCCCACTATTTTGCAGCATTTTAAAGAAGTACACTGGGAAAGATTATTCTGCAAGGAAGAAACTGCAGGCGGCGTGGCTGAAATGAGAATATCATGCTGCACGAGCTCTTTGCCCTCAGATGTAGAAGTGTCATCAGTGGGCATCATAGAGAAACGGGACTTTAATAAGTGATCATCAACCTCTGTGAATTCCCTTTGTTCTAGACGACTGAAATAAAGAGTTGTCCTGAGTCACATAAACCTTCACCGAGTGGTCTTTATGTGGCGCGGGAACATGCCGGTATAAGAGAATTCCGAAGAAGGCTGAACGTCCACAATTGAATGGTCATTGCCAGAAATGAAGTGGCAGCGGATCAGACTGGGAAACTTCAGCTTCCATTAGACAATGAAGATGTGAGAATCTGGTACGTCCACAATTCACGGTTTCCTTAGATCCATGAAATTCCGTGTTGAATTTTAGTCAGAAAATGAAAACTCCGGAGCCGCTGTTCAGCAGGCCCGGCTGTAGCTCCCAGAGGCACACTGGTGCTCCTCTAGAATTTGGATAAAAATCGTTTTCACTGGAATAAAGAACCCTGATCAAGCCAGGTGGGTCTAGATCATCGAAATTGCTGCGTTTGCAGGGTATACTGACAAGAACCCACCTGTGCTAGTCCATGGCGTATTCAGCACAGGAATCTGCATCGATTGAGCCAAGACAAAGGAAAGCTCAGGGAGGCAGCACCCGTGTAGAAAAGCATTTGTACTTCAAAGATGAGGCCAATGAGGTGAAAGGACAAAGCCATGGCAAACAGTTTTGATCATCGGCAGAATTTCACGGAGCAATATTGCTGGGAGAGAAAAGGCAGCACCTGAGGGAGGCTCGCTCAACAAAACTACCTAGGGCAGGAGCCGGGTCGCCCTCAGGCACTAGGCGTGTCAGGCCTCAGCATTGTAAGGAGAGTTCACTGAAGTCCCTGAGTGAAGTTTTCTCCGCTGTCCTACGTCTACGTTCCTAAAATTTACTCTGCGGTTTCTGATGATCCTGGCTTATGAACGGCCACCATTCACCGTTCTCCTTACACTCGTGCCTCTCCATCGGCCTTAAAAGAAAGGGAGGGCACGCAACTGCTGGCAGGTAAATTCAGCAAAGTTTGTCTCAACACAAAAGAGACAGCTCTGCGGTGACCCGTCTTCCACGGTAAAACATTTCCTAGCGAATAAGGAATCTTCCCATCGCAATGACAATATGAGAGAATTGCCACCGATGGATTTGCCGCTGTGCCTACACATCATCTTGTGGCCATACAGTAGTGAAGCACGGGAACCAAGGCGCTTCACCCTTAACCCTAGACCAGTGAAACACTGTCACTAAACATGCCCACATGCCTGTATCTATGCCCGTTTAAAGTTAACGCTAAACCGAAATCTTCTTTATGTCCCACTATTTTGCAGCATTTGAAAGAAGTACACTGGGAAAGATTTTTCTGCAAGGAAGAAACTGCAGGCGGCGTGGCTGAAATGAGAATATGCTGCACGAGCTCTTTGCCCTCAGATGTGGAAGTGTCATCAGTGGGCATCATAGAGAAACTGGACTTTAATAAGTGATCATCAACCTCTGTGAATTCCCTTTGTTCTAGACGCCTGAAATAAAGACTTGTCCTGAGTCACATAAACCTCCACCGAGTGGTCTTTATGTGGCGCGGGAAAATGCCGGTATAAGAGAATTCCGAAGAAGGCTGAACGTCCACAATTGAATGGTCATTGCCAGAAATGAAGTGGCAGCCGGATCAGACTGGGAAACTTCAGCTTCCATTAGACAATGAAGATGTGAGAATCTGGTACGTCCACAATTCACGGTTTCCTTAGATCCATGAAATTCCGTGTTGAATTTTAGTCAGAAAATGAAAACTCCGGAGCCGCTGTACAGCAGGCCCGGGTGTAGCTCCCAGAGGCACACTGGTGCTCCTCTAGAATTTGGATAAAAATCGTTTTCACTGGAATAAAGAACCCTGATCAAGCCAGGTGGGTCTAGATCATCGAAATTGCTGCGTTTGCAGGGTATACTCACAAGAACCCACCTGTGCTAGTCCATGGCGTATTCAGCACAGGAATCTGCATCGATTGAGCCAAGACAAAGGAAAGCTCAGGGAGGCAGCACCCGTGTAGAAAAGCATTTGTACTTCAAAGATGAGGCCAATGAGGTGAAAGGACAAAGCCATGGCAAACAGTTTTGATCATCGGCAGAATTTCACGGAGCAATATTGCTGGGAGAGAAAAGGCACGACCTGAGGGAAGCACGCTCAACAAAACTACCTAGGGCAGGAGCCGGGTTGCCCCCAGGCACTAGGCGTGTCAGGCCTCAGCATTGTAAGGAGAGTTCACTGAAGTCCCTGAGTGAAGTTTTCTCCGCTGTCCTACGTCTACGTTCCTAAAATTTACTCTGCGGTTTCTGATGATCCTGGCTTATGAACGGCCACCATTCACCGTTCTCCTTACACTCGTGCCTCTCCATCGGCCTTAAAAGAAAGGGAGGGCACGCAACTGCTGGCAGGTAAATTCAGCAAAGTTTGTCTCAACACAAAAGAGACAGCTCTGCGGTGACCCGTCTTCCACGGTAAAACATTTCCTAGCGAATAAGGAATCTACCCATCGCAATGACAATATGAGAGAATTGCCACCGATGGATTTGCCGCTGTGCCTACACATCATCTTGTGGCCATACAGTAGTGAAGCACGGGAACCAAGGCGCTTCACCCTTAACCCTAGACCAGTGAAACACTGTCACTAAACATGCCCACATGCCTGTATCTATGCCCGTTTAAAGTTAACGCTAAACCGAAATCTTCTTTCTGTCCCACTATTTTGCAGCATTTGAAAGAAGTACACTGGGAAAGATTTTTCTGCAAGGAAGAAACTGCAGGCGGCGTGGCTGAAATGAGAATATGCTGCACGAGCTCTTTGCCCTCAGATGTGGAAGTGTCATCAGTGGGCATCATAGAGAAACGGGACTTTAATAAGTGATCATCAACCTCTGTGAATTCCCTTTGTTCTAGACGCCTGAAATAAAGACTTGTCCTGAGTCACATAAACCTCCAACGAGTGGTCTTTATGTGGCGCGGGAAAATGCCGGTATAAGAGAATTCCGAAGAAGGCTGAACGTCCACAATTGAATGGTCATTGCCAGAAATGAAGTGGCAGCCGGATCAGACTGGGAAACTTCAGCTTCCATTAGACAATGAAGATGTGAGAATCTGGTACGTCCACAATTCACGGTTTCCTTAGATCCATGAAATTCCGTGTTGAATTTTAGTCAGAAAATGAAAACTCCGGAGCCGCTGTACAGCAGGCCCGGGTGTAGCTCCCAGAGGCACACTGGTGCTCCTCTAGAATTTGGATAAAAATCGTTTTCACTGGAATAAAGAACCCTGATCAAGCCAGGTGGGTCTAGATCATCGAAATTGCTGCGTTTGCAGGGTATACTGACAAGAACCCACCTGTGCTAGTCCATGGCGTATTCAGCACAGGAATCTGCATCGATTGAGCCAAGACAAAGGAAAGCTCAGGGAGGCAGCACCCGTGTAGAAAAGCATTTGTACTTCAAAGATGAGGCCAATGAGGTGAAAGGACAAAGCCATGGCAAACAGTTTTGATCATCGGCAGAATTTCACGGAGCAATATTCCTGGGAGAGAAAAGGCACCACCTGAGGGAAGCACGCTCAACAAAACTACCTAGGTCAGGAGCCGGGTTGCCCCCAGGCACTAGGCGTGTCAGGCCTCAGCATTGTAAGGAGAGTTCACTGAAGTCCCTGACTGAAGTTTTCTCCGCTGTCCTACGTCTACGTT
The DNA here is from genome assembly GCF_050624435.1 of Tenrec ecaudatus. Classification (NCBI taxonomy): domain Eukaryota; kingdom Metazoa; phylum Chordata; class Mammalia; order Afrosoricida; family Tenrecidae; genus Tenrec; species Tenrec ecaudatus. The sequence goes on from NW_027457621.1 coordinate 623,139, forward strand.
CCTAAAATTTACTCTGCGGTTTCTGATGATCCTGGCTTATGAACGGCCACCATTCACCGTTCTCCTTACACTCGTGCGTCTCAATCGGCCTTAAAAGAAAGGGAGGACACGCAACTGCTGGCAGGTAAATTCAGCAAAGTTTGTCTCAACACAAAAGAGAGCTCTGTGGTGACCCGTCTTCCACGGTAAAACATTTCCTAGCGAATAAGGAATCTTCCCATCGCTATGACACTATGAGAGAATTGCCACCGATGGATTTGCCGCTGTGCCTACACATCATCTTGAGGCCATACAGTAGTGAAGCACGGGATCCCAGGCGCTTCACCCTTTACCCTAGACCAGTGAAACACTGTCTCTAAACATGCCCACATGCCTGTATCTATGCCCGTTTAAAGTTAACGCTAAACCGAAATCTTCTGTCCCACTATTTTGCAGCATTTTAAAGAAGTACACTGGGAAAGATTATTCTGCAAGGAAGAAACTGCAGGCGGCGTGGCTGAAATGAGAATATCATGCTGCACGAGCTCTTTGCCCTCAGATGTAGAAGTGTCATCAGTGGGCATCATAGAGAAACGGGACTTTAATAAGTGATCATCAACCTCTGTGAATTCCCTTTGTTCTAGACGACTGAAATAAAGAGTTGTCCTGAGTCACATAAACCTTCACCGAGTGGTCTTTATGTGGCGCGGGAACATGCCGGTATAAGAGAATTCCGAAGAAGGCTGAACGTCCACAATTGAATGGTCATTGCCAGAAATGAAGTGGCAGCGGATCAGACTGGGAAACTTCAGCTTCCATTAGACAATGAAGATGTGAGAATCTGGTACGTCCACAATTCACGGTTTCCTTAGATCCATGAAATTCCGTGTTGAATTTTAGTCAGAAAATGAAAACTCCGGAGCCGCTGTTCAGCAGGCCCGGCTGTAGCTCCCAGAGGCACACTGGTGCTCCTCTAGAATTTGGATAAAAATCGTTTTCACTGGAATAAAGAACCCTGATCAAGCCAGGTGGGTCTTGACCATCGAAATTGCTGCGTTTGCTCGGTATACTGACAAGAACCCACCTGTGCTAGTCCATGGCGTATTCAGCACAGGAATCTGCATCGATTGAGCCAAGACAAAGGAAAGCTCAGGGAGGCAGCACCCGTGTAGAAAAGCATTTGTACTTCAAAGATGAGGCCAATGAGGTGAAAGGACAAAGCCATGGCAAACAGTTTTGATCATCGGCAGAATTTCACGGAGCAATATTGCTGGGAGAGAAAAGACACCACCTGAGGGAGGCACGCTCAACAAAACTACCTAGGTCAGGAGCCGGGTTGCCCCCAGGCACTAGGCGTGTCAGGCCTCAGCATTGTAAGGAGAGTTCACTGAAGTCCCTGAGTGAAGTTTTCTCCGCTGTCCTACGTCTACGTTCCTAAAATTTACTCTGCGGTTTCTGATGATCCTGGCTTATGAACGGCCACAATTCACCATTCTCCTTACACTCGTGCGTCTCCATCGGCCTTAAATGAAAGGGAGGGCACGCAACTGCTGGCAGGTAAATTCAGCAAAGTTTGTCTCAACACAAAAGAGACAGCTCTGCGGTGACCCGTCTTCCACGGTAAAACATTTCCTAGCGAATAAGGAATCTTCCCATCGCAATGACAATATGAGAGAATTGTCACCGATGGATTTGCCGCTGTGCCTACACATCATCTTGAGGCCATACAGTAGTGAAGCACGGGATCCCAGGCGCATCACCCTTAACCCTAGCCAGTGAAACACTGTCTCTAAACATGCCCACATGCCTGTATCTATGCCCGTTTAAAGTTAACGCTAAACCGAAATCTTCTGTCCCACTATTTTGCAGCATTTTAAAGAAGTACACTGGGAAAGATTTTTCTGCAAGGAAGGAACTGCCGGCGGCGTGGCTCAAATGAGAATATCATGCTGCACGAGCTCTTTGCCCTCAGATGTAGAAGTGTCATCAGTGGGCATCATAGAGAAACGGGACTTTAATAAGTGATCATCAACCTCTGTGAATTCCATTTGTTCTAGACGACTGAAATAAAGAGTTGTCCTGAGTCACATAAACCTCCACCGAGTGGTCTTTATGTGGCGCGGGAACATGCCGGTATAAGAGAATTCCGAAGAAGGCTGAACGTCCACAATTGAATGGTCATTGCCAGAAATGAAGTGGCAGCCGGATCAGACTGGGAAACTTCAGCTTCCATTAGACAATGAAGATGTGAGAATCTGGTACGTCCACAATTCACGGTTTCCTTAGATCCATGAAATTCCGTGTTGAATTTTAGTCAGAAAATGAAAACTCCGGAGCCGCTGTTCAGCAGGCCCGAGTGTAGCTCCCAGAGGCACACTGGTGCTCCTCTAGAATTTGGATAAAAATCGTTTTCACTGGAATAAAGAACCCTGATCAAGCCAGGTGGGTCTAGATCATCGAAATTGCTGCGTTTGCAGGGTATACTGACAAGAACCCACCTGTGCTAGTCCATGGCGTATTCAGCACAGGAATCTGCATCGATTGAGCCAAGACAAAGGAAAGCTCAGGGAGGCAGCACCCGTGTAGAAAAGCATTTGTACTTCAAAGATGAGGCCAATGAGGTGAAAGGACAAAGCCATGGCAAACAGTTTTGATCATCGGCAGAATTTCACGGAGCAATATTCCTGGGAGAGAAAAGGCAGCACCTGAGGGAGGCACGCTCAACAAAACTACCTAGGTCAGGAGCCGGGTTGCCCCCAGGCACTAGGCGTGTCAGGCCTCAGCATTGTAAGGAGAGTTCACTGAAGTCCCTGACTGAAGTTTTCTCCGCTGTCCTACGTCTACGTTCCTAAAATTTACTCTGCGGTTTCTGATGATCCTGGGTTATGAACGGCCACCATTCACCGTTCTCCTTACACTCGTGCGTCTCCATCGGCCTTAAAAGAAAGGGAGGACACGCAACTGCTGGCAGGTAAATTCAGCAAAGTTTGTCTCAACACAAAAGAGACAGCTCTGTGGTGACCCGTCTTCCACGGTAAAACATTTCCTAGCGAATAAGGAATCTTCCCATCGCTATGACACTATGAGAGAATTGCCACCGATGGATTTGCCGCTGTGCCTACACATCATCTTGAGGCCATACAGTAGTGAAGCACGGGATCCCAGGCGCTTCACCCTTAACCCTAGACCAGTGAAACACTGTCTCTAAACATGCCCACATGCCTGTATCTATGCCCGTTTAAAGTTAACGCTAAACCGAAATCTTCTGTCCCACTATTTTGCAGCATTTTAAAGAAGTACACTGGGAAAGATTTTTCTGCAAGGAAGGAACTGCAGGCGGCGTGGCTCAAATGAGAATATCATGCTGCACGAGCTCTTTGCCCTCAGATGTAGAAGTGTCATGAGTGGGCATCATAGAGAAACGGGACTTTAATAAGTGATCATCAACCTCTGTGAATTCCCTTTGTTCTAGACGACTGAAATAAAGAGTTGTCCTGAGTCACATAAACCTCCAACGAGTGGTCTTTATGTGGCGCGGGAACATGCCGGTATAAGAGAATTCCGAAGAAGGCTGAACGTCCACAATTGAATGGTCATTGCCAGAAATGAAGTGGCAGCCGGATCAGACTGGGAAACTTCAGCTTCCATTAGACAATGAAGATGTGAGAATCTGGTACGTCCACAATTCACGGTTTCCTTAGATCCATGAAATTCCGTGTTGAATTTTAGTCAGAAAATGAAAACTCCGGAGCCGCTGTTCAGCAGGCCCGGGTGTAGCTCCCAGAGGCACACTGGTGCTCCTCTAGAATTTGGATAAAAATCGTTTTCACTGGAATAAAGAACCCTGATCAAGCCAGGTGGGTCTTGACCATCGAAATTGCTGCGTTTGCCCGGGATACTGACAAGAACCCACCTGTGCTAGTCCATGGCGTATTCAGCACAGGAATCTGCATCGATTGAGCCAAGACAAAGGAAAGCTCAGGGAGGCAGCACCCGTGTAGAAAAGCATTTGTACTTCAAAGATGAGGCTAATGAGGTGAATGGACAAAGCCATGGCAAACAGTTTTGATCATCGGCAGAATTTCACGGAGCAATATTGCTGGGAGAGAAAAGACACCACCTGAGGGAGGCACGCTCAACAAAACTACCTAGGGCAGGAGCCGGGTTGCCCCCAGGCACTAGGCGTGTCAGGCCTCAGCATTGTAAGGAGAGTTCACTGAAGTCCCTGACTGAAGTTTTCTCCGCTGTCCTACGTCTACGTTCCTAAAATTTACTCTGCGGTTTCTGATGATCCTGGCTTATGAACGGCCACCATTCACCGTTCTCCTTACACTCGTGCGTCTCCATCGGCCTTAAATGAAAGGGAGGGCACGCAACTGCTGGCAGGTAAATTCAGCAAAGTTTGTCTCAACACAAAAGAGACAGCTCTGTGGTGACCCGTCTTCCACGGTAAAACATTTCCTAGCGAATAAGGAATCTTCCCATCGCAATGACAATATGAGAGAATTGCCACCGATGGATTTGCTGCTGTGCCTACACATCATCTTGTGGCCATACAGTAGTGAAGCACGGGAACCAAGGCGCTTCACCCTTAACCCTAGACCAGTGAAACACTGTCTCTAAACATGCCCACATGCCTGTATCTATGCCCGTTTAAAGTTAACGCTAAACCGAAATCTTCTTTCTGTCCCACTATTTTGCAGCATTTGAAAGAAGTACACTGGGAAAGATTTTTCTGCAAGGAAGAAACTGCAGGCGGCGTGGCTGAAATGAGAATATGCTGCACGAGCTCTTTGCCCTCAGATGTGGAAGTGTCATCAGTGGGCATCATAGAGAAACTGGACTTTAATAAGTGATCATCAACCTCTGTGAATTCCCTTTGTTCTAGACGACTGAAATAAAGACTTGTCCTGAGTCACATAAACCTCCAACGAGTGGTCTTTATGTGGCGCGGGAACATGCCGGTATAAGAGAATTCCGAAGAAGGCTGAACGTCCACAATTGAATGGTCATTGCCAGAAATGAAGTGGCAGCCGGATCAGACTGGGAAACTTCAGCTTCCATTAGACAATGAAGATGTGAGAATCTGGTACGTCCACAATTCACGGTTTCCTTAGATCCATGAAATTCCGTGTTGAATTTTAGTCAGAAAATGAAAACTCCGGAGCCGCTGTTCAGCAGGCCCGGGTGTAGCTCCCAGAGGCACACTGGTGCTCCTCTAGAATTTGGATAAAAATCGTTTTCACTGGAATAAAGAACCCTGATCAAGCCAGGTGGGTCTAGATCATCGAAATTGCTGCGTTTGCAGGGTATACTGACAAGAACCCACCTGTGCTAGTCCATGGCGTATTCAGCACAGGAATCTGCATCGATTGAGCCAAGACAAAGGAAAGCTCAGGGAGGCAGCACCCGTGTAGAAAAGCATTTGTACTTCAAAGATGAGGCCAATGAGGTGAAAGGACAAAGCCATGGCAAACAGTTTTGATCATCGGCAGAATTTCACGGAGCAATATTCCTGGGAGAGAAAAGGCAGCACCTGAGGGAGGCACGCTCAACAAAACTACCTAGGTCAGGAGCCGGGTTGCCCCCAGGCACTAGGCGTGTCAGGCCTCAGCATTGTAAGGAGAGTTCACTGAAGTCCCTGACTGAAGTTTTCTCCGCTGTCCTACGTCTACGTTCCTAAAATTTACTCTGCGGTTTCTGATGATCCTGGCTTATGAACGGCCACCATTCACCGTTCTCCTTACACTCGTGCGTCTCAATCGGCCTTAAAAGAAAGGGAGGACACGCAACTGCTGGCAGGTAAATTCAGCAAAGTTTGTCTCAACACAAAAGAGACAGCTCTGTGGTGACCCGTCTTCCACGGTAAAACATTTCCTAGCGAATAAGGAATCTTCCCATCGCTATGACACTATGAGAGAATTGCCACCGATGGATTTGCCGCTGTGCCTACACATCATCTTGAGGCCATACAGTAGTGAAGCACGGGATCCCAGGCGCTTCACCCTTTACCCTAGACCAGTGAAACACTGTCTCTAAACATGCCCACATGCCTGTATCTATGCCCGTTTAAAGTTAACGCTAAACCGAAATCTTCTGTCCCACTATTTTGCAGCATTTTAAAGAAGTACACTGGGAAAGATTATTCTGCAAGGAAGAAACTGCAGGCGGCGTGGCTGAAATGAGAATATGCTGCACGAGCTATTTGTCCTCAGATGTGGAAGTGTCATCAGTGGGCATCTTAGAGAAACGGGACTTTAATAAGTGATCATCAACCTCTGTGAATTCCCTTTGTTCTAGACGCCTGAAATAGAGTTTTCCTGAGTCACATAAACCTCCACCGTGTGGTCTTTATGTGGCGCGGGAACATGCCGGTATAAGAGAATTCCGAAGAAGGCTGAACGTCCACAATTGAATGGTCATTGCCAGAAATGAAATGGCAGCGGATCAGACTGGGAAACTTCAGCTTCCATTAGACAATGAAGATGTGAGAATCTGGTACGTCCACAATTCACGGTTTCCTTAGATCCATGAAATTCCGTGTTGAATTTTAGTCAGAAAATGAAAACTCCGGAGCCACTGTTCAGCAGGACCGGGTGTAGCTCCCAGAGGCACACTGGTGCTCCTCTAGAATTTGGATAAAAATCGTTTTCACTGGAATAAAGAACCCTGATCAAGCCAGGTGGGTCTTGACGATCGAAATTGCTGCGTTTGCAGGGTATACTGACAAGAACCCACCTGTGCTAGTCCATGGCGTATTCAGCACAGGAATCTGCATCGATTGAGCCAAGACAAAGGAAAGCTCAGGGAGGTAGCACCCGTGTAGAAAAGCATTTGTACTTCAAAGATGAGGCCAATGAGGTGAAAGGACAAAGCCATGGCAAACAGTTTTGATCATCGGCAGAATTTCACGGAGCAATATTGCTGGGAGAGAAAAGACACCACCTGAGGGAGGCACGCTCAACAAAACTACCTAGGGCAGGAGCCGGGTTGCCCCCAGGCACTAGGCGTGTCAGGCCTCAGCATTGTAAGGAGAGTTCACTGAAGTCCCTGAGTGAAGTTTTCTCCGCTGTCCTACGTGTACGTTCCTAAAATTTACTCTGCGGTTTCTGATGATCCTGGCTTATGAACGGCCACCATTCACCGTTCTCCTTACACTCGTGCGTCTCCATCGGCCTTAAAAGAAAGGGAGGACACCCAACTGCTGGCAGGTAAATTCAGCAGTTTGTCTCAACACAAAAGAGCTCTGTGGTGACCCGTCTTCCACGGTAAAACATTTCCTAGCGAATAAGGAATCTTCCCATCGCAATGACAATATGAGAGAATTGCCACCGATGGATTTGCCGCTGTGCCTACACATCATCTTGAGGCCATACAGTAGTGAAGCACGAGATCCCAGGCGCTTCACCCTTTACCCTAGACCAGTGAAACACTGTCTCTAAACATGCCCACATGCCTGTATCTATGCCCGTTTAAAGTTAACGCTAAACCGAAATCTTCTGTCCCACTATTTTGCAGCATTTTAAAGAAGTACACTGGGAAAGATTTTTCTGCAAGGAAGGAACTGCAGGCGGCATGGCTGAAATGAGAATATCATGCTGCACGAGCTCTTTCCCCTCAGATGTAGAAGTGTCATCAGTGGGCATCATAGAGAAACGGGACTTTAATAAGTGATCATCAACCTCTGTGAATTCCCTTTGTTCTAGACGCCTGAAATAAAGGGTTGTCCAGAGTCACATAAACCTCCACCGAGTGGTCTTTATGTGGCGCAGGAACATGCCGGTATAAGAGAATTCCGAAGAAGGCTGAACGTCCACAATTGAATGGTCATTGCCAGAAATGATGTGGCAGCCGGATCAGACTGGGAAACTTCAGCTTCCATTAGACAATGAAGATGTGAGAATCTGGTACGTCCACAATTCACGGTTTCCTTAGATCCATGAAATTCCGTGTTGAATTTTAGTCAGAAAATGAAAACTCCGGAGCCGCTGTTCAGCAGGCCCGGGTGTAGCTCCCAGAGGCACACAGGTGCTCCTCTAGAATTTGGATAAAAATCGTTTTCACTGGGAATAAAGAACCCTGATCAAGCCAGGTGGGTCTTGACCATCGAAATTGCTGCGTTTGTCCGGTACATAGTCCAAGTGCCCGTTCGTTAACCTACATAGTCCAAGTTCCCGCTAGGTAACCAATATAGTCCAAATGCCCGCTAGGGGCCCTAATAGTCCAAATGCCCGCTAGTTAACCTAGATAGTCCAAGTGCTCGCTTGTTAACCTAGATAGTCCAAGTGCCCGCTAGTTAACCTAGATAGTCCAAGTGCCCGCTAGGGAACCTATCTAGTCTAAGTATCCGCTAGGAAATGTACATAGTCCAAGTGCCCACTAGGTAACGTACTTAGTCCAAGTGCCCGCTAGGTAACGTAGATAGTCCAAGTGCCCGTTAGAGAACGTACATAATCCAGGTTCCCCCTAGGTAACCTAGATAGTCCAAGGGCCCGCTAGGTAACCTACCTTGTCCTAGTGCCCCCTAGTTAACCTACATTCTCCAAGTGCCCGATCGGGAACCTACATAGTCCAAGTGCCCGCTAGGTAACCTACATAGTCCAAATGCCTGCTAGTTAACCTACATAGTCCAAGTGCCCGGTAGTTAACTTACATAGTTCAAGTGTCCGTAGGGAACATTCATAGTCCAAGTGCCCGCTAGGGAACCTACAGAGTCCAAGTGCCCGCTAGGGAACCTACGTAGTCCAAGTGCCCGCTAGGGAATCTACATAGTCCAAGGGCCCGCTAGTTAACGTAGATACTCCAAGTTCTGCTAGTTAATCTACATAGACCAAGGGCCCGCTAGTTAACCTACATAGTCCAAGTGCCCACTAGTTAACCTAGATAGTGCATGTGTCCTCTAGTTAATCTACATAGTCCAAGTGCCCGCTAGTTAACCTACATAGTCCAAGGGCCCACTAGTTAAGCTAGATAGTCCATGTGTCCTCTAGTTAATCTACATAGTCCAAGTGCCCGCTAGTTAACCTATATACCAAGTGCCCGCTACATAACCTAGATATTCCAAGGGCACGCTAGTTAACCTATATCGTCCAAGTGCCCGCTAGGCAACTTAGATAGTCCAAGTTCCCGCTAAGGAACCTATATAGTCCAAGTGTACGCTACTTAACCTAGATAGTCCAATTGCCTGCTAGGTAACCTACATAGTGCAAGTGTCCGCTAGTTAACCTACATATTCCAAGTGCCCGCTAGTTAACCAAGATAGTGCAAGTGCGCGCTAGTTAACCTAGATAGTTCAAGTACCCGCTAGGTAACCTAGATCGTCCAAGGGCCCCCTAGTTAGCCTACATAGTCCAAGTGCCCGCTAGGTAACCTAGATAGTCCAAGTGCCCGTTCGGTAACCTAGATAGTCCAAGTGCCCTTTAGGGAATGTAGATAGTCCAAGGGCCCGCTAGTAAACCTACATAGTCCATGGTCCCGCTAGTTAACCTTCATATTGCAAGTGTCCGCTACTTAACGTACATATTCCAAGTGCTCGCTAGTTAACCTACATAATCTAAGTGCCCGTTAGCTAACCTAGATAGTCCAAGGGCCCGCTAGTTGACCTACATAGTCCAAGTGCATGCTTGGTAACATAGATAGTACAAGTGCCCGCTATAGAACCTAGATAGTCCAAGTGCCTGTTAGCTAACCTAGATAGTCCAAGTGGCGGCTAGGTAACCTACATAGTCCAAGTGCCCGTTCGTTAACCTAGATAATCCAAGTGCCCACTAGGTAACCTTGACAATCCAATGCCCGCTAGTTAACCTACATAGTCCAAGTGCCCGATAGGGAACCTACATAATCCAAGTGCCCGCTAGGCAACCTACATAGTCCAATTGCCCGTTAGTTAACCTACATAGTCCAAGTGCCCGCTAGGTAACCAATATTTTCGAAATGCCCGCTAGAGGCCCTAATAGTCCAAATGCCCGCTAGTTAACCTAGATAGTCCAAGTGTTCGCTAGTTAACCTAGATAGTCCAAGTTCCCGCTAGTTAACCTAGATAGTCCAAGTGTTCGCTAGTTAACCTAGATAGTCCAAGTTCCCGCTAGTTAACCTAGATAGACCAAGTGCCCGCTAGGGAACCTATGTAGTCCAAGTACCCGCTAGGAAACATACATAGTCCAAGTGCCCGCTAGGTAACGTACATAGTCCAAGTGCCCGCTAGGTAACGTAGATAGTCCAAGTGCCCGCTAGGGAACGTACATAGTCCAAGTGCCCGTTCGTTAACCTAGAAGTCCAAGTGCCCGCTATGTAAACTAGACAGTCCAAGTGCCCGCTATGTAACCTAGACTGTCCAAGTGCCCGCTAGGTTACCTGCAGAGTCCAAGTGCCCGTTCGGTAACCTAGATAGTGCAAGTGCCCGCTAGGGAACCTATATAGTCCAAGTGCTATCTAGTTAACCTAGATAGTCCAAGGGCCCGCTAGTTAACCTACACAGTCCAAGGCTCGCTTGTTAACTTTGATAGTCCAAGTGTCCCTTAGTTAACCTAGATCGTGCAAGTGCCCGCTAGTTAACCTAGATCGTTCAAGTACTGGCTAGTTAACCTTCATCGTCCAAGGGCCCACTAGTTAATCTAGATCGTCCAAGTGTCCTCTAGTTAACCTACATAGTCCAAGTGCCCGCTAGGTATCCTACATAGTGCAAGTGTCTGCTAGGTAATCTACATAGTCCAAGTGCCCGCTAGTTAACCTACATAGTCCAAGTGCCTGCTAGGTAACCTAGATAGTCGAAGGGCCTGCTAGTTAACCTACATAGTCCAAGTGCCCGCTAGGTAACCTACATAGTGCAAGTGTCCGCTAGTTAACCTACATAGTGCAAGCATCCCCTAGTTAACCTAGATAGTCCAAGTGCCCGCTAGGTAACCTACATAGTGCAAGTGTCTGCTAGTTAACCTAAGTAGTCCAAGGGCCCGCAGGTTAACATACATAGTCCAAGTGCCCGGTAGTTAACTTACAGAGTTCAAGTGTCCGTAGGGAACATACATAGTCCAAGTGTCCGCTAGGGAACATACATAGTCCAAGTGCCCGCTAGGGAACCTACAAAGTCTAAGTGCCCACTAGGTAATCTATATAGTCCAAATGCCCGCTAGGGAGCCTACATAGTCCAAATGCCCGCTAGGTAAGCTAGATAGTACAAGGGACCGCTAGGTAACCTACATAATTCAAGTGTCCGCTAGGGAACCTACATAGTCCAACTGCCCATTAGGTAACCTTGATAGTACAAATGCCCGCCAGGAAACCGACATAGTCCAAGTGCCCGCTAGGGAACTTACATAGTCCAAGGGCCCGCTAGGGAACCTATAGAGTCCAAGTGCCCGTTAGTTAACCAAGATAGTCCAAGTGCCCGCTAGGTAACTTACAAAGTCTAAGTGCCCGCTAGGTTACCTATATAGTCCAAAACCCACAAGAGAACCTACATAGTCCAAGTGCACACTAGGTAACCTAGATAATCCATGTGCCCGCTAGTTAACCTATATCGTCCAAATGCCCGCTAGTTAACCTACATCGTCCAAGGGCCCGCTAGTTAACCTAGATAGTCCAAGTGCCCGCTAGTTAACCTACATAGTCCAAGTGCCCGCTAGGTAACCTAGACAGTTCAAGTGACCACTAGGTTACCTACATAGTCCGAGTGCCCGTTCGTTAACCTACATAGTCCAAGTTCCCGCTAGGTAACCAATATAGTCCAAATGCCCGCTAGGGGCCCTAATAGTCCAAATGCCCGCTAGTTAATCTAGATAGTCCAAGTGCTCGCTAGTTAACCTAGATAATCCAAGTGCCCGCTAGTTAACCTAGATAGTCCAAGTGCCCGCTAGGGAACCTATCTAGTCTAAGTACCCGCTAGGAAATGTACATAGTCCAAGTGCCCGCTAGGTAACCTATATAGCCCAAGTGCCCGCTAGGTAACGTAGATAGTCCAAGTGCTCGTTAGAGAACGTACATAGTCCAAGTGTCCGCTAGGTAACCTAGATAGTCCAAGTGCCCGCTAGTTAACCTACATAGTCCAAGTGCCTGCTAGGTAACCTAGATAGTCCAAGTGCCCACTAGTTAACCTACATATTCCAGGTTCCCCCTAGGTAACCTAGATAGTCCAAGGGCCCGCTAGGTAACCTACCTTGTCCTAGTGCCCCCTAGTTAACCTACATTCTCCAAGTGCCCGATAGGGAACCTACATAGTCCAAGTGCCCGCTAGGTAATCTACATAGTCCAAATGCCTTCTAGTTAACCTACATAGTCCAAGTGCCCGGTAGTTAACTTACATAGTTCAAGTGTCCGTAGGGAACATTCATAGTCCAAGTGCCCGCTAGGGAACCTACAGAGTCCAAGTGCCCGCTAGGGAACCTACGTAGTCCAAGTGCCCGCTAGGGAATCTACATAGTCCAAGGGCCCGCTAGTTAACGTAGATAGTCCAAGTTCTGCTAGTTAATCTACATAGACCAAGGGCCCGCTAGTTAACCTACGTAGTCCAAGTGCCCGCTAGTTAACCTAGATCGTCCAAGTGCCCGCTAGTTAACCTAGATTTTCCAAGTGCCCGCTAGTTAACCTACATAGTCCAAGGTCCCACTAGTTAACCTAGATAGTCCATGTGTCCTCTAGTTAATCTACATAGTCCAAGTGCCCGCTAGTTAACCTATATACCAAGTGCCGGCTACATAACCTAGATATTCCAAGGGCACGCTAGTTAACCTATATCGTCCAAGTGCCCGCTAGGCAACCTAGATAGTCCAAGTGCCCGCTAAGGAACCTACATAGTACAAGTGTACGCTAGTTAACTTAGATAGTCCAAGTGCCCGCTAGTTAACCTAGATAGTCCAAGTGCCTGCTAGGTAACCTACATAGTGCAAGTGTCCGCTAGTTAACCTACATATTCCAAGTGCCCGCTAGTTAACATAGATAGCCCAAGTGCCCGCTAGGGAACGTACATAGTCCAAGTGCCCGCTAGGCAACCAAGATAGTGCAAGTGCGCGCTAGTTAACCTAGATAGTTCAAGTACCCGCTAGGTAACCTAGATCGTCCAAGGGCCCCCTAGTTAGCCTACATAGTCCAAGTGCCCGCTAGGTAACCTAGATAGTCCAAGTGCCCGTTCGGTAACCTAGATAGTCCAAGTGCCCTTTAGGGAATGTAGATAGTCCAAGGGCCCGCTAGTAAACCTAAATAGTCCATGAGCCCGCTAGTTAACCTTCATATTGCAAGTGTCCGCTACTTAACGTACATATTCCAAGTGCTCGCTAGTTAACCTACATAATCTAAGTGCCCGTTAGCTAACCTAGATAGTCCAAGGGCCCGCTAGTCGCTAGGTAACCTAGACTGTCCAAGTGCCCGCTAGGTTACCTGCATATTCCAAGTGCCCGTTCGTTAACCTAGATAATCCAAGTGCCCACTAGGTAAGCTACATAGTCCAAGTGCCCGCTAGGTAACCTATATAGCCCAAGTGCCCGCTAGGTAACCCAGATAGTCCAAGGGCCCGCGACTTAACCAACATAGTCCAAGGGCTCACTTGTTCACTTTGATAGTTCAAGTGCCCGCTAGTTAACCTAGATCGTCCAAGTGCCCGCTAGTTAACCTAGATTGTCCAAGTGCCCGCTAGTTAACCTACATAGTCCAAGGGCCCACTAGTTAACCTAGATAGTCCAAGTGTCCGTTAGGTAACCTACATAGTCCAAGTGTCCGCTAGTTAACCTATATACCAAGTGCCCGTTACGTAACCTAGATATTCCAAGGGCATGCTAGTTAACCTATATCGTCCAAGTGCCCGCTAGGCAACCTAGATAGTTCAAGTGCCCGCTAAGGAACCTACATAGTCCAAGTGCACGCTAGTTAACCTAGATAGTCCAAGTGCCCGCTAGTTAACCTACATAGTCCAAGTTCCCGCTAGGTAACCTAGATACTGCAAGTGCCCGCTTGTTAACCTAGATAGTTCATGTACCCGTTAGGCAACCTAGATCGTCCAAGGGCCCCCTAGTTAGCCTACATAGTCCAAGTGCAAGGTAGTTCATCTAGATAGTCCAAGGGCCCGCTACTTAACGTAGATAGTCCAAGTGTCACTAGTTAATCTACATAGTCCAAGGGCCCGCTTGTTAACCTACATAGTCCAAGTACCCGCTAAGAAACCAGATAGTCCAAGTGCACGCTAGTTAACCTAGATAGTCCAAGTGCCCTCTAGTTAACCTAGATCTTCCAAATGCCCGCTAAGAAACCTAGATAGTCCAAGTGCCCTTTACCTAACCTAGATAGTCTAATTGCCCGCTATGCAACATATATAGTCCAAGTGCCCGTTCGATAACCTAGAAGTCCAAGTGCCCGCTAGGTAACCTAGACTCTCCAAGTGCCCGCTAGGTTACCTACATAGTCCAAATGCCCGTTCAGTAACCTAGATAGTGCAAGTGTCCGGTAGTTAACCTACATAGTCCAAGTGCCCGCTAGGTAACCTAGATAGTCCAAGGGCCCGCTAGTTAACCTACATAGTCAAATTGCCCGGTAGTTAACTTACATAGTTCAAGTGTCCGTAGGGAACACACATAGATCAAGTGCCCGCTAGGGAACCTAGATAGTCCAAGTGCCCGATCTGGAACATACATAGTTCAAGTGCCCACTAGGGAATCTACATAGTCCAAGGGCCGGCTAGTTAACGTAGATCGTCCAAGTGCCGCTAGTTAATCTACATAGTCCAAGGGCCCGCTAGTTAACCTAAATAGTCCAAGTACCCGCTAGTTAATCTACATTGTCCAAGGGCCCGCTAGGTAACCAATATAGTCCAAATGCCCGCTAGGGGCCCTAATAGTCCAAATGCCCGCTAGTTAACCTAGATAGTCCAAGTGCTCACTAGTTAACCTAGATAGTCCAAATGCCCGCTAGGGAACCTACATAGTCCAAGTGCCCGCTAGGTAACCTATATAGCCCAAATGCCTGCTGGATAACCCAAAGAGTCCAAGGGCCCGCTAGTTAACCTACATAGTCCAAGGGCTCACTTGTTCACTTTGATAGTTCAAGTGCCCGCTAGTTAACCTACATAGTCCAAGTGCCCGCTAGTTACCCTATATACCAAGTGCCAGTTACGTAACCTAGATATTCCAAGGTCACGCTAGTTAACCTATATCGTCCAAGTGCCCGCTAGGCAACCGAGATAGTGCAAGTGCTCGCTAAGGAACCTACATAGTCCAAGTGCATGCTAGTTAACCTAGATAGTCCAAGTGCCCGCTAGTTAACTTAGATAGTCCAAGTGCCTGCTAGGTAACCTACATAGTGCAAGTGTCCGCTAGTTAAACTACATATTCCAAGTGTCCGCTAGTTAACCTAGATAGTCCAAGTGCTCACTAGTTAACCTACATAGTACAAGGGCCCACTAGTTGACCAAGATAATCCAAGTGCCCGCTAGGTTACCTACATAGTCCAAGTGCCCGTTAGTTAACTTAGATAGTCCAAGTGCCCGCTAGGTAACCTAGACTGTCCAAGTGCCCGCTAGGTTACCTACATAGTCCAAGTGCCCGTTCGTTAACCTAGATAGTCCAAGTGCCTGCTAGGAAACCTACATAGTCCAAGGGCCCGCTAGGTAACCTAGGTAGTTCAAGTGCCCGTTAGGTAACCTAGATAGTCCAAGTGCCCGTTACCTAACCTAGATAGTCCAAGTGCCCGCTAAGGAACCTACATAGTCCAAGTGCCCGCTAGTTAACCTAGATAGTCCAAGTGCCCGCTAGTTAACCTACATAGTCCAAGGGCCCACTAGTTAACCTAGATAGTCCAAGTGTCCTTTAGTTAACCTACATAGTCCAAGTGCCCACTAGTTAACCTATATACCAAGTGCCCGTTACGTAACCTAGATATTCCAAGGGCACGCTAGTTAACCTATATCGTCCAAGTGCCCGCTAGGCAACCTAGATATTCCAAGTGCCCGCTAAGGAACCTGCATAGTCCAAATGCACGCTAGTTAACCTAGATAGTCCAAGTGCCCGCTAGTTACCCTACATAGTCCAAGTTCCCGCTAGGTAACCTAGATACTGCAAGTGCCCGCTTGTTAACCTAGATAGTTCATGTACTCGCTAGGCAACCTAGATCGTCCAAGGGCCCCCTAGTTAGCCTACATAGTCCAAGTGCCTGGTAGTTCATCTAGATAGTCCAAGGGCCCGCTACTTAACCTAGATAGTTCAAGTGCCACTAGTTAATCTACATAGTCCAAGGGCCCGCTAGTTAACCTACATAGTCCAAGTACCCGCTAAGAAACCTAGATAGTCCAAGTGCACGCTAGTTAACCTAGATAGTCCAAGTGCCCTCTAGTTAACCTAGATCTTCCAAATGCCCGCTAAGAAACCTAGATAGTCCAAGTGCCCTTTACCTAACCTAGATAGTCCAATTGCCCGCTATGCAACATACATAGTCCAAGTGCCCGTTCGTTAACCTAGAAGTCCAAGTGCCCGCTAGGTAACCTAGACTCTCCAAGTGCCCGCTAGGTTACCTACATAGTCCAAATGCCTGTTCGGTAACCTAGATAGTGCAAGTGGCCGGTAGTTAACCTACATAGTCCAAGTGCCCGCTAGGTAACCTAGATAGTCCAAGGGCCCGCTAGTTAACCTACATAGTCAAATTGCCCGGTAGTTAACTTACATAGTTCAAGTGTCCGTAGGGAACATACATAGTCCAAGTGCCCGCTAGGGAACCTAGATAGTCCAAGTGCCCGATCTGGAACATACATAGTCCAAGTGCCCACTAGGGAATCTACATAGTCCAAGGGCCCGCTAGTTAACGTAGATAGTCCAAGTGCCGCTAGTTAATCTACATAGTCCAAGGGCCCGCTAGTTAACCTACATAGTCCAAGTACCCGCTAGTTAATCTACATAGTCCAAGGGCCCGCTAGGTAACCTACAGAGTCCAAGGGCCCGCTAGTTAAACTACATTCTCCAAGTGCCTTCTAGGGAACCTACATAGTCCAAGTGCCCTCTAGTTAACCTAGACAGTTCAAGTGACCACTAGGTTACCTACATAATCCAAGTGCCCGTTCGTTAACCTACATAGTCCAAGTGCCCGCTAGGTAACCAATATAGTCCAAATGCCCGCTAGGGGCACTAATAGTCCAAATGCCCGCTAGTTAACCTAGATAGTCCAAGTGCTCACTAGTTTACCTAGATAGTCCAAATGCCCGCTAGGGAACCCACATAGTCCAAGTGCCCGCTAGGGAACTTACATAGTCCAAGGGCCCACTAGGGAACCTACATAGTCCAAGTGCCCGCTAGGTAACCTATATAGCCCAAGTGCCTGCTAGGTAACCCAAAGAGTCCAAAGGCCCACTAGTTAACCTACATAGTCCTAGGGCTCACTTGTTCACTTTCATAGTTCAAGTGCCCGCTAGTTAACCTAGATCGTCCATGTGCCCGCTAGTTAACCTACATAGTCCAAGGGCCCACTAGTTAACCTAGATAGTCCAAGTGTCCTCTAGGTAACCTACATAGTCCAAGTGCCCGCTAGTTAACCTATATACCAAGTGCCCGTTACGTAACCTAGATATTCCAAGGGCACGCTAGTTAACCTATATCGTCCAAGTGCCCACTAGGCAACCTAGATAGTCCAAGTGCTCGCTAAGGAACCTACATAGTCCAAGTGCACGCTAGTTAACCTAGATAGTCCAAGTGCCCGCTAGTTAACCTAGATAGTCCAAGGGCCCACTAGTTAACCTAGATAGTCCAAGTGTCCTCTAGGTAACCTACATAGTCCAAGTGCCCGCAAGTTAACCTAGATAGTCCAAGTGCCCGCTAGTTAACCTAGATAGTCCAAGTGCCTGCTAGGTAACCTAGATAGTCCAAGTGCCTGCTAGGTAACCTACATAGTGCAAGTGTCCGCTAGTTAACCTACATATTCCAAGTGCCCGCTAGTTAACCTAGATAGTCCAAGTGCTCGCTAGTTAGCCTACATAATCTAAGTGCCCGTTAGCTAACCTAGATAGTCCAAGGGCCCGCTAGTCGCTAGGTAACCTAGACTGTCCAAGTGCCCGCTAGGTTACCTGCATATTCCAAGTGCCCGTTCGTTAACCTAGATAATCCAAGTGCCCACTAGGTAACCTACATAGTCCAAGTGCCCGCTAGGTAACCTATATAGCCCAAGTGCCCGCTAGGTAACCCAGATAGTCCAAGGGCCCGCTAGTTAACCTACATAGTCCAAGTACCCGCTAGTTAATCTACATAGTCCAAGGGCCCGCTAGGTAACCTACAGAGTCCAAGGGCCCGCTAGTTAACCTACATTCTCCAAGTGACTTCTAGGGAACCTACATAGTCCAAGTGCCCTCTAGGTAACCTAGACAGTTCAAGTGACCACTAGGTTACCTACATAATCCAAGTGCCCGTTCGTTAACCTACATAGTCCAAGTGCCCGCTAGGTAACCAATATAGTCCAAATGCCCGCTAGGGGCACTAATAGTCCAAATGCCCGCTAGTTAACCTAGGTAGTCCAAGTGCTCACTAGTTTACCTAGATAGTCCAAATGCCCGCTAGGGAACCCACATAGTCCAAGTGCCCGCTAGGGAACTTACATAGTCCAAGGGCCCGCTAGGGAACCTACATAGTCCAAGTGCCCGCTAGGTAACCTATATAGCCCAAGTGCCTGCTAGGTAACCCAAAGAGTCCAAAGGCCCACTAGTTAACCTACATAGTCCTAGGGCTCACTTGTTCACTTTCATAGTTCAAGTGCCCGCTAGTTAACCTAGATCGTCCAAGTGCCCGCTAGTTAACCTAGATTGTCCAAGTCCCCGCTAGTTAACCTACATAGTCCAAGGGCCCACTAGTTAACCTAGATAGTCCAAGTGTCCTCTAGGTAACCTACATAGTCCAAGTGCCCGCTAGTTAACCTATATACCAAGTGCCCGTTACGTAACCTAGATATTTCAAGGGTACGCTAGTTAACCTATATCGTCCAAGTGCCCACTAGGCAACCTAGATAGTCCAAGTGCTCGCTAAGGAACCTACATAGTCCAAGTGCACGCTAGTTAACCTAGATAGTCCAAGTGCCCGCTAGTTAACCTAGATAGTCCAAGGGCCCACTAGTTAACCTAGATAGTCCAAGTGTCCTCTAGGTAACCTACATAGTCCAAGTGCCCGCTAGTTAACCTAGATAGACCAAGTGCCCGCTAGGCAACCTACATAGTCCAAGAGCTCGTTCGTTAAAATAGAAGTCCAAGTGCCCGCTAGGCAACCTAGACAGTCCAAGTGCCCGCTAGGTAACCTAGGTAGTTCAAGTGCCCGTTCGTTAACCTAGATAATCCAAGTTCCCACTAGGTAACCTACATAGTCCAAGTGCCCGCTAGGTAACCTATATAGCCCAAGGGACCGCTAGTTAACCCAGATAGTCCAAGGGCCCGCTAGTTAACCAACATAGTCCAAGGGCTCACTTGTTCACTTTGATAGTTCAAGTGACCGCTAGTTAACCTAGATCGTCCAAGTGCCCGCTAGTTAACCTAGATTGTCCAAGTGACCGCTAGTTAACCTACATAGTCCAAGGGCCCACTAGTTAACCTAGATAGTCCAAGTGTCCGTAAGTTAACCTACATAGTCCAAGTGCCCGCTAGTTAACCTATATACAAAGTGCCCGTTACGTAACCTAGATATTCCAAGGGCACGCTAATTAACCTATATCGTCCAAGTGCCCGCTAGGCAACCTAGATAGTCCAAGTGCACGTTAAGGAACCTACATAGTCCAAGTGCCCGCTAGGGAACCTACATAGTCCAAGTGCCCGTTAGTGAACCTAGATAGTCCAAGTGCCCGCTAGTTAACCTACATAGTCCAAGTTCCCGCTAGGTAACCTAGATACTGCAAGTGCCCGCTAGTTAACCTAGATAGTTCATGTACCCGCTAGGCAACCTAGATCGTCCAAGGGCCCCCTAGTTAGCCTACATAGTCCAAGTGCCTGGTAGTTCATCTAGATAGTCCAAGGGCCCGCTACTTAACGTAGATAGTCCAAGTGCCACTAGTTAATCTACATAGTCCAAGGGCCCGCTAGTTAACCTACATAGTCCAAGTACCCGCTAAGAAACCTAGATAGTCCAAGTGCCCGTTCGTTAACCTAGAAGTCCAAGTGCCTGCTAGGTAACCTAGACTCTCCAAGTGCCCGCTAGGTTACCTACATAGTCCAAATGCCCGTTCGGTAACCTAGATAGTCCAAGGGCCCGCTAGTTAACCTACATAGTCAAATTGCCCGGTAGTTAACTTACATAGTTCAAGTGTCCGTAGGGAACATACATAGTCCAAGTGCCCGCTAGGGAACCTAGATAGTCCAAGTGCCCGATCTGGAACATACATAGTCCAAGTGCCCACTAGGGAATCTACATAGTCCAAGGGCCCGCTAGTTAACGTAGATAGTGAAGTGCCGCTAGTTAATCTACATAGTCCAAGGGCCCGCTAGTTAACCTACATAGTCCAAGTACCCGCTAGTTAATCTACATAGTCCAAGGGCCCGCTAGGTAACCTACAGAGTCCAAGGGCCCGCTAGTTAACCTACATTCTCCAAGTGCCTTCTAGGGAACCTACATAGCCCAAGTGCCCTCTAGTTAACCTAGACAGTTCAAGTGACCACTAGGTTACCTACATAATCCAAGTGCACGCTAGTTAACCTAGATAGTCCAAGTGCCCTCTAGTTAGCCTAGATGTTCCAAATGCCCGCTAAGAAACCTAGATAGTCCAAGTGCCCTTTACCTAACCTAGATAGTCCAATTGCCCGCTATGCAACATACATAGTCCAAGTGCCCGTTCGTTATCGTAGGAGTCCAAGTGCCCGCTAGGTAACCTAGACTCTCCAAGTGCCTGCTAGGTTACCTACATAGTCCAAATGCCCGTTCGGTAACCTAGATAGTGCAAGTGTCCGGTAGTTAACCTACATAGTCCAAGTGCCCGCTAGGTAACCTAGATAGTCCAAGGGCCCGCTAGATAACCTACATAGTCAAAGTGCCCGGTAGTTAACTTACATAGTTCAAGTGTCCGTGGGGAACATACATAGTCCAAGTGCCCGCTAGGGAACCTAGATAGTCCAAGTGCCCGATCTGGAACATACATAGTCCAAGTGCCCGCTAGGGAATCTACATAGTCCAAGGGCCCGCTAGTTAACGTAGATAGTCCAAGTGCCGCTAGTTAATCTACATAGTCCAAGGGCCCGCTAGTTAACCTACATAGTCCAAGTACCCGCTAGTTAATCTACATAGTCCAAGGGCCCGCTAGGTAACCTACATACTCCAAGGGCCCGCTAGTTAACCTACATAGTCCTAGGGCCCGCTAATTAACCTACATCGTCCAAGGGCCCGCTAATTAACCTACATTCTGCAAGTGCCTTCTAGGGAACCTACATAGTCCAAGTGCCCGCTAGGTAACCTAGACAGTTCAAGTGACCACTAGGTTACCAACATAGTCCAATTGCCCGTTCGTTAACCTACATAGTCCAAGTGCCCGCTAGGTAACCAATATAGTCCAAATGTCCGCTAGGGGCCCTAATAATCCTAATGCCCGCTAGTTAACCTAGATAGTCCAAGTGCTCACTAGTTAACCTAGATAGTCCAAATGCCCGCTAGGGAACCCACATAGTCCAAGGGCCCGCTAGGGAACCTACATAGTCCAAGTGCCCGCTAGGTAACCTATATAGCCCAAGTGCCTGCTAGGTAACCCAAAGAGTCCAAGGGCCCGCTAGTTAACCTACATAGTCCAAGGGCTCACTTGTTCACTTTGATAGTTCAAGTGCCCGCTAGTTAACCTAGATCGTCCAAGTGCCCGCTAGTTAACCTAGATTGTCCAAGTGCCCGCTAGTTAACCTACATAGTCCAAGGGCCCACGAGTTAACCTAGATAGTCCAAGTGTCCTCTAGGTAACATACATAGTCCAAGTGCCCGCTAGTTAACCTATATACCAAGTGCCCGTTACGTAACCTACATATTCCAAGGGCACGCTAGTTTACCTATATCGTCCAAATGCCCGCGAGGCAACCTAGATAGTCCAAGTGCTCGCTAAGGAACCTACATAGTTCAAGTGCACACTAGTTAACCTAGATAGTCCAAGTGACCGCTAGTTAACCTAGATAGTCCAAGTGCCTGCTAGGTAACCTACATAGTGCAAGTGTCCGCTAGTTAACGTACATATTCCAAGTGCCCGCTAGTTAACCTAGATAGTCCAAGTGCTCGCCAGTTAACCTACATAGTACAAGGGCCCACTAGTTGACCTAGATAATCCAAGTGCCCGCTAGTTAACCTAGATAGTCCAAGTGCCCGCTAGGTAACCTAAGTAGTCCAAATGTCCGATAGGGATCCTACATAGTCCAAGTGCCCGCTAGGTAACCTACATCGTCCAAGTGCCTGTTAGTTAACCTAGATAGTCCAAGTGCCCGCTAGGTAACCTAGACTCTCCAAGTGCCCGCTAGGTTACCTACATAGTCCAAATGCCTGTTCGGTAACCTAGATAGTGCAAGTGGCCGGTAGTTAACCTACATAGTCCAAGTGCCCGCTAGGTAGCCTAGATAGTCCAAGGGCCCGCTAGTTAACCTACATAGTCAAATTGCCCGGTAGTTAACTTACATAGTTCAAGTGTCCGTAGGGAACATACATAGTCCAAGTGCCCGCTAGGGAACCTAGATAGTCCAAGTGCCCGATCTGGAACATACATAGTCCAAGTGCCCACTAGGGAATCTACATAGTCCAAGGGCCCGCTAGTTAACGTAGATAGTCCAAGTGCCGCTAGTTAATCTACATAGTCCAAGGGCCCGCTAGTTAACCTACATAGTCCAAGTACCCGCTAGTTAATCTACATAGTCTAAGGGCCCGCTAGGTAACCTACAGAGTCCAAGGGCCCGCTAGTTAACCTACATTCTCCAAGTGCCTTCTAGGGAACCTACATAGTCCAAGTGCCCTCTAGTTAACCTAGACAGTTCAAGTGACCACTAGGTTACCTACATAATCCAAGTGCCCGTTCGTTAACCTACATAGTCCAAGTGCCCGCTAGGTAACCAATATAGTCCAAATGCCCGCTAGGGGCACTAATAGTCCAAATGCCCGCTAGTTAACCTAGATAGTCCAAGTGCTCACTAGTTTACCTAGATAGTCCAAATGCCCGCTAGGGAACCCACATAGTCCAAGTGCCCGCTAGGGAACTTACATAGTCCAAGGGCCCACTAGGGAACCTACATAGTCCAAGTGCCCGCTAGGTAACCTATATAGCCCAAGTGCCTGCTAGGTAACCCAAAGAGTCCAAAGGCCCACTAGTTAACCTACATAGTCCTAGGGCTCACTTGTTCACTTTCATAGTTCAAGTGCCCGCTAGTTAACCTAGATCGTCCAAGTGCCCGCTAGTTAACCTACATAGTCCAAGGGCCCACTAGTTAACCTAGATAGTCCAAGTGTCCTCTAGGTAACCTACATAGTCCAAGTGCCCGCTAGTTAACCTATATACCAAGTGCCCGTTACGTAACCTAGATATTCCAAGGGCACGCTAGTTAACCTATATCGTCCAAGTGCCCACTAGGCAACCTAGATAGTCCAAGTGCTCGCTAAGGAACCTACATAGTCCAAGTGCACGCTAGTTAACCTAGATAGTCCAAGTGCCCGCTAGTTAACCTAGATAGTCCAAGGGCCCACTAGTTAACCTAGATAGTCCAAGTGTCCTCTAGGTAACCTACATAGTCCAAGTGCCCGCTAGTTAACCTAGATAGTCCAAGTGCCCGCTAGTTAACCTAGATAGTCCAAGTGCCTGCTAGGTAACCTAGATAGTCCAAGTGCCTGCTAGGTAACCTACATAGTGCAAGTGTCCGCTAGTTAACCTACATATTCCAAGTGCCCGCTAGTTAACCTAGATAGTCCAAGTGCTCGCTAGTTAACCTACATAATCTAAGTGCCCGTTAGCTAACCTAGATAGTCCAAGGGCCCGCTAGTCGCTAGGTAACCTAGACTGTCCAAGTGCCCGCTAGGTTACCTGCATATTCCAAGTGCCCGTTCGTTAACCTAGATAATCCAAGTGCCCACTAGGTAACCTACATAGTCCAAGTGCCCGCTAGGTAACCTATATAGCCCAAGTGCCCGCTAGGTAACCCAGATAGTCCAAGGGCCCGCTAGTTAACCTACATAGTCCAAGTACCCGCTAGTTAATCTACATAGTCCAAGGGCCCGCTAGGTAACCTACAGAATCCAAGGGCCCGCTAGTTAACCTACATTCTCCAAGTGCCTTCTAGGGAACCTACATAGTCCAAGTGCCCTCTTGGTAACCGAGACAGTTCAAGTGACCACTAGGTTACCTACATAATCCAAGTGCCCGTTCGTTAACCTACATAGTCCAAGTACCCGCTAGGTAACCAATATAGTCCAAATGCCCGCTAGGGGCACTAATAGTCCAAATGCCCGCTAGTTAACCTAGGTAGTCCAAGTGCTCACTAGTTTACCTAGATAGTCCAAATGCCCGCTAGGGAACCCACATAGTCCAAGTGCCCGCTAGGGAACTTACATAGTCCAAGTGCCCGCTAGGTAACCTATATAGCCCAAGTGCCTGCTAGGTAACCCAAAGAGTCCAAAGGCCCACTAGTTAACCTACATAGTCCTAGGGCTCACTTGTTCACTTTCATAGTTCAAGTGCCCGCTAGTTAACCTAGATAGTCCAAGTGCCCTCTAGTTAACCAAGATCTTCCAAATGCCCGCTAAGAAACCTAGATAGACTAAGTGCCCTTTACCTAACCTAGATAGTCCAATTGCCCGCTATGCAACATACATAGTCCAAGTGCCCGTTCGTTAACCTAGAAGTCCAAGTGCCCCTAGGTAACCTAGACTCTCCAAGTGCCCGCTAGGTTACCTACATAGTCCAAATGCCCGTTCGGTAACCGAGATTGTGCAAGTGTCCGGTAGTTAACCTACATAGTCCTAGTGCCCGGTAGGTAACCTAGATAATCCAAGGGCCCGCTAGTTAACCTACATAGTCAAATTGCCCGGTAGTTAACTTACATAGTTCAAGTGTCCGTAGGGAACATACATAGTCCCAGTGCCCGCTAGGGAACCTAGAGAGTCCAAGTGCCCGATCTGGAACATACATAGTCCAAGTGCCCGCTAGGGAATCTACATAGTCCTAGGGCCCGCTAGTTAACGTAGATAGTCCAAGTACCGCTAGTTATTCTACATAGTCCAAGGGCCCGTTAGTTAACCTACATAGTCCAAGTACCCGCTAGTTAATCTACATAGTCCAAGGGCCCGCTATGTAACCTACATACTCCAAGGGCCCGCTAGTTAACCTACATAGTCCTAGGGCCCGCTAGTTAACCTACATCGTCCAAGGGCCCACTAGTTAACCTACATTCTCCAAGTGCTTTCTAGGGAACCTACATAGTCCAAGTGCCCGCTAGGTAACCTAGACAGTTCAAGTGACCACTAGGTTACCTACATAGTCCAAGTGCCCGTTCGTTAACCTACATAGTCCAAGTGCCCACTAGGTAACCAATATAGTCCAAATGCCCGCTAGAGGCCCTAATAGTCCAAAAGCCCGCTAGTTAACCTAGATAGTCCAGGTGCTCACTAGTTAACCTAGATAGTCCAAATGCCCGCTAGGGAACCCACATAGTCCAAGTGCCTGCTAGGGAACTTACATAGTCCAAGGGCCCGCTAGGGAACCTTCATAGTCCAAGTGCCAGCTAGGTAACCTAGATAGTCCATGTGCCCGCTAGTTAACCTAGATAGTCCTAGTGCCCGTTAGTTAACCTAGATAGTCCAAGTGCCCACTAGGGGACGTACTTAGTCCATGTGCCCATTAGCTAAACTAGATATTCCAAGTGCCCGCTAGTTAACAATGATCATCCAAGTGCCCGCTAGTTAACCTAGATAGTCCAAGTGCCCTCTATTTAACCTAGATCGTCTAAGTGCCCGCTAGTAAACATACATAGTCCAAGGGCCCGCTAGTTAACCTACATAGTCCAAGGTCCGCTAGTTAACCTAGATAGTCCAAGTGCTCGCTAGTTAACTTACATAGTACAAGGGCCCACTAGTTAACCTAGATAGTCCAAGTGCCCGCTAGTTAAACTACATAGTCCAAGTGCCTGCTAGGTATCCTAAGTAGTCCAAATGTCCGATAGGGATCCTACATAGTCCAAGTTCCCGCTAGGTAACCTACATCGTCCAAGTGCCTGTTAGTTAACCTAGATAGTCCAAGTGCCCGCTTGGTAACCTAGACTGTCCAAGTGCCCGCTAGGTTACCTACATAGTCCAAGTGCCTGTTCGTTAACCTAGATAGTCCAAGTGCCTGCTAGGAAACCTACATAGTCCAAGGGCCCGCTAGGTAACCTAGATAGTTCAAGTGCCCGCTAGGTAACCTAGAGTCCAAGTACTCGCTAGTTAACCTACATAGTCCAAGTGCACGCTAGGTAACCTAGATAGTCAAAGTGCCCGTTAGGTAACCTAGATAGTCCAAGTGCCCGTTACCTAACCTAGATAGTCCAAGTGCCCGCTCGGCAACCTACATAGTCCAAGAGCCCGTTCGTTAACCTAGAATTCCAAGTGCCCGCTAGGTAACCTAGACAGTCCCAGTGCCCGCTAGGTTACCAGCATATTCCAAGTGCCCGTTCGTTAACCTAGATAATCCAAGTGCCCACCTGGTAACCTACATAGTCCAAGTGCCCGCTAGGTAACCTATATATCCCAAGTGCCCGCTAGGTAACCCAGATAGTCCAAGGGCCGGCTAGTTAACCAACATAGTCCAAGGGCTCACTTGTTCACTTTGATAGTTCAAGTGCCCGCTAGTTAACCTAGATCGTCCAAGTGCCCGCTAGGCAACCTAGATAGTCCAAGTGCCCGCTAAGGAACCTACGTAGTCCAAGTGCACGCTAGTTAACCTAGATAGTCCAAGTGCCCGCTAGTTAACCTACATAGTCCAAGTACCCTCTAGGTAACCTAGATACTGCAAGTGCCCGCTTGTTAACCTAGATAGTTCATGTACTCGCTAGGCAACCTAGATCGTTCAAGGGCCCCCTAGTTAGCCTACATAGTCCAAGTGCCCGGTAGTTCATCTAAATAGTCCAAGTGCCCGCTAGGTAACCTACATCGTCCAAGTGCCTGTTAGTTAACCTACATAGTCCAAGTACCCGCTAAGAAACCTAGATAGTCCAAGTGCACGCTAGTTAACCTAGAGAGTCCAAGTGCCCTCTAGTTAACCTATATCTTCCAAATGCCCGCTAAGAAACCTAGATAGTCTAAGTGCCCTTTACCTAACCTAGATAGTCCAATTGCCCGCTATGCAACATACATAGTCGAAGTGCCCGTTCGTTAACCTAGAAGTCCAAGTGCCCGCTAGGTAACCTAGACTCTCCAAGTGCCCGCTAGGTTACCTACATAGTCCTAATGCCCGTTCGGTAACCTAGATAGTGCAAGTGTCCGCTAGTTAACCTACATAGTCAAATTGCCCGGTAGTTAACTTACATAGTTCAAGTGTCCGTAGGGAACATTCATAGTCCAAGTGCCCGCTAGGGAACCTAGATAGTCCAAGTGCCCGCTCTGGAACATACATAGTCCAAGTGCCCGCTAGGGAATCTACATAGTCCAAGGGCCCGCTAGTTAACGTAGATATTCCAAGTGCCGCTAGTTAATCTACATAGTCCAAGGGCCCGCTAGTTAACCTACATAGTCCAAGTACCCGCTAGTTAATCTACATAGTCCAAGGGCCCGCTAGGTAACCTACATACTCCAAGGGCCCGCTAGTTAACCTACATAGTCCTAGGGCCCGCTAGTTAACCTACATCGTCCAAGGGCCCACTAGTTAACCTACATTCTCCAAGTGCCTTCTAGGGAACCTACATAGTCCAAGTGCCCGCTAGGTAACCTAGACAGTTGAAGTGACCACTAGGTTACCTACATAGTCCATGTGCCCGTTCGTTAACCTACATAGTCCAAGTGCCCGCTAGGTAACCAATATAGTCCAAATGCCCGCTAGGGGCCCTAATAGTCCAAATGCCCGCTAGTTAACCTAGATAGTCCAAGTGCTCACTAGTTAACCTAGATAGTCCAAATACCCGCTAGGGAACCCACATAGTCCAAGTGCCCGCTAGGGAACCTACATAGTCCATGTACCCGCTAGGTAACCCAAAAAGTCCAAGGGCCCGCTAGTTAACCTACATAGTCCAAGGGCTCACTTGTTCACTTTGATAGTTCAAGTGCCCGCTAGTTAACCTAGATCGTCCAAGTGCCCGCTAGTTAACCTAGATTGTCCAAGTGCCCGCTCGTTAATCTACATAGTCCAAGGGCCCACTAGTTAACCTAGATAGTCCAAGTGTCCTCTAGGTAACCTACATAGTCCAAGTGCCCGCTAGTTAACCTATATACCAAGTGCCCGTTACGTAACCTAGATATTCCAAGGGCACGCTAGTTAACCTATATCGTCCAAGTGCCCGCTAGGCAACCTAGATAGTCCAAGTGCTCGCTAAGGAACCTACATAGTCCAAGTGCACGCTAGTTAACCTAGATAGTCCAAGTGCCTGCTAGGTAACCTAAGTAGTCCAAATGTCCGATAGGGATCCTACATAGTCCAAGTGCCCGCTAGGTAACCTACATCGTCCAAGTGCCTGTTAGTTAACCTAGATAGTCCAAGTGCCCGCTAGGTAACCTAGACTGTCCAAGTGCCCGCTAGGTTACCTACATAGTCCAAGTTACCGTTCGTTAACCTAGATAGTCCAAGTGCCTGCTAGGAAACCTACATAGTCCAAGTGCCCGCTAGGTAACCTAGATATTCAAAGTGCCCGTTAGGTAACCTAGATAGTCCAAGTCCCCGTTACCTAACCTAGATATTCCAAGTGTCCGCTAGGCAACCTACAGAGTCCAAGTGCCCGCTAGGTAACCTATATAGCCCAAGTGCCCGCTAGGTAACCCAGATAGTCCAAGGGCCCGCTAGTTAACCAACATAGTCCAAGGGCTCACTTGTTCACTTTGATAGTTCTAGTGCCCGCTAGTTAACCTAGATCGTCCAAGTGCCCGCTAGTTTACCTAGATTGTCCAAGTGCCCGCTAGTTAACCTACATAGTCCAAGGGCCCACTAGTTAACCTAGATAGTCCAAGTGTCCTTTAGTTAATCTACATAGTCCAAGTGCCCGCTAGTTAACCTATATACAAAGTGCCCGTTACGTAACCTAGATATTCCAAGGGCACGCTAGTTAACCTATATCGTCCAAGTGCCCGCTAGGCAACCTAGATAGTCCAAGTGCCAGCTAAGGAACCTACATAGTCCAAGTGCACGCTAAGGAACCTACATAGTCCAAGTGCACGCAAGTTAACCTACATAGTCCAAGTTCCCGCTAGGTAACCTAGATACTGCAAGCGCCCCCTTGTTAAACCTAGATAGTTCATGTACCCGCTAGGCAACCTAGATCGTCCAAGGGCCCCCTAGTTAGCGTACATAGTCCAAGTGCCCGGTAGTTCATCTAGATAATCCAAGGGCCCGCTACTTAACGTAGATACTCCAAGTGCCACTAGTTAATCTACATAGTCCAAGGGCCCACTAGTTAACCTACATAGTCCAAGTACCCGATAAGAAACCTAGATAGTCCAAGTGCACGCTAGTTAACCTAGATAGTCCAAGTGCCCTCTAGTTAACCTAGATCTTCCAAATGCCCGCTAAGAAACCTAGATAGTCCAAGTGCACTTTACCTAACCTAGATAGTCCAATTGCCCGCTATGCAACATACATAGTCCAAGTGCCCGTTCGTTAACCTAGAAGTCCAAGTGGCCGCTAGGTAACCTAGACACTCCAAGTGCCTGCTAGGTTACCTACATAGTCCAAATGCCCATTCGGTAACTTAGATAGTGCAAGTGTCCAGTAGTTAACCTACATAGTCCAAGTGCCCGCTAGGTAACCTAGATAG
This sequence comes from Tenrec ecaudatus, assembly GCF_050624435.1. NCBI lineage: Eukaryota > Metazoa > Chordata > Mammalia > Afrosoricida > Tenrecidae > Tenrec > Tenrec ecaudatus. The sequence continues at coordinate 652,978 of NW_027457621.1, forward strand.
TCCAAGGGCCCGCTAGTTAACCTACATAGTCAAAGTGCCCGGTAGTTAACTTACATAGTTCAAGTGTCCGTAGGGAACATACATAGTCCAAGTGCCCGCTAGGGAACATACAGAGTACAAGTGCCCGCTAGGGAACCTACATAGTCCACGTGCGTGCTAGGGAATCTACATAGTCCAAGATCCCGCTAGTTAATGTAGATAGTCCAAGTGCAGCTAGTTAATCTACATATTTCAAGGGCCCGCTATTTAACCTACATATCCAAGTACCCGCTAGTTAACCTAGATCATCCAAGTGTCCGCTAATTAACCTACATTGTACAAGTGCCCGCTAGGGAACCTAGATAGTCCAAGTGCCCGATCTGGAACATACATAGTCCAAGTGCCCGCTAGGGAATCTACATAGTCCAAGTTCCCGCTAGTTAACGTAGATAGTCCATGTGCCGCTAGTAAATCTACATAGTCCAAGGGCCCGCTAGTTAACCTACATAGTCCAAGTACCCGCTAGTTAATCTACATAGTCCAAGGGCCCGCTAGGTAACCTACATACTCCAAGGGCCCGCTAGTTAACCTACATCATCCAAGGGCGCGCTAGTTAACCTACATTCTCCAAGTGCCTTCTAGGGAACCTACATAGTCTAAGTGCCCGCTAGGTAACCTAGACAGTTCAAGTGACCACTAGGTTACCTACATAGTCCAAGTGCCCGTTCGTTAACCTACATAGTCCAAGTACCCGCTAGGTAACCAATATACTCCATATGCCCGCTAGGGGCCCTAATTGTCCAAATGCAGGCTAGTTAATCTAGATAGTCCAAGTGCTCGCTAGGGAACCCACATAGTCCAAGTGCTCGCTAGGGAACTTACATAGTCCAAGGGCCCGCTAGGGAAACTACATAGTCCAAGTGCCCGCTAGGTAATCCATATAGCCCAAGTGCCTGCTAGGTAACCCAAAGAGTCCAAGGGCCCGCTAGTTAACCTACATAGTCCAAGGGCTCACTTGTTCACTTTGATAGTTCAAGTGACCGCTAGTTAACCTAGATCGTCCAAGTGCCCGCTAGTTAACCTAGATTGTCCATGTGTCCGCTAGTTAACCTACATAGTCCAAGGGCCCACTAGTTAACCTAGATAGTCCAAGTGTCCTCTAGGTAACCTACATAGTCCAAGTGCCCGCTAGTTAACCTATACACCATGTGCCCGTTACGTAACCTAGATATTCCAAGGGTACGCTGGTTAACCTATATCGTCCAAGTGCCCGCTAGGCAACCTAGATAGTCCAAGTGCTCGCTAAGGAACCTACATAGTCCAAGTGCACGCTAGTTAACCTAGATAGTCCAAGTGCCCGCTAGTTAACCTAGATAGTCCAAGTGCCTGCTAGGTAACCTACATAGTGCAAGTGTCCGCTAGTTAACCTACATATTCCAACTGCCCTCTAGTTAACCTAGATAGTCCAAGTGCTCGCTAGTTAACCTACATAGTACAAGGGCCCACTAGTTGACCTAGATAGTCCAAATGCCTGCTAGTTAACCTAGATAGTCCAAGTGCCCGCTAGGTAACCTAAGTAGTCCAAATGTCCGATAGGGATCCTACATAGTCCAAGTGCCCGCTAGGTAACCTACATCGTCCAAGTGCCTGTTAGTTAACCTAGATAGTCCAAGAGCCCGCTAGGTAACCTAGACTGTCCAAGTGCCCGCTAGGTTACCTACATAGTCCAATAGCCCGTTCGTTAACCTAGATAGTCCAAGTGCCTGCTAGGAATCCTACATAGTCCAAGGGCCCGCTAGGTAACCTTGATAGTTCAAGTGCCGGCTAGGTAACCTAGAGTCCAAGTACTCGCTAGTTAAACTACATAGTCCAAGTGCACGCTAGGTAACCTAGATAGTCAAAGTGCCCGTTACCTAACCTAGATAGACCAAGTGCCCGCTCGGCAACCTACATAGTCCAAGAGCCCGTTCGTTAACCTAAAAGTCCAAGTGCCCGCTAGGTAACCTAGACAGTCCAAGTGCCCGCTAGGTTACCTGCATATTCCAAGTGCCCGTTCGTTAACCTAGATAATCCAAGTGCCCACCTGGTAACCTACATAGTCCAAGTGCCCGCTAGGTAACCTATATATCCCAAGTGCCCGCTAGGTAACCCAGATAGTCCAAGGGCCGGGTAGTTAACCAACATAGTCCAAGGGCTTACTTGTTCACTTTGATAGTTCAAGTGCCCGCTAGTTAACCTAGATCGTCCAAGTGCCCGCTAGGCAACCTAGATAGTCCAAGTGCCCGCTAAGGAACCTACGTAGTCCAAGTGCACGCTAATTAACCTAGATAGTCCAAGTGCCCGCTAGTTAACCTACATAGTCCAAGTACCCGCTAGGTAACCTAGATACTGCAAGTGCCCGCTTGTTAACCTAGATAGTTCATGTACCTGCTAGGCAACCTAGATCGTCCAAGGGCCCCCTAGTTAGCCTACATAGTCCAAGTGCCCGGTAATTCATCCAGATAGTCCAAGGGCCCGCTACTTAACGTAGATTGTCCAAGTGCCACTAGTTAACCTACATAGTCCAAGTACCCGCTAAGAAACCTAGATATTCCAAGTGCACGCTAGTTAACCTAGATAGTCCAAGTGCCCTCTAGTTAACCTATATCTTCCAAATGCCCGCTAAGAAACCTAGATAGTCCAAGTGCCCTTTACCTAACCTAGATAGTCCAATTGCCCGCTATGCAACATACATAGTCCAAGTGCCCGTTCGTTAACCTAGAAGTCCAAGTGCCCGCTAGGTAACCTAGACTCTCCAAGTGCCCACTAGGTTACCTACATAGTCCTAATGCCCGTTCGGTAACCTAGATAGTGCAAGTGTCCGGTAGTTAACCTACATAGTCCAAGTGCCCGCTAGGTAACCTAGATAGTCCAAGGGCCCGCTAGTTAACCTACATAGTCAAATTGCCCGGTAATTAACTTACATAGATCAAGTGTCCGTAGGGAACATTCATAGTCCAAGTGCCCGCTAGGGAACCTAGAGAGTCCAAGTGCCCGATCTGGAACATACATAGTCCAAGTTCCCGCTAGGGAATCTACATAGTCCAAGGGCCCGCTAGTTAACGTAGATAGTCCAAGTGCCGCTAGTTAATCTACATAGTCCAAGGGCCCGCTAGTTAACCTACATAGTCCAAGTACCCGCTAGTTAATCTACATAGTCCAAGGGCCCGCTAGGTAACCTACATACTCCAAGGGCCGGCTAGTTAACCTACATAGTCCTAGGACCCGCTAGTTAACCTACATCGTCCAAGAGCCCACTAGTTAACCTACATTCTCCAAGTGCCTTCTAGGGAACCGACATAGTCCAAGTGCCCGCTAGGTAACCTAGATAGTTCAAGTGACCACTAGGTTACCTACATAGTCCATGTGCCCGTTCGTTAACCTACATAGTCCAAGTGCCCGCTAGGTAACCAATATAGTCCAAATGCCCGCTAGGGGCACAAATAGTCCAAATGCCCGCTAGTTAACCTAGATAGTCCAAGTGCTCACTAGTTAACCTAGATAGTTCAAATGCCCGCTAGGGAACCCACATAGTCCAAGTGCCCGCTAGGGAACTTACATAGTCCAAGGGCCCGCTAGGGAACCTACATAGTCCAAGTACCCGCTAGGTAACCCAAAGAGTCCAAGGGCCCGCTAGTTAACCTACATAGTCCAAGGGCTCACTTGTTCACTTTGATAGTTCAAGTGCCCGCTAGTTAACCTAGATCGTCCAAGTGCCCGCTAGTTAACCTAGATTGTCCAAGTGCCCGCTCGTTAATCTACATAGTCCAAGGGCCCACTAGTTAACCTAGATAGTCCAAGTGTCCTCTAGGTAACCTACATAGTCCAAGTGCCCGCTAGTTAACCTATATACCAAGTGCCCGTTACGTAACCTAGATATTCCAAGGGCACGCTAGTTAACCTATATCGTCCAAGTGCCCGCTAGGCAACCTAGATAGTCCAAGTGCTCGCTAAGGAACCTACATAGTCCAAGTGCACGCTAGTTAACCTAGATAGTCCAAGTGCCTGCTAGGTAACCTAAGTAGTCCAAATGTCCGATAGGGATCCTACATAGTCCAAGTGCCCGCTAGGTAACCTACATCGTCCAAGTGCCTGTTAGTTAACCTAGATAGTCCAAGTGCCCGCTAGGTAACCTAGACTGTCCAAGTGCCCGCTAGGTTACCTACATAGTCCAAGTTACCGTTCGTTAACCTAGATAGTCCAAGTGCCTGCTAGGAAACCTACATAGTCCAAGTGCCCGCTAGGTAACCTAGATATTCAAAGTGCCCGTTAGGTAACCTAGATAGTCCAAGTCCCCGTTACCTAACCTAGATATTCCAAGTGTCCGCTAGGCAACCTACAGAGTCCAAGTGCCCGCTAGGTAACCTATATAGCCCAAGTGCCCGCTAGGTAACCCAGATAGTCCAAGGGCCCGCTAGTTAACCAACATAGTCCAAGGGCTCACTTGTTCACTTTGATAGTTCTAGTGCCCGCTAGTTAACCTAGATCGTCCAAGTGCCCGCTAGTTTACCTAGATTGTCCAAGTGCCCGCTAGTTAACCTACATAGTCCAAGGGCCCACTAGTTAACCTAGATAGTCCAAGTGTCCTTTAGTTAATCTACATAGTCCAAGTGCCCGCTAGTTAACCTATATACAAAGTGCCCGTTACGTAACCTAGATATTCCAAGGGCACGCTAGTTAACCTATATCGTCCAAGTGCCCGCTAGGCAACCTAGATAGTCCAAGTGCCAGCTAAGGAACCTACATAGTCCAAGTGCACGCTAAGGAACCTACATAGTCCAAGTGCACGCAAGTTAACCTAGATAGTCCAAGTGCCCGCTAGTTAACCTACATAGTCCAAGTTCCCGCTAGGTAACCTAGATACTGCAAGCGCCCCCTTGTTAAACCTAGATAGTTCATGTACCCGCTAGGCAACCTAGATCGTCCAAGGGCCCCCTAGTTAGCGTACATAGTCCAAGTGCCCGGTAGTTCATCTAGATAATCCAAGGGCCCGCTACTTAACGTAGATACTCCAAGTGCCACTAGTTAATCTACATAGTCCAAGGGCCCACTAGTTAACCTACATAGTCCAAGTACCCGATAAGAAACCTAGATAGTCCAAGTGCACGCTAGTTAACCTAGATAGTCCAAGTGCCCTCTAGTTAACCTAGATCTTCCAAATGCCCGCTAAGAAACCTAGATAGTCCAAGTGCACTTTACCTAACCTAGATAGTCCAATTGCCCGCTATGCAACATACATAGTCCAAGTGCCCGTTCGTTAACCTAGAAGTCCAAGTGGCCGCTAGGTAACCTAGACACTCCAAGTGCCTGCTAGGTTACCTACATAGTCCAAATGCCCATTCGGTAACTTAGATAGTGCAAGTGTCCAGTAGTTAACCTACATAGTCCAAGTGCCCGCTAGGTAACCTAGATAGTCCAAGGGCCCGCTAGTTAACCTACATAGTCAAAGTGCCCGGTAGTTAACTTACATAGTTCAAGTGTCCGTAGGGAACATACATAGTCCAAGTGCCCGCTAGGGAACATACAGAGTACAAGTGCCCGCTAGGGAACCTACATAGTCCACGTGCGTGCTAGGGAATCTACATAGTCCAAGATCCCGCTAGTTAATGTAGATAGTCCAAGTGCAGCTAGTTAATCTACATATTTCAAGGGCCCGCTATTTAACCTACATATCCAAGTACCCGCTAGTTAACCTAGATCATCCAAGTGTCCGCTAATTAACCTACATTGTACAAGTGCCCGCTAGGGAACCTAGATAGTCCAAGTGCCCGATCTGGAACATACATAGTCCAAGTGCCCGCTAGGGAATCTACATAGTCCAAGTTCCCGCTAGTTAACGTAGATAGTCCATGTGCCGCTAGTAAATCTACATAGTCCAAGGGCCCGCTAGTTAACCTACATAGTCCAAGTACCCGCTAGTTAATCTACATAGTCCAAGGGCCCGCTAGGTAACCTACATACTCCAAGGGCCCGCTAGTTAACCTACATCATCCAAGGGCGCGCTAGTTAACCTACATTCTCCAAGTGCCTTCTAGGGAACCTACATAGTCTAAGTGCCCGCTAGGTAACCTAGACAGTTCAAGTGACCACTAGGTTACCTACATAGTCCAAGTGCCCGTTCGTTAACCTACATAGTCCAAGTACCCGCTAGGTAACCAATATACTCCATATGCCCGCTAGGGGCCCTAATTGTCCAAATGCAGGCTAGTTAATCTAGATAGTCCAAGTGCTCGCTAGGGAACCCACATAGTCCAAGTGCTCGCTAGGGAACTTACATAGTCCAAGGGCCCGCTAGGGAAACTACATAGTCCAAGTGCCCGCTAGGTAATCCATATAGCCCAAGTGCCTGCTAGGTAACCCAAAGAGTCCAAGGGCCCGCTAGTTAACCTACATAGTCCAAGGGCTCACTTGTTCACTTTGATAGTTCAAGTGACCGCTAGTTAACCTAGATCGTCCAAGTGCCCGCTAGTTAACCTAGATTGTCCATGTGTCCGCTAGTTAACCTACATAGTCCAAGGGCCCACTAGTTAACCTAGATAGTCCAAGTGTCCTCTAGGTAACCTACATAGTCCAAGTGCCCGCTAGTTAACCTATACACCATGTGCCCGTTACGTAACCTAGATATTCCAAGGGTACGCTGGTTAACCTATATCGTCCAAGTGCCCGCTAGGCAACCTAGATAGTCCAAGTGCTCGCTAAGGAACCTACATAGTCCAAGTGCACGCTAGTTAACCTAGATAGTCCAAGTGCCCGCTAGTTAACCTAGATAGTCCAAGTGCCTGCTAGGTAACCTACATAGTGCAAGTGTCCGCTAGTTAACCTACATATTCCAACTGCCCTCTAGTTAACCTAGATAGTCCAAGTGCTCGCTAGTTAACCTACATAGTACAAGGGCCCACTAGTTGACCTAGATAGTCCAAATGCCTGCTAGTTAACCTAGATAGTCCAAGTGCCCGCTAGGTAACCTAAGTAGTCCAAATGTCCGATAGGGATCCTACATAGTCCAAGTGCCCGCTAGGTAACCTACATCGTCCAAGTGCCTGTTAGTTAACCTAGATAGTCCAAGAGCCCGCTAGGTAACCTAGACTGTCCAAGTGCCCGCTAGGTTACCTACATAGTCCAATAGCCCGTTCGTTAACCTAGATAGTCCAAGTGCCTGCTAGGAATCCTACATAGTCCAAGGGCCCGCTAGGTAACCTTGATAGTTCAAGTGCCGGCTAGGTAACCTAGAGTCCAAGTACTCGCTAGTTAAACTACATAGTCCAAGTGCACGCTAGGTAACCTAGATAGTCAAAGTGCCCGTTAGGTAACCTAGATAGTCCAAGTGCCCGTTACCTAACCTAGATAGACCAAGTGCCCGCTCGGCAACCTACATAGTCCAAGAGCCCGTTCGTTAACCTAAAAGTCCAAGTGCCCGCTAGGTAACCTAGACAGTCCAAGTGCCCGCTAGGTTACCTGCATATTCCAAGTGCCCGTTCGTTAACCTAGATAATCCAAGTGCCCACCTGGTAACCTACATAGTCCAAGTGCCCGCTAGGTAACCTATATATCCCAAGTGCCCGCTAGGTAACCCAGATAGTCCAAGGGCCGGGTAGTTAACCAACATAGTCCAAGGGCTTACTTGTTCACTTTGATAGTTCAAGTGCCCGCTAGTTAACCTAGATCGTCCAAGTGCCCGCTAGGCAACCTAGATAGTCCAAGTGCCCGCTAAGGAACCTACGTAGTCCAAGTGCACGCTAATTAACCTAGATAGTCCAAGTGCCCGCTAGTTAACCTACATAGTCCAAGTACCCGCTAGGTAACCTAGATACTGCAAGTGCCCGCTTGTTAACCTAGATAGTTCATGTACCTGCTAGGCAACCTAGATCGTCCAAGGGCCCCCTAGTTAGCCTACATAGTCCAAGTGCCCGGTAATTCATCCAGATAGTCCAAGGGCCCGCTACTTAACGTAGATTGTCCAAGTGCCACTAGTTAACCTACATAGTCCAAGTACCCGCTAAGAAACCTAGATATTCCAAGTGCACGCTAGTTAACCTAGATAGTCCAAGTGCCCTCTAGTTAACCTATATCTTCCAAATGCCCGCTAAGAAACCTAGATAGTCCAAGTGCCCTTTACCTAACCTAGATAGTCCAATTGCCCGCTATGCAACATACATAGTCCAAGTGCCCGTTCGTTAACCTAGAAGTCCAAGTGCCCGCTAGGTAACCTAGACTCTCCAAGTGCCCACTAGGTTACCTACATAGTCCTAATGCCCGTTCGGTAACCTAGATAGTGCAAGTGTCCGGTAGTTAACCTACATAGTCCAAGTGCCCGCTAGGTAACCTAGATAGTCCAAGGGCCCGCTAGTTAACCTACATAGTCAAATTGCCCGGTAATTAACTTACATAGATCAAGTGTCCGTAGGGAACATTCATAGTCCAAGTGCCCGCTAGGGAACCTAGAGAGTCCAAGTGCCCGATCTGGAACATACATAGTCCAAGTTCCCGCTAGGGAATCTACATAGTCCAAGGGCCCGCTAGTTAACGTAGATAGTCCAAGTGCCGCTAGTTAATCTACATAGTCCAAGGGCCCGCTAGTTAACCTACATAGTCCAAGTACCCGCTAGTTAATCTACATAGTCCAAGGGCCCGCTAGGTAACCTACATACTCCAAGGGCCGGCTAGTTAACCTACATAGTCCTAGGACCCGCTAGTTAACCTACATCGTCCAAGAGCCCACTAGTTAACCTACATTCTCCAAGTGCCTTCTAGGGAACCGACATAGTCCAAGTGCCCGCTAGGTAACCTAGATAGTTCAAGTGACCACTAGGTTACCTACATAGTCCATGTGCCCGTTCGTTAACCTACATAGTCCAAGTGCCCGCTAGGTAACCAATATAGTCCAAATGCCCGCTAGGGGCACAAATAGTCCAAATGCCCGCTAGTTAACCTAGATAGTCCAAGTGCTCACTAGTTAACCTAGATAGTTCAAATGCCCGCTAGGGAACCCACATAGTCCAAGTGCCCGCTAGGGAACTTACATAGTCCAAGGGCCCGCTAGGGAACCTACATAGTCCAAGTACCCGCTAGGTAACCCAAAGAGTCCAAGGGCCCGCTAGTTAACCTACATAGTCCAAGGGCTCACTTGTTCACTTTGATAGTTCAAGTGCCCGCTAGTTAACCTAGATCGTCCAAGTGCCCGCTAGTTAACCTAGATTGTCCAAGTGCCCGCTCGTTAACCTACATAGTCCAAGGGCCCACTAGTTAACCTAGATAGTCCAAGTGTCCTCAAGGTAACCTACATAGTCTAAGTGCCCGCTAGTTAACCTATATACCAAGTGCCCGTTACGTAACCTAGATATTCCAAGGGCACGCTAGTTAACCTATATCGTCCAAGTGCCCGCTAGGCAACCTAGATAGTCCAAGTGCTCGCTAAGGAACCTACATAGTCCAAGTGCACGCTAGTTAACCTAGATAGTCCATGTGCCTGCTAGGTAACCTAAGTAGTCCAAATGTCCGATAGGGATCCTACATAGTCCAAGTGCCCGCTAGGTAACCTACATCGTCCAAGTGCCCGCTAGGTAACCTATATAGCCCAAGTGCCCGCTAGGTAACCCAGATAGTCCAAGGGCCCGCTAGTTAACCTACATAGTCCAAGTACCCGCTAGTTAATCTACATAGTCCAAGGGCCCGCTAGGTAACCTACAGAATCCAAGGGCCCGCTAGTTAACCTACATTCTCCAAGTGCCTTCTAGGGAACCTACATAGTCCAAGTGCCCTCTAGGTAACCTAGACAGTTCAAGTGACCACTAGGTTACCTACATAATCCAAGTGCCCGTTCGTTAACCTACATAGTCCAAGTGCCCGCTAGGTAACCAATATAGTCCAAATGCCCGCTAGGGGCACTAATAGTCCAAATGCCCGCTAGTTAACCTAGGTAGTCCAAGTGCTCACTAGTTTACCTAGATAGTCCAAATGCCCACTAGGGAACCCAAATAGTCCAAGTGCCCGCTAGGGAACTTACATAGTCCAAGTGCCCGCTAGGTAACCTATATAGCCCAAGTGCCTGCTAGGTAACCCAAAGAGTCCAAAGGCCCACTAGTTAACCTACATAGTCCTAGGGCTCACTTGTTCACTTTCATAGTTCAAGTGCCCGCTAGTTAACCTAGATAGTCCAAGTGCCCTCTAGTTAACCAAGATCTTCCAAATGCCCGCTAAGAAACCTAGATAGTCTAAGTGCCCTTTACCTAACCTAGATAGTCCAATTGCCCGCTATGCAACATACATAGTCCAAGTGCCCGTTCGTTAACCTAGAAGTCCAAGTGCCCCTAGGTAACCTAGACTCTCCAAGTGCCCGCTAGGTTACCTACATAGTCCAAATGCCCGTTCGGTAACCGAGATTGTGCAAGTGTCCGGTAGTTAACCTACATAGTCCTAGTGCCCGGTAGGTAACCTAGATAATCCAAGGGCCCGCTAGTTAACCTACATAGTCAAATTGCCCGGTAGTTAACTTACATAGTTCAAGTGTCCGTAGGGAACATACATAGTCCAAGTGCCCGCTAGGGAACCTAGAGAGTCCAAGTGCCCGATCTGGAACATACATAGTCCAAGTGCCCGCTAGGGAATCTACATAGTCCTAGGGCCCGCTAGTTAACGTAGATAGTCCAAGTACCGCTAGTTATTCTACATAGTCCAAGGGCCCGTTAGTTAACCTACATAGTCCAAGTACCCGCTAGTTAATCTACATAGTCCAAGGGCCCGCTATGTAACCTACATACTCCAAGGGCCCGCTAGTTAACCTACATAGTCCTAGGGCCCGCTAGTTAACCTACATCGTCCAAGGGCCCACTAGTTAACCTACATTCTCCAAGTGCTTTCTAGGGAACCTACATAGTCCAAGTGCCCGCTAGGTAACCTAGACAGTTCAAGTGACCACTAGGTTACCTACATAGTCCAAGTGCCCGTTCGTTAACCTACATAGTCCAAGTGCCCACTAGGTAACCAATATAGTCCAAATGCCCGCTAGAGGCCCTAATAGTCCAAAAGCCCGCTAGTTAACCTAGATAGTCCAGGTGCTCACTAGTTAACCTAGATAGTCCAAATGCCCGCTAGGGAACCCACATAGTCCAAGTGCCTGCTAGGGAACTTACATAGTCCAAGGGCCCGCTAGGGAACCTTCATAGTCCAAGTGCCAGCTAGGTAACCTAGATAGTCCATGTGCCCGCTAGTTAACCTAGATAGTCCTAGTGCCCGTTAGTTAACCTAGATAGTCCAAGTGCCCACTAGGGGACGTACTTAGTCCATGTGCCCATTAGCTAAACTAGATATTCCAAGTGCCCGCTAGTTAACAATGATCATCCAAGTGCCCGCTAGTTAACCTAGATAGTCCAAGTGCCCTCTATTTAACCTAGATCGTCTAAGTGCCCGCTAGTAAACATACATAGTCCAAGGGCCCGCTAGTTAACCTACATAGTCCAAGGTCCGCTAGTTAACCTAGATAGTCCAAGTGCTCGCTAGTTAACATACATAGTACAAGGGCCCACTAGTTAACCTAGATAGTCCAAGTGCCCGCTAGTTAAACTACATAGTCCAAGTGCCTGCTAGGTATCCTAAGTAGTCCAAATGTCCGATAGGGATCCTACATAGTCCAAGTTCCCGCTAGGTAACCTACATCGTCCAAGTGCCTGTTAGTTAACCTAGATAGTCCAAGTGCCCGCTTGGTAACCTAGACTGTCCAAGTGCCCGCTAGGTTACCTACATAGTCCAAGTGCCTGTTCGTTAACCTAGATAGTCCAAGTGCCTGCTAGGAAACCTACATAGTCCAAGGGCCCGCTAGGTAACCTAGATAGTTCAAGTGCCCGCTAGGTAACCTAGAGTCCAAGTACTCGCTAGTTAACCTACATAGTCCAAGTGCACGCTAGGTAACCTAGATAGTCAAAGTGCCCGTTAGGTAACCTAGATAGTCCAAGTGCCCGTTACCTAACCTAGATAGTCCAAGTGCCCGCTCGGCAACCTACATAGTCCAAGAGCCCGTTCGTTAACCTAGAATTCCAAGTGCCCGCTAGGTAACCTAGACAGTCCCAGTGCCCGCTAGGTTACCAGCATATTCCAAGTGCCCGTTCGTTAACCTAGATAATCCAAGTGCCCACCTGGTAACCTACATAGTCCAAGTGCCCGCTAGGTAACCTATATATCCCAAGTGCCCGCTAGGTAACCCAGATAGTCCAAGGGCCGGGTAGTTAACCAACATAGTCCAAGGGCTCACTTGTTCACTTTGATAGTTCAAGTGCCCGCTAGTTAACCTAGATCGTCCAAGTGCCCGCTAGGCAACCTAGATAGTCCAAGTGCCCGCTAAGGAACCTACGTAGTCCAAGTGCACGCTAGTTAACCTAGATAGTCCAAGTGCCCGCTAGTTAACCTACATAGTCCAAGTACCCTCTAGGTAACCTAGATACTGCAAGTGCCCGCTTGTTAACCTAGATAGTTCATGACCCGCTAGGCAACCTAGATCGTCCAAGGGCCCCCTAGTTAGCCTACATAGTCCAAGTGCCCGGTAGTTCATCTAAATAGTCCAAGTGCCCGCTAGGTAACCTACATCGTCCAAGTGCCTGTTAGTTAACCTACATAGTCCAAGTACCCGCTAAGAAACCTAGATAGTCCAAGTGCACGCTAGTTAACCTAGAGAGTCCAAGTGCCCTCTAGTTAACCTATATCTTCCAAATGCCCGCTAAGAAACCTAGATAGTCTAAGTGCCCTTTACCTAACCTAGATAGTCCAATTGCCCGCTATGCAACATACATAGTCGAAGTGCCCGTTCGTTAACCTAGAAGTCCAAGTGCCCGCTAGGTAACCTAGACTCTCCAAGTGCCCGCTAGGTTACCTACATAGTCCTAATGCCCGTTCGGTAACCTAGATAGTGCAAGTGTCCGCTAGTTAACCTACATAGTCAAATTGCCCGGTAGTTAACTTACATAGTTCAAGTGTCCGTAGGGAACATTCATAGTCCAAGTGCCCGCTAGGGAACCTAGATAGTCCAAGTGCCCGCTCTGGAACATACATAGTCCAAGTGCCCGCTAGGGAATCTACATAGTCCAAGGGCCCGCTAGTTAACGTAGATATTCCAAGTGCCGCTAGTTAATCTACATAGTCCAAGGGCCCGCTAGTTAACCTACATAGTCCAAGTACCCGCTAGTTAATCTACATAGTCCAAGGGCCCGCTAGGTAACCTACATACTCCAAGGGCCCGCTAGTTAACCTACATAGTCCTAGGGCCCGCTAGTTAACCTACATCGTCCAAGGGCCCACTAGTTAACCTACATTCTCCAAGTGCCTTCTAGGGAACCTACATAGTCCAAGTGCCCGCTAGGTAACCTAGACAGTTGAAGTGACCACTAGGTTACCTACATAGTCCATGTGCCCGTTCGTTAACCTACATAGTCCAAGTGCCCGCTAGGTAACCAATATAGTCCAAATGCCCGCTAGGGGCCCTAATAGTCCAAATGCCCGCTAGTTAACCTAGATAGTCCAAGTGCTCACTAGTTAACCTAGATAGTCCAAATACCCGCTAGGGAACCCACATAGTCCAAGTGCCCGCTAGGGAACCTACATAGTCCATGTACCCGCTAGGTAACCCAAAAAGTCCAAGGGCCCGCTAGTTAACCTACATAGTCCAAGGGCTCACTTGTTCACTTTGATAGTTCAAGTGCCCGCTAGTTAACCTAGATCGTCCAAGTGCCCGCTAGTTAACCTAGATTGTCCAAGTGCCCGCTCGTTAATCTACATAGTCCAAGGGCCCACTAGTTAACCTAGATAGTCCAAGTGTCCTCTAGGTAACCTACATAGTCCAAGTGCCCGCTAGTTAACCTATATACCAAGTGCCCGTTACGTAACCTAGATATTCCAAGGGCACGCTAGTTAACCTATATCGTCCAAGTGCCCGCTAGGCAACCTAGATAGTCCAAGTGCTCGCTAAGGAACCTACATAGTCCAAGTGCACGCTAGTTAACCTAGATAGTCCAAGTGCCTGCTAGGTAACCTAAGTAGTCCAAATGTCCGATAGGGATCCTACATAGTCCAAGTGCCCGCTAGGTAACCTACATCGTCCAAGTGCCTGTTAGTTAACCTAGATAGTCCAAGTGCCCGCTAGGTAACCTAGACTGTCCAAGTGCCCGCTAGGTTACCTACATAGTCCAAGTTACCGTTCGTTAACCTAGATAGTCCAAGTGCCTGCTAGGAAACCTACATAGTCCAAGTGCCCGCTAGGTAACCTAGATATTCAAAGTGCCCGTTAGGTAACCTAGATAGTCCAAGTCCCCGTTACCTAACCTAGATATTCCAAGTGTCCGCTAGGCAACCTACAGAGTCCAAGTGCCCGCTAGGTAACCTATATAGCCCAAGTGCCCGCTAGGTAACCCAGATAGTCCAAGGGCCCGCTAGTTAACCAACATAGTCCAAGGGCTCACTTGTTCACTTTGATAGTTCTAGTGCCCGCTAGTTAACCTAGATCGTCCAAGTGCCCGCTAGTTTACCTAGATTGTCCAAGTGCCCGCTAGTTAACCTACATAGTCCAAGGGCCCACTAGTTAACCTAGATAGTCCAAGTGTCCTTTAGTTAATCTACATAGTCCAAGTGCCCGCTAGTTAACCTATATACAAAGTGCCCGTTACGTAACCTAGATATTCCAAGGGCACGCTAGTTAACCTATATCGTCCAAGTGCCCGCTAGGCAACCTAGATAGTCCAAGTGCCAGCTAAGGAACCTACATAGTCCAAGTGCACGCTAAGGAACCTACATAGTCCAAGTGCACGCAAGTTAACCTAGATAGTCCAAGTGCCCGCTAGTTAACCTACATAGTCCAAGTTCCCGCTAGGTAACCTAGATACTGCAAGCGCCCCCTTGTTAAACCTAGATAGTTCATGTACCCGCTAGGCAACCTAGATCGTCCAAGGGCCCCCTAGTTAGCGTACATAGTCCAAGTGCCCGGTAGTTCATCTAGATAATCCAAGGGCCCGCTACTTAACGTAGATACTCCAAGTGCCACTAGTTAATCTACATAGTCCAAGGGCCCACTAGTTAACCTACATAGTCCAAGTACCCGATAAGAAACCTAGATAGTCCAAGTGCACGCTAGTTAACCTAGATAGTCCAAGTGCCCTCTAGTTAACCTAGATCTTCCAAATGCCCGCTAAGAAACCTAGATAGTCCAAGTGCACTTTACCTAACCTAGATAGTCCAATTGCCCGCTATGCAACATACATAGTCCAAGTGCCCGTTCGTTAACCTAGAAGTCCAAGTGGCCGCTAGGTAACCTAGACACTCCAAGTGCCTGCTAGGTTACCTACATAGTCCAAATGCCCATTCGGTAACTTAGATAGTGCAAGTGTCCAGTAGTTAACCTACATAGTCCAAGTGCCCGCTAGGTAACCTAGATAGTCCAAGGGCCCGCTAGTTAACCTACATAGTCAAAGTGCCCGGTAGTTAACTTACATAGTTCAAGTGTCCGTAGGGAACATACATAGTCCAAGTGCCCGCTAGGGAACATACAGAGTACAAGTGCCCGCTAGGGAACCTACATAGTCCACGTGCGTGCTAGGGAATCTACATAGTCCAAGATCCCGCTAGTTAATGTAGATAGTCCAAGTGCAGCTAGTTAATCTACATATTTCAAGGGCCCGCTATTTAACCTACATATCCAAGTACCCGCTAGTTAACCTAGATCATCCAAGTGTCCGCTAATTAACCTACATTGTACAAGTGCCCGCTAGGGAACCTAGATAGTCCAAGTGCCCGATCTGGAACATACATAGTCCAAGTGCCCGCTAGGGAATCTACATAGTCCAAGTTCCCGCTAGTTAACGTAGATAGTCCATGTGCCGCTAGTAAATCTACATAGTCCAAGGGCCTGCTAGTTAACCTACATAGTCCAAGTACCCGCTAGTTAATCTACATAGTCCAAGGGCCCGCTAGGTAACCTACATACTCCAAGGGCCCGCTAGTTAACCTAAATCATCCAAGGGCGCGCTAGTTAACCTACATTCTCCAAGTGCCTTCTAGGGAACCTACATAGTCTAAGTGCCCGCTAGGTAACCTAGACAGTTCAAGTGACCACTAGGTTACCTACATAGTCCAAGTGCCCGTTCGTTAACCTACATAGTCCAAGTACCCGCTAGGTAACCAATATACTCCATATGCCCGCTAGGGGCCCTAATTGTCCAAATGCAGGCTAGTTAATCTAGATAGTCCAAGTGCTCGCTAGGGAACCCACATAGTCCAAGTGCTCGCTAGGGAACTTACATAGTCCAAGGGCCCGCTAGGGAAACTACATAGTCCAAGTGCCCGCTAGGTAATCCATATAGCCCAAGTGCCTGCTAGGTAACCCAAAGAGTCCAAGGGCCCGCTAGTTAACCTACATAGTCCAAGGGCTCACTTGTTCACTTTGATAGTTCAAGTGACCGCTAGTTAACCTAGATCGTCCAAGTGCCCGCTAGTTAACCTAGATTGTCCATGTGTCCGCTAGTTAACCTACATAGTCCAAGGGCCCACTAGTTAACCTAGATAGTCCAAGTGTCCTCTAGGTAACCTACATAGTCCAAGTGCCCGCTAGTTAACCTATACACCATGTGCCCGTTACGTAACCTAGATATTCCAAGGGTACGCTGGTTAACCTATATCGTCCAAGTGCCCGCTAGGCAACCTAGATAGTCCAAGTGCTCGCTAAGGAACCTACATAGTCCAAGTGCACGCTAGTTAACCTAGATAGTCCAAGTGCCCGCTAGTTAACCTAGATAGTCCAAGTGCCTGCTAGGTAACCTACATAGTGCAAGTGTCCGCTAGTTAACCTACATATTCCAACTGCCCTCTAGTTAACCTAGATAGTCCAAGTGCTCGCTAGTTAACCTACATAGTACAAGGGCCCACTAGTTGACCTAGATAGTCCAAATGCCTGCTAGTTAACCTAGATAGTCCAAGTGCCCGCTAGGTAACCTAAGTAGTCCAAATGTCCGATAGGGATCCTACATAGTCCAAGTGCCCGCTAGGTAACCTACATCGTCCAAGTGCCTGTTAGTTAACCTAGATAGTCCAAGAGCCCGCTAGGTAACCTAGACTGTCCAAGTGCCCGCTAGGTTACCTACATAGTCCAATAGCCCGTTCGTTAACCTAGATAGTCCAAGTGCCTGCTAGGAATCCTACATAGTCCAAGGGCCCGCTAGGTAACCTTGATAGTTCAAGTGCCGGCTAGGTAACCTAGAGTCCAAGTACTCGCTAGTTAAACTACATAGTCCAAGTGCACGCTAGGTAACCTAGATAGTCAAAGTGCCCGTTAGGTAACCTAGATAGTCCAAGTGCCCGTTACCTAACCTAGATAGACCAAGTGCCCGCTCGGCAACCTACATAGTCCAAGAGCCCGTTCGTTAACCTAAAAGTCCAAGTGCCCGCTAGGTAACCTAGACAGTCCAAGTGCCCGCTAGGTTACCTGCATATTCCAAGTGCCCGTTCGTTAACCTAGATAATCCAAGTGCCCACCTGGTAACCTACATAGTCCAAGTGCCCGCTAGGTAACCTATATATCCCAAGTGCCCGCTAGGTAACCCAGATAGTCCAAGGGCCGGGTAGTTAACCAACATAGTCCAAGGGCTTACTTGTTCACTTTGATAGTTCAAGTGCCCGCTAGTTAACCTAGATCGTCCAAGTGCCCGCTAGGCAACCTAGATAGTCCAAGTGCCCGCTAAGGAACCTACGTAGTCCAAGTGCACGCTAATTAACCTAGATAGTCCAAGTGCCCGCTAGTTAACCTACATAGTCCAAGTACCCGCTAGGTAACCTAGATACTGCAAGTGCCCGCTTGTTAACCTAGATAGTTCATGTACCTGCTAGGCAACCTAGATCGTCCAAGGGCCCCCTAGTTAGCCTACATAGTCCAAGTGCCCGGTAATTCATCCAGATAGTCCAAGGGCCCGCTACTTAACGTAGATTGTCCAAGTGCCACTAGTTAACCTACATAGTCCAAGTACCCGCTAAGAAACCTAGATATTCCAAGTGCACGCTAGTTAACCTAGATAGTCCAAGTGCCCTCTAGTTAACCTATATCTTCCAAATGCCCGCTAAGAAACCTAGATAGTCCAAGTGCCCTTTACCTAACCTAGATAGTCCAATTGCCCGCTATGCAACATACATAGTCCAAGTGCCCGTTCGTTAACCTAGAAGTCCAAGTGCCCGCTAGGTAACCTAGACTCTCCAAGTGCCCACTAGGTTACCTACATAGTCCTAATGCCCGTTCGGTAACCTAGATAGTGCAAGTGTCCGGTAGTTAACCTACATAGTCCAAGTGCCCGCTAGGTAACCTAGATAGTCCAAGGGCCCGCTAGTTAACCTACATAGTCAAATTGCCCGGTAATTAACTTACATAGATCAAGTGTCCGTAGGGAACATTCATAGTCCAAGTGCCCGCTAGGGAACCTAGAGAGTCCAAGTGCCCGATCTGGAACATACATAGTCCAAGTTCCCGCTAGGGAATCTACATAGTCCAAGGGCCCGCTAGTTAACGTAGATAGTCCAAGTGCCGCTAGTTAATCTACATAGTCCAAGGGCCCGCTAGTTAACCTACATAGTCCAAGTACCCGCTAGTTAATCTACATAGTCCAAGGGCCCGCTAGGTAACCTACATACTCCAAGGGCCGGCTAGTTAACCTACATAGTCCTAGGACCCGCTTGTTAACCTACATCGTCCAAGAGCCCACTAGTTAACCTACATTCTCCAAGTGCCTTCTAGGGAACCGACATAGTCCAAGTGCCCGCTAGGTAACCTAGATAGTTCAAGTGACCACTAGGTTACCTACATAGTCCATGTGCCCGTTCGTTAATCTACATAGTCCAAGTGCCCGCTAGGTAACCAATATAGTCCAAATGCCCGCTAGGGGCACAAATAGTCCAAATGCCCGCTAGTTAACCTAGATAGTCCAAGTGCTCACTAGTTAACCTAGATAGTTCAAATGCCCGCTAGGGAACCCACATAGTCCAAGTGCCCGCTAGGGAACTTACATAGTCCAAGGGCCCGCTAGGGAACCTACATAGTCCAAGTACCCGCTAGGTAACCCAAAGAGTCCAAGGGCCCGCTAGTTAACCTACATAGTCCAAGGGCTCACTTGTTCACTTTGATAGTTCAAGTGCCCGCTAGTTAACCTAGATCGTCCAAGTGCCCGCTAGTTAACCTAGATTGTCCAAGTGCCCGCTCGTTAACCTACATAGTCCAAGGGCCCACTAGTTAACCTAGATAGTCCAAGTGTCCTCAAGGTAACCTACATAGTCCAAGTGCCCGCTAGTTAACCTATATACCAAGTGCCCGTTACGTAACCTAGATATTCCAAGGGCACGCTAGTTAACCTATATCGTCCAAGTGCCCGCTAGGCAACCTAGATAGTCCAAGTGCTCGCTAAGGAACCTACATAGTCCAAGTGCACGCTAGTTAACCTAGATAGTCCATGTGCCTGCTAGGTAACCTAAGTAGTCCAAATGTCCGATAGGGATCCTACATAGTCCAAGTGCCCGCTAGGTAACCTACATCGTCCAAGTGCCTGTTAGTTAACCTAGATAGTCCAAGTGCCCGCTAGGTAACCTAGACTGTCCAAGAGCCTGCTAGGTTACCTATATAGTCCAATAGCCCGTTCGTTAACCTAGATAGTCCAAGTGCCTGCTAGGAAACCTACATAGTCCAAGGGCCCGCTAGGTAATCTAGATAGTCCAAGTGCCCGCTAGGTAATCTACATCGTCCAAGTGCCTGTTAGTTAACCTAGATAGTCCAAGTGCCCGCTAGGTAACCTAGACTGTCCAAGTCCCCGCTAGGTTACATACATAGTCCAATAGCCCGTTCGTTAACCTATATAGTCCAAGTGCCTGCTAGGAAACCTACATAGTCCAAGGGCCCGCTAGGTAACCTAGATAGTTCAAGTGCCCGCTAGGTAACCTAGAGTCCAAGTACTCGCTAGTTAACCTACATAGTCCAAGTGCACGCTATGTAACCTAGATATTCAAAGTGCCCGTTAGGTAACCTAGATAGTCCAAGTTCCCGTTACCTAACCTAGATAGTCCAAGTGCCCGCTAGGCAACCTACATAGTCCAAGTGCCCACTAGGTAACCTATATAGACCAAGGGACTGCTAGGTAACGCAGATAGTCCAAGGGCCCGCTAGTTAACCAACATAGTCCAAGGGCTGACTTGTTCACTTTGATAGTTCAAGTGCCCGCTAGTTAACCTAGATCGTCCAAGTGCCCGCTAGTTAACCTACATAGTCCAAGGGCCCACTAGTTAACCTAGATAGTCCAAGTGTCCTTTAGTTAACCTACATAGTCCAAGTGCCCACTAGTTAACCTATATACCAATTGCCCGTTACTTAACCTAGATATTCCAAGGGCACGCTAGTTAACCTATATCGTCCAAGTGCCCGCTAGGCAACCTAGATAGTCCAAGTGCCAGCTAAGGAACCTACATAGTCCAAGTGCACGCTAAGGAACCTACATAGTCCAAGTGCACGCTAGTTAACCTAGATAGTCCAAGTGCCCGCTAGTTAACCTACATAGTCCAAGTTCCCGCTAGGTAACCTAGATACTGCAAGTGCCCCCTTGTTAAACCTAGATAGTTCATGTACCCGCTAGGCAACCTAGATCGTCCATGGGCCCCCTAGTTAGCCTACATAGTCCAAGTGCCCGGTAGTTCATCTAGATAATCCAAGGGCCCGCTACTTAACGTAGATACTCCAAGTGCCACTAGTTAATCTACATAGTCCAAGGGCCCACTAGTTAACCTACATAGTCCAAGTACCCGCTAAGAAACCTAGATAGTCCAAATGCACGCTAGTTAACCTAGATAGTCCAAGTGCCCTCTAGTTAACCTATATCTTCCAAACGTCCGCTAAGAAACCTAGATAGTCCAAGTGCACTTTACCTAACCTAGATAGTCCAATTGCCCGCTATGCAACATGCATAGTCCAAGTGCCCGTTCGTTAACCTAGAAGTCCAAGTGGCCGCTAGGTAACCTAGACTCTCCAAGTGCCCGCTAGGTTACCTACAGAGTCCAAATGCCCGTTCGGTAACTTAGATAGTGCAAGTGTCCGGTAGTTAACCTACATAGACCTAGTGCCCGCTAGGTAACCTAGATAGTCCAAGGGCCCGCTGGTTAACCTACAGAGTCAAAGTGCACGGTAGTTAACTTACATAGTTCAAGTGTCCGTAGGGAACATACATAGTCCAAGTGCTCGCTAGGGAACATACAGAGTACAAGTGCCCGCTAGGGAACCTACATAGTCCACGTGCGCGCTAGGGAATCTACATAGTCCAAGATCCCGCTAGTTAATGTAGATAGTCCAAGTGCCGCTAGTTAATCTACATATTTCAAGGGCCCGCTATTTAACCTACATATCCAAGTACCCGCTAGTTAACCTAGATCGTCCAAGTGTCCGCTTATTCACGTTCATTGTACAAGTGCCCGCTAGGGAACCTAGATAGTCCAAGTGCCCGCTCTGGAACATACATAGTCCAAGTGCCCGCTAGGGAATCTACATAGTCCAAGGTCCCGCTAGTTAACGTAGATAGTCCAAGTGCCGCTAGTAAATCTCCATAGTCCAAGGGCCCGCTAGTTAACCTACATAGTCCAAGTACCCGCTAGTTAATCTACATAGTCCAAGGGCCCGCTAGGTAACCTACATACTCCAAGGGCCCGCTAGTTAACCTACATCATCCAAGGGCCCGCTAGTTAACCTACATTCTCCAAGTGCCTTCTAGGGAACCTACATAGTCTCAGTGCCCGCTAGGTAACCTAGAGAGTTCAAGTGACCACTAGGTTACCTACATAGTCCAAGTGCCCGTTCGTTAACCTACATAGTCCAAGTACCCGCTAGGTCACCAATATACTCCATATGCCCGCTAGGGGCCCTAATTGTCCAAATGCCCGCTAGTTAATCTAGATAGTCCAAGTGCTCGCTAGGGAACCCACATAGTCCAAGTGCTCGCTAGGGAACTTACATAGTCCAAGGGCCCGCTAGGGAACCTACATAGTCCAAGTGCCCGCTAGGTAATCCATATAGCCCAAGTGCCTGCTAGGTAACCCAAAGAGTCCAAGGGCCCGCTAGTTAACCTACATAGTCCAAGGGCTCACTTGTTCACTTTGATAGTTCAAGTGATCGCTAGTTAACCTAGATCGTCCAAGTGCCCGCTAGTTAACCTAGATTGTCCAATGGCCCGCTAGTTAACCTACATAGTCCAAGGGCCCACTAGTTAACCTAGATAGTCCAAGTGTCCTCTAGGTAACCTACATAGTCCAAGTGCCCGCTAGTTAACCTATACACCAAGTGCCCGTTACGTAACCTAGATATTCCAAGGGTACGCTAGTTAACCTATATCGTCCAAGTGCCCGCTAGGCAACCTAGATAGTCCAAGTGCTCGCTAAGGAACCTACATAGTCCAAGTGCACGCTAGTTAACCTAGATAGTCCAAGTGCCCGCTAGTTAACCTAGATAGTCCAAGTGCTTGCTAGGTAACCTACATAGTGCAAGTGTCCGCTAGTTAACCTACATATTCCAAGTGCCCGCTAGTTAACCTAGATAGTCCAAGTGCTCGCTAGTTAACCTACATAGTACAAGGGCCCACTAGTTGACCTAGATAGTCCAAGTGCCTGCTAGTTAACCTAGATAGTCCAAGTGCCCGCTAGGTAACCTAAGTAGTCCAAATGTCCGATAGGGATCCTACATAGTCCAAGTGCCCGCTAGGTAACCTACATCGTCCAAGTGCCTGTTAGTTAACCTAGATAGTCCAAGTGCCCGCTAGGTAACCTAGACTGTCCAAGTGCCCGCTAGGTTACCTACATAGTCCAATAGCCTGTTCGTTAACCTAGATAGTCCAAGTGCCTGCTAGGAAACCTACATAGTCCAAGGGCCCGCTAGGTAACCTAGATAGTTCAAGTGCCCGCTAGGTAACCTAGATAGTCAAAGTGCCCGTTAGGTAACCTAGATAGTCCAAGTGCCCATTACCTAACCTAGATAGTCCAAGTGCCCGCTCGGCAACCTACATAGTCCAAGAGCCCGTTCGTTAACCTAGAAGTCCAAGTGCCCGCTAGGTAACCTAGACAGTCCAAGTGCCCGCTAGGTTACCTGCATATTCCAAGTGCCCGTTCGTTAACCTAGATAATCCAAGTGCCCACCTGGTAACCTACATAGTCCAAGTGCCCGCTAGGTAACCTATATATCCCAAGTGCCCGCTAGGTAACTCAGATAGTCCAAGGGCCGGCTAGTTAACCAACATAGTCCAAGGGCTCACTTGTTCACTTTGATAGTTCAAGTGCCCGCTAGTTAACCTAGATCGTCCAAGTGCCCGCTAGGCAACCTCGATAGTCCAAGTGCCCGCTAAGGAACCTACGTAGTCCAAGTGCACGCTAGTTAACCTAGATAGTCCAAGGGCCCGCTAGTTAAGCAACATAGTCCAAGGGCTCACTTGTTCACTTTGATAGTTCAAGTGCCCGCTAGTCAACCTAGATCGTCCAAGTGCCCGCTAGTTTACCTAGATTGTCCAAGTGCCCGCTAGTTAACCTACATAGTCCAAGGGCCCACTAGTTAACCTAGATAGTCCAAGTGTCCTTTAGTTAACCTACATAGTCCAAGTGCCCGCTATTTAACCTATATACCAAGTGCCCGTTAAGTAACCTAGATATTCCAATGGCACGCTAGTTAACCTATATCTTCCAAGTGCCCGCTAGGCATCCTAGATAGCCCAAGTGCCCGCTAAGGAACCTACATAGTCCAAGTGCACGCTTAGGAACCTACATAGTCCAAGTGCACGCTAGTTAACCTAGATAGTCCAAGTGCCCGCTAGTTAACCTACATAGTCCAAGTTCCCGCTAGGTAACCTAGATACTGCAAGTGCCCGCTTGTTAACCTAGATAGTTCATGTACCCGCTAGGCAACCTAGATCGTCCAAGGGCCCCCTAGTTAGCCTACATAGTCCAAGTGCCCGGTAGTTCATCTAGATAGTCCAAGGGCCCACTACTTAACGTAGATAGTCCAAGTGCCACTAGTTAATCTACATAGTCCAAGGGCCCGCTAGTTTACCTACATAGTCCAAGTACCCGCTAAGAAACCTAGATAGTCCAAGTGCACGCTAGTTAACCTAGATAGTCCAAGTGCCCTCTAGTTAACCTAGATCTTCCAAATGCCCGCTAAGAAACCTAGGTAGTCCATGTACCCTTTACCTAACCTAGATAGTCCAATTGCCCGCTATGCAATATACATAGTCCAAGTGCCCGTTCGTTAACCTAGAAGTCCAAGTGCCCGCTAGGTAACCTAGACTCTCCAAGTGCCCGCTAGGTTACCAAATAGTCCAAATGCCCGTTCGGTATACTAGATAGTGCAAGTGTCCGGTAGTTAACCTACATAGTCCAAGTGCCCGCTAGGTAACCTAGATAGTCCAAGGGCCCGCTAGTTAACCTACATAGTCAAAGTGCCCGGTAGTTAACTTACATAGTTCAAGTGTCCGTAGGGAACATACATAGTCCAAGTGACCGCTAGGGAACATACAGAGTACAAGTGCCCGCTAGGGAACCTACATAGTCCATGAGCCTGCTAGGGAATCTACATAGTCCAAGGGCCCGCTAGTTAATGTAGATAGTCCAAGTGCCGCTAGTTAATCTACATATTTCAAGGGCCCGCTATTTAACCTACATAGTCCAAGTACCTGCTAGTTAACCTAGATCGTCCAAGTGTCCGCTAATTAACCTACATTGTACAAGTGCCCGCTAGGGAACCTAGATAGTCCAAGTGCCCGCTCTGGAACATACATAGTCCAAGTGCCCGCTAGGGAATCTACATAGTCCAAGGGCCCGCTAGTTAACGTAGATAGTCCAAGTGCCGCTAGTTAATCTACATAGTCCAAGGGCCCTCTAGTTAACCTACATAGTCCAAGTACCCGCTAGTTAATCTACATAGTCCAAGGGCCCGCTAGGTAACCTACATACTCCAAGGGCCCGCTAGTTAACCTACATAGTCCTAGGGCCCGCTAGTTAACCTACATCGTCCAAGGGCCCGCTAGTTAACCTACATTCTCCAAGTGCCTTCTAGGTAACCTACATAGTCTAAGTGCCCGCTAGGTAACCTAGACAGTTCAAGTGACCACTAGGTTACCTACATAGTCCAGTGCCCCGTTCATTAACCTACATAGTCCAAGTGCCCGCTAGGTAACCAATATAGTCCAAATGCCCGCTAGGGGCCCTAATCGTCCAAATGCCCACTAGTTAACCTAGATAGTCCAAGTGCTCGCTACTTAACCTAGATAGTCCAAATGCCCGCTAGGTAACCCACATAGTCCAAGTGCCCGCTAGGGAACTTACATAGTCCAAGGGCCCGCTTGGAAACCTACATAGTCCAAGTGCCCGCTAGGCAACCTATATAGCCCAAGTGCCTGCTAGGTAACCCACAGAGTCCAAGGGCCCGCTAGTTAACCTACATAGTCCAAGGGCTCACTTGTTCACTTTGATAGTTCAAGTGCCCGCTAGTTAACCTAGATCGTCCAAGTGCCCCCTACTTAACCTAGATTGTCCAAGTGCCCGCTAGTTAAACTACGTAGTCCAAGGGCCCACTAGTTAACCTAGATAGTCCAAGTGTCCTCTAGGTAACCTACATAGTCCAAGTGCCCGCTAGTTAACCTATATACCAAGTGCCCGTTACGTAACCTAGATATTCCAAGGGCACGCTAGTTAACCTATATCGTCCAAGTGCCCGCTAGACAACCTAGATAGTCCAAGTGCCCGCTAAGTAACCTACATAGTCCAAGTGCACGCTAGGTAACCTAGATACCGCAAGTGCCCGCTAGTTAACCTAGATAGTTCAAGTACCCTTGAGGTAACCTAGATCGTCCAAGGGCCCCCTAGTTAGCCTAAATAGTCCAAGTGCCCGGTAGTTAATCTAGATAGTCCAAGGGCCCGCTACTTAACGTAGATAATCCAAGTGCCACTAGTTAATCTACATAGTCCAAGGGCCCACTAGTTAACCTACATAGTCCAAGTACCCGCTAAAAAACTTAGATAGTCCAAGTGCACGCTAGTTAACCTAAAAAGTCCAAGTGCCCTCTAGTTAACCTAGATCTTCCAAGTGCTCGCTAAGAAACCTAGATAGGGAGGCTGGAATGGGGAGGGAGGAGGGGATAAAAAAGAGGACCTGATGCAAGGGGCTTAAGTGGAGAGCAAATGCCTTGAGAATTATTGGGGCAGGGAATGTATGGATGTGCTTTATACAATTGATGTATGTATATGTATGGATTGTTGTAAGAGTTGTATGAGTCCCTAATAAAATGTAAAAGAAGAAAAGAGAAAAAAATGATTAGGGCAAAGACTGTACAGATGTGCTTTATACAACTGATGTATGTATATATATAAAACTGTGAAAAGAATTGTATAAGCCCCAATAAATTGTTAAAATTAAAAAAAAAGAAAAAAAAAAGAAAATACTCTGAAGCAGAATCAATTCTATGACAACAAATGTATTCATAAGTAGCATACAGGAATGCCTGTAATAATATATTCTGTGAATTTTAACACTAGTGAAGAATATTTAAAAACACTCATATAAATAAATTCTAATATTTGTTTATCAAACCAAAAAAAAAAAAAAAGAAACCTAGATAGTCCTAGTGCCCGTTACCTAACCTAGATAGTGCAATTGCCCGCTATGCAACATACATAGTCCAAGTGCCCGTTCATTAACCTAGAAGTTCAAGTGGCCGCTAGGTAACCTAGACTCTCCAAGTGCCCGCTAGGTTACCTACATAGTCCAAATGCCCGTTCGGTAACCTAGAGAGTGCAAGTGTCCGGTAGTTAACCTACATAGTTCAAGTGCCCGTTAGGTAACCTAGATAGTCCAAGGGCCCGCTAATTAACCTACATAGTCAAAGTGCCCGTTAGTTAACTTACATAGTTCAAGTGTCCGTAGGGAACATACATAGTCCAAGTGCCCGCTAGGGAACATACAGTGTCCAAGTGCCCGCTAGGGAACCTACATAGTCCAAGTGCCCGCTAGGGAATCTACATAGTCCAAGGGCCCGCTAGTTAATGTAGATAGTCCAAGTGCCGCTAGTTAATCTACATAGTTCAAGGGCCCGCTAGTTAACCTACATAGTCCTAGTACCCGCTAGTTAACCTAGATCGTCCAAGTGTCCGCTAATTAACCTACATAGTACAAGTGCCCGCTAGGGAACCAAGATAGTCCAAGTGCCCGCTCTGGAACCTACATAGTCCAAGTGCCTGCTAGGGAACCTACATAGTCCAAGTGCCCGCTCTGGAACATACATAGTCCAAGTGCCCGCTAGGGAATCTACATAGTCCAAGAGCCCGCTAGTTAACGTAGATAGTCCAAGTGCCGCTAGTTAATCTACATAGTCCAAGGGCCCGCTAGTTAACCTACAAAGTCCAAGTACCTGCTTGTTAACCTAGATCGTCCAAGTGCCCGCTAGGTAACCTACATAGTCCAAGGGCCCGCTAGTTAACCTACATAGTCCTAGGGCCCGCTAGTTAACCTAGATAGTCCAAGTGTCCGCTAGTTAACCTACATAGTCCAAGTGCCCGCTAGGTAACCTAGACAGTTGAAGTGACCACTAGGTTACCTACATAGTCCAAGTGCCCGTTCGTTAACCTACATAGTGCAAGTGCCCGCTAGATAACCAATATAGTCCAAATGCCCGCTAGGTAACCTAGAGAGTCCAAATGCCCGCTAGGGAACCCACATAGTCCAAGTGCCCGCTAGGGAACTTACATAGTCCAAGGGCCCGCTAGGGAACCTACATAGTCCAAGTGGCCGTTAATTAACCTAGATAGTCCCAGTGCCCGCTAGGTAACCAGGATAGTCCAACAGCCCGGTAGGTAACCTACATACTCCAAGTACCCTCTAGGTAACGTAGATAGTTCAAGTGCCAGCGAGGTAACCTAGATAGTCCAAGTGCCCGCTAGGTAACCTACAAAGTCTAAGTGCCCGCTAGGTAATCTATATAGTCCAAATGACCGATAGGGAGCCTACATAGTCTAAATGCCCGCTAGGTAACCTAGAGAGTCCAAGTGCTCGTTACCTAACCAAATAGTCCAAGTGCCCGCTAAGGAACCTACATAGTCCAAGTGCCCGCTAGTTAACCTAGATATTCCAAGTGCCCGCTAGTTAACCTACATAGTTCAAGGGCCCACTAGTTAACCTAGATAGTCCAAGTGTCCTTTAGTTAACCTACATAGTCCAAGTGCCCACTAGTTAACCTATATACCAAGTGCCCGTTACGTAACCTAGATATTCCAAGGGCACGCTAGTTAACCTATATCGCCCAAGTGCCCGCTAGGCAACCTATATAGTTCAAGTGCCCGCTAAGGAACCTACATATTCCAAGTGCACGCTAGTTAACCTAGATAGTCCAAGTGCCCGCTAGTTACCCTACATAGTCCAAGTTCCCGCTAGGTAACCTAGATACTGCAAGTGCCCGCTTGTTAACCTAGATAGTTCATGTACTCGCTAGGCAACCTAGATCGTCCAAGGGCCCCCTAGTTAGCCTACATAGTCCAAGTGCCTGGTAGTTCATCTAGATAGTCCAAGGGCCCGCTACTTAACGTAGATAGTCCAAGTGCCACTAGTTAATCTACATAGTCCAAGGGCCGCTAGTTAACCTACATAGTCCAAACACCCGCTAAGAAACCTAGATATTCCAAGTGCACGCTAGTTAACCTAGATAGTCCAAGTGCCCTCTAGTTAACCTAGATCTTCAAAATGCCCGCTAAGAAACCTAGATAGTCCAAGTGCCCTTTACCTAACCTAGATAGTCCAATTGCCCGCTATGCAACATACATAGTCCAAGTGCCCGTTCATTAACCTAGAAGTCCAAGTGCCCGCTAGGTAACCTAGACTCTCCAAGTGCCCGCTAGGTTACCTACATAGTCCAAATGCCCGTTCGGTAACCTAGATTGTGCAAGTGTCCGGTAGTTAACCTACATAGTCCAAGTGCCTGCTAGGTAACCTAGATAGTCCAAGGGCCCGCTAGTTAACCTACATAGTCAAATTGCCCGGTAGTTAACTTACATAGTTCAAGTGTCCGTAGGGAACATACATAGTCCAAGTGCCCGCTAGGGAACCTAGATAGTCCAAGTGCCAATCTGGAACATACATAGTCCAAGTGCCCACTAGGGAATCTACATAGTCCTAGGGCCAGCTAGTTAAGGTAGATAGTCCAAGTGCCGCTAGTTAATCTACATAGTCCAAGGGCCCGCTAGTTAATCTACATAGTCCAAGGGGCCGCTAGGTAACCTACATACTCCAAGTGCCTTCTAGGGAACCTACATAGTCCAAGTGCCCGCTAGGTAACCTAGACAGTTAAAGTGACCACTAGGTTACCTACATAGTCCAAGTGCCCGTTCGTTAACCTACATAGTCCAAGTGCCCGCTAGGTAACCAATATAGTCCAAATGCCCGCTAGGGGCACTAATAGTCCAAATGCCCGCTAGTTAACCTAGATAGTCCAAGTGCTCACTAGTTTACCTAGATAGTCCAAATGCCCGCTAGGGAACCCACATAGTCCAAGTGCCCGCTAGGGAACTTACATAGTCCAAGGGCCCGCTAGGGAACCTAAATAGTCCAAGTGCCCGCTAGGTAACCTATATAGCCCAAGTGCCTGCTAGGTAACCCAAAGAGTCCAAGGGCCCGCTTGTTAACCTACATAGTCCAAGGGCTCAGTTGTTCACTTTGATAGTTCAAGTGACCGCTAGTTAACCTAGATCGTCCAAGTGCCCGCTAGTTAACCTAGATTGTCCATGTGTCCGCTAGTTAACCTACATAGTCCAAGGGCCCACTAGTTAACCTAGATAGTCCAAGTGTCCTAGAGGTAACCTACATAGTCCAAGTGCCCGCTAGTTAACCTATATACCAAGTGCCCGTTACGTAACCTAGATATTCCAAGGGCACGCTAGATAACCTATATCGTCCAAGTGCCCACTAGGCAACCTAGATAGTCCACGTGCTCGCTAAGGAACCTACATAGTCCAAGTGCACGCTAGTTAACCTAGATAGTCCAAGTGCCCGCTAGTTAACCTAGATAGTCCAAGGGCCCACTAGTTAACCTAGATAGTCCAAGTGTCCTCTAGGTAACCTACATAGTCCAAGTTCCCGCTAGTTAACCTAGATAGTCCAAGTGCCCGCTAGTTAACCTGGATAGTCCAAGTGCCTGCTAGGTAACCTAGATAGTCCAAGTGCCTGCTAGGTAACCTAGATAGTCCAAGTGCCCGCTAGGGAACCTAGATAGTCCAAGTGCTCGCTAGTTAACCTACATAATCTAAGTGCCCGTTAGCTAACCTAAATAGTCCAAGGGCCCGCTAGTCGCTAGGTAACCTAGACTGTCCAAGTGCCCGCTAGGTTACCTGCATATTCCAAGTGCCCGTTCGTTAACCTAGATAATCCAAGTGCCCACTAGGTAACCTACATAGTCCAAGTGTCCGCTAGGTAACCTATATAGCCCAAGTGCCCGCTAGGTAACCCAGATAGTCCAAGGGCCCGGTAGTTAACCAACATAGTCCAAGGGCTCACTTGTTCACTTTGATAGTTCAAGTGCCCGCTAGTTAACCTAGATCGTCCAAGTGCCCGCTAATTAACCTAGATTGTCCAAGTGCCCGCTAGTTAACCTACATAGTCCAAGGGCCCACTAGTTAACCTAGATAGTCCAAGTGTCCTCTTGGTAACATACATAGTCGAAGTGCCCACTAGTTAACCTATATACCAAGTGCCCGTTACGTAACCTAGATATTCCAAGGGCACGCTAGTTTACCTATATCGTCCAAGTGCCCGCTAGGCAACCTAGATAGTCCAAGTGCTCGCTAAGGAACCTACATAGTCTAAGTGCACGCTAGTTAACCTAGATAGTCCAAGTGCCTGCTAGGTAACCTAGATAGTCCAAGTGCCCGCTAGTTAACCTAGATAGTCCAAGTGCCCGCTAGGTAACCTAAGTAGTCCAAATGTCCGATAGGGATCCTACATAGTCCAAGTGCCCGCTAGGTAACCTACATCGTCCAAGTGCCTGTTAGTTAACCTAGATAGTCCAAGTGCCCGCTAGGTAACCTAGACTGTCCAAGTGCCCGCTAGGTTACCTACATAGTCCAATAGCCTGTTCGTTAACCTAGATAGTCCAAGTGCCTGCTAGGAAACCTACATAGTCCAAGTGCCCGCTAGGTAACCCAGAAAGTTCAAGTGCCGGCTAGGTAACCTAGAGTGCAAGTACTCGCTAGTTAACCTACATAGTCCAAGTGCACGCTATGTAACCTAGATAGTCAAAGCGCCCGTTAGGTAACCTAGATAGTCCAAGTGCCCTTTACCCTACGTAGATAGTCCAAGTGCCCGCTAGGCAACCTACATAGTCCAAGAGTCCGTTCGTTAGCCTAGAAATCCAAGTGCACGCAAGGTAACCTAGACAGTCCAAGTGCCCGCTAGGTTACCTGCATATTCCAAGTGCCCGTTCGCTAACCTAGATAATCCAAGTGCCCACTAGTTAACCTACATAGTCCAGTGCCCGCTAGGTAACCTATATAGCCCAAGTGCCCGCTAGGTAACCCATATAGTCCAAGGGCCCGCTAGTTAACCAACATAGTCCAAGGGCTCACTTGTTCACTTTGATAGTTCAAGTGCCCGCTAGGTAACCTAGATAGTTCAAGTGCCGGCTAGGTAACCTAGAGTCCAAGTACTCGCTAGTTAACCTACATAGTCCAAGTGCACGCTATGTAACCTAGATTGTCAAAGCGCCCGTTAGGTAACCTAGATAGTTCAAGTGTCCGTTACGTAACCTAGATAGTCCACGTGCCCGCCAGGCAACCTACATAGTCCAAGAGCCCGTTCGTTAACCTAGAAGTCCAAGTGCACGCAAGGTAACCTAGACAGTCCAAGTGCCCGCTAGGTTACCTGCATATTCCAAGTGCCCGTTCGCTAACCTAGATAATCCAAGTGCCCACTAGGTAACCTACATAGTCCAAGTGCCCGCTAGGTAACCTATATAGCCCAAGTGCCCGCTAGGTAACCCATATAGTCCAAGGGCCCGCTAGTTAACCAACATAGTCCAAGGGCTCACTTGTTCACTTTGATAGTTCAAGTGCCCGCTAGTTAACCTAGATCGTCCAAGTGCCTGCTAGTTAACCTAGATTGTCCAAGTGCCCGCTAGTTTACCTACATAGTCCAAGGGCCCACTAGTTAACCTAGATAGTCCAAGAGTCCTTTAGTTAACCTACATAGTCCAAGTGCCCACTAGTTAACCTATATACCAAGTGCCCGTTACGTAACCTAGATATTCCAAGGACACGTTAGTTAACCTATATAGTCCTAGTGCCCGCTAGGCAACCTAGAGAGTCCAAGTGCCCGCTAAGGAACCTACATAGTCCAAGTGCACGCTAGTTAACCTAGATAGTCCAAGTGCCCGCTTGTTAACCTACATAGACCAAGTTCCCGCTAGGTAACCTAGATACTGCAAGTGCCCGCTTGTTAACCTAGATAGTTCATGTACCCGCTAGGCAACCTAGATCGTCCAAGGGCCCCCTAGTTAGCCTACATAGTCCAAGTGCCTGGTAGTTCATCTAGATAGTCCAAGGGCCCGCTACTTAACGTAGATAGTCCAAGTGCCACTAGTTAATCTACATAGTCCAAGGGCCGCTAGTTAACCTACATAGTCCAAGTACCCGCTAAGAAACCTAAATAGTCCAAGTGCACGCTAGTTAACCTAGATAGTCCAAGTGCCCTCTAGTTAGCCTAGATGTTCCAAATGCCCGCTAAGAAACCTAGATAGTCCAAGTGCCCTTTACCTAACCTAGATAGTCGAATTGCCCGCTATGCAACATACATAATCCAAGTGCCCGTTCTTTAACGTAGGAGTCCAAGTGCCCGCTAGGTAACGTAGACTCTCCAAGTGCCTGCTAGGTTACCTACATAGTCCAAATGCCCGTTCGGTAACCTAGATAGTGCAAGTGTCCGGTAGTTAACTTACATAGTCCAAGTGCCCGCTAGGTAACCTAGATAGTCCAAGGGCCCGCTAGTTAACCTACATAGTCAAATTGCCCGGTAGTTAACTTACATAGTTCAAGTGTCCGTAGGGAACATACATAGTCCAAGTGCCCGCTAGGGAACCTAGAGAGTCCAAGTGACCGATCTGGAACATACATAGTCCAAGTGCCCGCTAGGGAATCTACATAGTCCAAGGGCCCGCTAGTTAACGTAGATAGTCCAAGTGCCGCTAGTTAATCTACATAGTCCAAGGGCCCGCTAGTTAACCTACATATTCCAAGTACCCGCTAGTTAATCTACATAGTCCAAGGGCCCGCTAGGTAACCTACATACTCCAAGGGCCCGCTAGTTAACCTACATCGTCCAAGGGCCCGCTAGTTAACCTACATTCTCCAAGTGCCTTCTAGGGAACCTACATAGTCCAAGTGCCCGCTAGGTAACCTAGACAGTTCAAGTGACCACTAGGTTACCTACATAGTCCAAGTGCCCGTTCGTTAACCTACATAGTCCAAGTGCCCGCTAGGTAACAAACATAGTCCAAATGCCCGCTAGGGGCCCTAATAGTCCTAATGCCCGCTAGTTAACCTAGATAGTCCAAGTGCTCACTAGTTAACCTAGATAGTCCAAATGCCCGCTAGGGAACCCACATAGTCCAAGTGTCCGCTAGGGAACTTACATAGTCCAAGGGCCCGCTAGGGAACCTACATAGTCCAAGTGCCCGCTAGGTAACCTATATAGCCCAAGTGCCTGCTAGGTAACCCAAAGAGTCCAAGGGCCCGCTAGTTAACCTACATAGTCCAAGGGCTCACTTGTTCACTTTGATAGTTCAAGTGCCCGCTATTTAACCTAGATCGTCTAAGTGCCCGCTAGTTAACCTAAATTGTCCAAGTGCCCGCTAGTTAACCTACATAGTCCAAGTGCCCACTAGTTAACCTATATACCAAGTGCCCGTTACGTAACCTAGATATTCCAAGGACACGTTAGTTAACCTATATAGTCCTAGTGCCCGCTAGGCAACCTAGAGAGTCCAAGTGCCCGCTAAGGAACCTACATAGTCCAAGTGCACGCTAGTTAACCTAGATAGTCCAAGTGCCCGCTAGTTAACCTACATAGACCAAGTTCCCGCTAGGTAACCTAGATACTGCAAGTGCCCGCTTGTTAACCTAGATAGTTCATGTACCCGCTAGGCAACCTAGATCGTCCAAGGGCCCCCTAGTTAGCCTACATAGTCCAAGTGCCTGGTAGTTCATCTAGATAGTCCAAGGGCCCGCTACTTAACGTAGATAGTCCAAGTGCCACTAGTTAATCTACATAGTCCAAGGGCCCAGTAGTTAACCTACATAGTCCAAGTACCCGCTAAGAAACCTAAATAGTCCAAGTGCACGCTAGTTAACCTAGATAGTCCAAGTGCCCTCTAGTTAGCCTAGATGTTCCAAATGCCCGCTAAGAAACCTAGATAGTCCAAGTGCCCTTTACCTAACCTAGATAGTCGAATTGCCCGCTATGCAACATACATAATCCAAGTGCCCGTTCTTTAACGTAGGAGTCCAAGTGCCCGCTAGGTAACGTAGACTCTCCAAGTGCCTGCTAGGTTACCTACATAGTCCAAATGCCCGTTCGGTAACCTAGATAGTGCAAGTGTCCGGTAGTTAACTTACATAGTCCAAGTGCCCGCTAGGTAACCTAGATAGTCCAAGGGCCCGCTAGTTAACCTACATAGTCAAATTGCCCGGTAGTTAACTTACATAGTTCAAGTGTCCGTAGGGAACATACATAGTCCAAGTGCCCGCTAGGGAACCTAGAGAGTCCAAGTGCCCGATCTGGAACATACATAGTCCAAGTGCCCGCTAGGGAATCTACATAGTCCAAGGGCCCGCTAGTTAACGTAGATAGTCCAAGTGCCGCTAGTTAATCTACATAGTCCAAGGGCCCGCTAGTTAACCTACATATTCCAAGTACCCGCTAGTTAATCTACATAGTCCAAGGGCCCGCTAGGTAACCTACATACTCCAAGGGCCCGCTAGTTAACCTACATCGTCCAAGGGCCCGCTAGTTAACCTACATTCTCCAAGTGCCTTCTAGGGAACCTACATAGTCCAAGTGCCCGCTAGGTAACCTAGACAGTTCAAGTGACCACTAGGTTACCTACATAGTCCAAGTGCCCGTTCGTTAACCTACATAGTCCAAGTGCCCGCTAGGTAACAAACATAGTCCAAATGCCCGCTAGGGGCCCTAATAGTCCTAATGCCCGCTAGTTAACCTAGATAGTCCAAGTGCTCACTAGTTAACCTAGATAGTCCAAATGCCCGCTAGGGAACCCACATAGTCCAAGTGTCCGCTAGGGAACTTACATAGTCCAAGGGCCCGCTAGGGAACCTACATAGTCCAAGTGCCCGCTAGGTAACCTATATAGCCCAAGTGCCTGCTAGGTAACCCAAAGAGTCCAAGGGCCCGCTAGTTAACCTACATAGTCCAAGGGCTCACTTGTTCACTTTGATAGTTCAAGTGCCCGCTATTTAACCTAGATCGTCTAAGTGCCCGCTAGTTAACCTAAATTGTCCAAGTGCCCGCTAGTTAACCTACATAGTCCAAGGGCCCACTAGTTAACCTAGATAGTCCAAGTGTCCTCTAGGTAACATACATAGTACATGTGCCCGCTAGTTAACCTATATACCAAGTGCCCGTTAGGTAACCTAGATATTCCAAGGGCACGCTAGTTTACCTATATCGTCCAAATGCCCGCTAGGCAACCTAGATAGTCCAAGTGCTCGCTAAGGAACCTACATAGTCCAAGTGCACGCTAGTTAACCTAGATAGTCCAAGTGCCCGCTAGTTAACCTTGATAGTCCAAGTGCCTGCTAGGTAACTACATAGTGCAAGTGTCCCCTAGTTTACCTACATATTCCAAGTGCCCGCTAGTTAACCTAGATAGTCCAAGTGCTCGCTAGTTAACCTACATAGTACAAGGGCCCACTAGTTGACCTAGATAGTCCAAGTGCCCGCTAGTTAACCTAGATAGTCCAAGTGCCCGCTAGGTAACCTAAGTAGTCCAAATGTCCAATAGGGATCCTACATAGTCCAAGTGCCCGCTAGGTAACCTACATCGTCCAAGTGCCTGTTAGTTAACCTAGATAGTCCAAGTGCCCGCTAGGTAACCTAGACTGTCCAAGTGCCCGCTAGGTTACCTACATAGTCCAAGTGCCCGTTCGTTAACCTAGATAGTCCAAGTGCCTGCTAGGAAACCTACATAGTCCAAGGGCCCGCTAGGTAACCTAGATAGTTCAAGTGCCCGCTAGGTAACCTAGAGTCGAAGTACTCGCTAGTTAACCTACATAGTCCAAGTGCACGCTATGTAACCTAGATAGTCAAAATGCCCGTTAGGTAACCTAGATAGTCCAAGTGCCCGTTACCTAACCTAGATAGTCTAAGTGCCCGCTAGGCAACCTACATAGTCCAAGAGCTCGTTCGTTAAAATAGAAGTCCAAGTGCCCGCTAGGTAACCTAGACAGTCCAAGTGCCCGCTAGGTTACCTGCATATTCCAAGTGCCCGTTCGTTAACCTAGATAATCCAAGTGCCCACTAGGTAACCTACATAGTCCAAGTGCCCGCTAGGTAACCTATATAGCCCAAGGGAACGCTAGTTAACCCAGATAGTCCAAGGGCCCGCTAGTTAACCAACATAGTCCAAGGGCTCACTTGTTCACTTTGATAGTTCAAGTGACCGCTAGTTAACCTAGATCGTCCAAGTGCCCGCTAGTTAACCTAGATTGTCCAAGTGACCGCTAGTTAACCTACATAGTCCAAGGGCCCACTAGTTAACCTAGATAGTCCAAGTGTCCGTAAGTTAACCTACATAGTCCAAGTGCCCGCTAGTTAACCTATATACAAAGTGCCCGTTACGTAACCTAGATATTCCAAGGGCACGCTAGTTAACCTATATCGTCCAAGTGCCCGCTAGGCAACCTAGATAGTCCAAGTGCCCGCTAAGGAACCTACATAGTCCAAGTGCACGCTAAGGAACCTACATAGTCCAAGTGCACGCTAGTTAACCTAGATAGTCCAAGTGCCCGCTAGTTAACCTACATAGTCCAAGTTCCCACTAGGTAACCTAGATACTGCAAGTGCCCGCTTGTTAACCTAGATAGTTCATGTACCCGCTAGGCAACCTAGATCGTCCAAGGGCCCCCTAGTTAGCCTACATAGTCTAAGTGCACGGTAGTTCATCTAGATAGTCCAAGGGCCCGCTACTTAACGTAGATAGTCCAAGTGCCACTAGTTAATCTACATAGTCCAAGGGCCCGCTAGTTAACCTACATAGTCCAAGTACCCGCTAAGAAACCTAGATAGTCCAAGTGCACGCTAGTTAACCTAGATAGTCCAAGTGCCCTCTAGTTAACCTAGATCTTCCAAATGCCCGCTAAGAAACGTAGATAGTCCAAGGGCCCTTTACCTAACCTAGATAGTCCAATTGCCCACTATGCAACATACATAGTCCAAGTGCCCGTTCGTTACCCTAGAAGTCCAAGTGTCCGCTAGGTAACCTAGACAGTCCAAGTGCCCGCTAGGTAACCTAGACAGACAAAGTGCCCGTTCGTTAACCTAGATCGTCCAAGTGCCCGCTAGTTAACCTAGATAGTCCAAGTGCCCGCTAGGTGACCTACATAGTCAAAGTGCCCGCTAGGTAACCTAGATAGTCCAAGTTCCTGTTAGCTAACCTAGATAGTCCAAGTGCCCGCTAGGTAACCTACATAGTCCTAGTGGCCGCTAGTTAACCAACATTGTCTAAGTGCCTGAAACGGAACCCTCATAGTCCAAGTGCCAGTTAGGTAACCTACATAATCCAAGGGCCCGCTCGTTAACCTAGTTCGTCCAAGTGTCCGCTAGTTAACCTACATAGTCCAAGTGCCCGCTAGGTAACCAAGATAGTCAAAGTGCCCGCTAGGTAACCTACATAGTCCAAGTTCCCACTAGGTAACCTAGATAGTCCAAGTGTCCGTTACCTAACCTAGATAGTCCAAGTGCCCGCTAGGTAACCTACATAGTCCTAGTGGCCGCTAGTTAACCAACATTGTCTAAGTGCCAGATACGGAACCCTCATAGTCCAAGTGCCAGTTAGGTAACCTACATAGTCCAAATGCCCGCTAGTAACCTACATAGTCCAAGTGCCTGATAGGGAACCTACATAATCCAAGTGCACCCTAGGGAACTTACATAGTCCAAGTGCCCGCTAGTTAAGCTAGATAGTCCAAGTACCCGCTAGGTAACGTAGATAGTTCAAGTGCACGCTAGGTAACCTAGATAGTCCAAGTGCCCGCAAGATGATCTAGAAAGTCCAAGTGCCCGCTAGGTAACATATATATTGTCCAAATTCCCGCTAGGGCACCTATATAGTCCAAATACCCGCTAATTAACCTACATAGTTCAAGTGCCCGCTAGCTAACCTAGATAATCCAAGTGCCCGCTAGTTAACCTACATCGTCCAAGTGCCCGCTAGTTAACCTAGATGGTCCAAGTGCCCGCTAGTTAACCTACATAGTCCAAGGACCCGCTAGTTAACCTACATAGTGCAAGGGCCCGCTAGTTAACCTAGATCCTCCAAGTGTCCGCTAGTTAACCTACATAGTCCAAGTGCCCGTAAGCTAACCTAGATAGTCCAAGTGCCCGCTGGGGAACCAACATAGCCCAAGTGCCCGTTAGGTAACCTAGATAGTCCAAATGTCCCCTAGGGAACCCACATAGTCCAAATGCCCGCTAGGGAATTTACATAGTCAAAGGGCCTGCTAGGGAACCTACATAGTCCAAGTGCCCTCTAGGGAAGCTTCATAGTCCGAGAGCCTGCTAGGGAACCTACATAGTCTAAGTGCCCTTTAGGGAACTTATATAGTGCAAGTGCCCGCTAGAGAACTTAGATTGTCCAAGTGCTGCAAGGTAACCGAGATAGTCCAAGTGCCCGCTAGGTAACCTACAAGTCCAAGTGCCCGCTAGGTAATCTATATAGTCCAAATGCCCGCTAGGGCACCTACATAGTCCAAGTGCACGCTAATTAAACTACATAGTCCAAGTGCACGTTAGCTATCCTAGATAGTCCAAGGGCCAACTAGTTAACCTACATGGTTTAAGTTCCCTCTAGGTAACCTAGCTAATCCAAGTGGCCGCTTGTTAACCTATATTGTCCAAGTACCCGCTAGTTAACCTACATAGTCCAAGTGCCCGTAAGCGAACCTAGATAGTGCAAGGGCCCGCTAGTTGACCTACATAGTCCAAGTGCCTGCTAGGTAACCTAGATAGTCCAAGTGCCGCTAGGTAACCTAGATAGTCCTATTTCCCGTTAGTTAACCTAGGTAGTCCAAGTGCCCACTAGGGGACCTACATAGTCCAAGTGCCCGCTAGGTAACCTAGATAGTCCAAGTGCCCGCTAGGGTATGTACATAGTCCAAGTGCCCGCTAGGTAACCTAGTAGTCTAAGTGCCCGCTAGTTAACCTACATATTCCCAGGGCCCTCTAGTTAACCTATATCGTCCAAGTGCCCACTTGTTAACCTAGATGGTCCAAGTGCCCGCTAGTTAACCTACATAGTCCAAGTGCCCTCTAGTTAACCTACATAGTCCAAGTGCCCGTAAGCTAACCTAGATAGTCCAAGGGCCCGCTAGTTGACCTACATAGTCCAAGGGCCCGCTAGTTAAACTACATAGTCCAAGTGCCCGATAGGGGACCAACATGGTCCAAGTGCCCGCTAAGGGACGTACATAGTACAAGTGCCCGCTAGGGAACCTACATAGTCCAAGTGCCTGTTAGGGAACGTAAATAGTCCAAGTGCCCGCTAGGGAACCTGCATCGTCCAAGTGCTCGCTTGTTAACCTAGATAGTCCAAGTTCCTGCTAGTTAACCTAGATAGTCCAAGTGCCCGTTAGTTAACCTAGATCATCCAAGTGCCCGTTAGGTAACCTAGATAGTTCAAGTACCCGCTAGGTAACTTACATAGTCCAAGTGCCCGCTAGGTAACCTAGATAGTCCAAGTTCCTGTTAGCTAACCTAGATAGTCCAGGTACCCGCTAGGTAACGTAGATAGTTCAAGTGCACGCTAGGTAACATAGATAGTCCAAGTGCCCGCTAGGGCACCTACATAGTCCAAGAACCCGCTAATTAACCTACATAGTCCAAGTGCCCGTTAGCTAACCTAGATAGTTTAAGGGCCCACTAGTTAACCTATATAGTTCAAGTGCCCGCTAGCTAACCTAGATAATATAAGTGCCCGCTAGTTAACCTATATTGTCCCAGTGCCTGCTAGTTAACCTAGATCATCCAAGTGCGTGCTAGTTAACCTACACATTCCAAGGGCCCGCTAGTTAATCTACATAGTGCAAGGGCCCGCTAGTTAACTTAGATCGTCCAAGTGTCCGCTCGTTAACCTACATAGTCCAAGTGCCCGCAAGTTGACCTACATAGTCCAAGTGCCCTCTAGGTAACCTAGATAGTCCTGGTACCCGTTAGTAAACCTAGATAGTCCAAGTGACCACTAGGGGACGTACATAGTCCAAGTGCCCGCTAGGTAACCTAGATATTCCAAGTGCCCGCTAGTTAACCTAGATCGTCCAAGTGTCCGCTAGTTAACC
Organism: Tenrec ecaudatus; assembly: GCF_050624435.1. Classification (NCBI taxonomy): domain Eukaryota; kingdom Metazoa; phylum Chordata; class Mammalia; order Afrosoricida; family Tenrecidae; genus Tenrec; species Tenrec ecaudatus. The sequence goes on from NW_027457621.1 coordinate 693,616, forward strand.
TATGTAGTCCAAGTGCCCGTTAGGTAGCCTAGATAGTCTAAGTGACCGCTAGGTAACCTACATAGTCCTAGTGCCCGCTAGGTAACCTAGATAGTCCAAGTTCCTGTTAGCTAACCTAGATAGTCCCAGTGCCCGCTAGTTAACCTACATAGTCGAAGAGCCCTCTAGTTAACCTAGATATTCCAAGTCCCATCTAGTTAACCTAGATCGTCCAAGTGTCCGCTAGTTAACCTACATAGTCCAAGTGCCCGTTAGGTAGCCTAGATAGTCCGAGTGACCGCTAGGAAACCTACATAGTCCAAGTTCCCGCTAGGTAACCTAAATAGTCCAAGTGCCCGTTACCTAATATAGATCGTCCATGTGCCCGCTAGGCAACCTACATACTCCAAGTGCCCGTTCGTTAACCTAGAAGTCCAAGTGCCCGTTAGGTAACCTAGTCAGTCTCAAGTGCCCGCTAGGTTACCTGCATAGTCCAAGGGCCCGTTAGGTAACCTAGATAGTCCAAGTGCCCGCTAGGTAACCTACATAGTCCAAGTTCCCGCTAGGTAACCTAGATAGTCCAAGTTCCTGTTAGCTAACCTAGATAGTCTAAGTGCCCGCTAGGTAACCTACATAGTCCAAAAGCCCGCTCGTTAACGTAGTTCGTCCAAGTGTCCGCTAGTTAACCTACATAGTCAAAGTGCCCGCTAGTTAACCTAGATATTCCAGGTGCCCGTTAGCTAACATAGATAGTCCAAGTGCGCGCTAGGTAACCTACATAGTCCAAGGGCCGCTAGGTAACCTACATAGTCCAATTGCCCGCTAGGTAACTTAGATAGTCCAAGTGCCCGTTAGCTAACATAGATAGTCCAAGTGCCCGCTAGGTACCATACATAGTCCAAGTGCCCGTTCGTTAACCTAGATAGTCCAAGTGCCCGCTAGGTAACCTAGACAGTCCAAGTGCCTGCTAGGTAACCTACATAGTCCAAGTGCCCGTTTGCTAACCTAGATCGTCAAAGTGCTTGCTAGTTAACCTACATAGTCTAAGGGCCCGCTAGTTAACCTAGATAGTCCAAGGGCCCGCTAGTTGACCTACATAGTCCAAGTGCCCGCTTGGTAACCTAGATAGTCCAAATGCCCGCTAGTAACATACATAGTCCAAGTACCCGTTAGGTAACCTAGATAGTCCAAGTGCCCGCTCGATAACTTACATAGTTAAAGTGCCCGCTAGGGAACCTGCATCATCCAAGTGCCCGCTAGGGAACCTGCATCGTCCAAGTGCCCACTAGTTAACCTAGATAGTCCAAGTTCCTGTTGCTAACCTACATAGTCCAAGTGCCCGTTCGTTAACCTAGATAGTCCAAGTGCCCGCTAGGTAACCTACATTGTCCAAGGGCCCGCTAGGTAACCTACATAGTCCAATTTACCGCTAGATAACTTAGATAGTGCAAGTGCCCGTTAGCTAACATAGATAGTCCAAGTGCCCGCTAGGTACCTTACATAGTCCAAGTGCCCGTTCGTTAACCTAGATAGTCCAAGTGCCCGCTAGGTAACCTAGACAGTCCAAGTGCCTGCTAGGTAACCTACATAGTCCAAGTGCCCGTTTGCTAACCTAGATCGTCAAAGTGCTTGCTAGTTAACCTAGATAGTCCAAGGGTCCGCGAGTTGACCTACATAGTCCAAGTGGCCGCTTGGTAACCTAGATAGTCCAAATGCCCGCTTGTAACGTACATAGTCCAAGTGCCCGTTAGGTAACCTAGATAGTCCAAATGCCCGCTAGGGAACCCACATAGTCCAAGTGCCCGTTAGAGAACTTACATAGTCAAAGGCCTGCTAAGGAACCTACATAGTCCAAGTGCCCGCTAGGGAACCTATATAGTCCAAGTCCCCGCTAGGGAACCTAGATAGTCCAAGTGCCTGCTAGGTAACCTAGATAGTCCAAGTGCCCGCTAGGTAACCTACAATGTCCAAGTGCGCGCTTGGTAATCTATATAGTCCAAATGCCTGCTAGGGCACCTCCATAGTCCTAGCGCCCGCTAGTTAACCTACATTGTCCAAGTGCCCGATAGGGAACCTACATAGTCCAAATGCCCGCTAGTAACCTACATAATCCAAGTGCAAGAAGGGAACCTACATAATCCAAGTGCCCGCTAGGGAACCTACATAGTCCAAATGCCCGTTAGGTAACCTAGATTGTCCAAAACCACGCTAGGGTACCCACATAGTCCAAGTGCCCACTAGGGAACCTACATAGTGAAAGTGCCCACTAGGGAACCTATATAGTCCAAGTGCCCGCTAGGGAACCTTCATATTCCGAGTGCCTGCTAGGGAACCTATATAGTCCAAGTGCCCTTTAGGGAACCTATGTAGTCCAAGTGCTCGCTAGGGAACCTGGATAGTCCAAGTGCCTGCTAGGTAACCTAGAGAGTCCAAGTGCCCACTAGGTAATCTATATAGTCCAAATACCAGCTAGGGCACCTACATAGTCCAAGTGCACGCTAAGTAACCTACATAGTCCAAGTGCCCGTTCGGTAACCTAGATAGTCCAAGTTCCTGTTAGCTAACCTAGATAGTCCAAGTGCCCGCTATGTAACCTACATAGTCCAAGGGCCCGCTCGTTAACCTTATTCGTCCAAGTGTCCGCTTGTTAACCTAGATAGTCAAAGTGCCCGCTATTTAACCTACATAGGCCAAGTGCTCGCTAGGTAACCTACATAGTTCTAGCGTCCACTAGTTAACCTACATAGTCCAAGTGCCCGCTAGGTAACCTACATAGTCCAAATGCCCGCTAGTAACCTACTTAGTCCAAGTGCAAGAAGGGAACCTACATAATCCAAGTGCCCGCTGGGTAACCTACATAGTCCAAGGGCCCGCTAGGTAACCTACATTGTCCAAGTGCCCGCTAGGTAACTTAGATAATCCAAGTCCCCGTTAGCTAACATAGGTGGTCCAAGTGCCCGCTAGGTTACCTACATAGTCCAAGTGCCCGTTCGTTAACCTAGATAGTCCAAGAGCCCGCTAGGTAACCTACATAGTCCAAGGGCCCGCTCGTTAACCTTGTTCGTCCAAGTGTCTGCTAGTCAACCTAGATAGTCAAAGTGCCCGTTATTTAACCTGCATTGTCCAAGTGCCCGCTAGGTAATCTCCATAGTTCTAGCGCCCACTCGTTAACCTACATAGTCCAAGTACCCGCTAGGTAACCTACATAGTCCAAATGCCCGCTAGTAACCTACATAGTCCAAGTGCAAGAAGGGAACCTACATAATCCAAGTGCCCGCTAGGGAATCTACATAGGCCAAATGCCCGTAGGGTAACCTAGATAGTCCAAATTCCTGTTAGCTAACCTACATAGTCCAAGAGCCCGTTCGTTAACCTAGATAGTCCAGGTGCCCGCTCGATAACTTACATAGTTCAAGTGCCCGCTAGGGAACCTGCATCGTCCAAGTGCCCGCTAGGGAACCTGCATCGTCCAAGTGCCCACTAGTTAACCTAGATAGTCCAAGTTCCTGTTGCTAACCTACATAGTCCAAGTGCCCGTTCGTTAACCTACATAGTCCAAGGGCCCGCTAGGTAACCTACATAGTAAAATTTTCCGCTAGGTAACTTAGATAGTGTAAGTGCCCGTTAGCTAACATAGATAGTCCAAGTGCCCGCTAGGTACCTTACATAGTCCAAGTGCCCGTTCGTTAACCTAGATAGTCCAAGTGCCCGCTAGGTAACCTAGACAGTCCAAGTGCCTGCTAGGTAACCTACATAGTCCAAGTGCCCGTTTGCTAACCTAGATCGTCAAAGTGCTTGCTAGTTAACCTACATAGTCCAAGGGCCCGCTAGTTAACCGAGATAGTCCAAGGGCCCGCGAGTTGACCTACATAGTCCAAGTGCCCGCTTGGTAACCTAGATAGTCCAAATGCCCGCTAGTAACGTACATAGTCCAATTGCCCGTTAGGTAACCTAGACAGTCCAAATGCCCGCTAGGGAACCCACATAGTCCAAGTGCCCGTTCGTTAACCGACATAGTCCAAGTGCCCGTTCGTTAACCTAGATAGTCTAAGTGTCCGCTAGGTAACCTATATAGTCCAAGGGCCCGCTAGGTAACCTACATAGTCCAATTGCCCGCTAGGTAACTTAGATAGTCCAAGTGCCCGTTAGCTAACATAGAAAGTCCAAGTCCCCGCTAGGTACCTTACATAGTCCAAGTGCCCGTTCGTTAACCTAGATAGTCCAAGTGCCCGCTAGGTAACCTAGACAGTCCAAGTGCCTGCTAGGTAACCTACATAGTCCATGTGCCCGTTTGCTAACCTCGATCGTCAAAGTGCTTGCTAGTTAACCTACATAGTCCAAGGGCCCGCTAGTTAACCTAGATAGTCCAAGTGCTCGCTAGTTAACCTACATTGTCCAAGTCCCTGATAGGGAACCTACATAGTGCAATTATCCGCTAGGGAACCTTCATAGTCCGAGTGCCTGCTATGGAACCTATATAGTCCAAGTGCCCTTTAGGGAACCTATGTAGTCCAAGTGCCCGCTAGGGAAACTGGATAGTCCAAGTGCCCGCTAGGTAACCTAGATAGTCCAAGTGCCCACTAGGAAATCTATATAGTCCAAATACCCGCTAGGGCACCTACATAGTCCAAGTGCACGCTAAGTAACCTACATAGTCCAAGAGCCCGTTAGCTAACCTAGATAGTCCAAGGGACAACTAGTTAACCTACATGGTTCAAGTGCCCACTAGGTAACCTAGCTAATCCAAGTGTCCGCTAGTTAACCTATATCGTCCAAGTGCCCGCTAGTTAACCTACATTGTCCAAGTGCCCGCTAGTTAACCTAGATCGTCCAAGTGTCCGCTAGTTAACCTACATAGTCCCAGTGCCCTCTAGTTAACCTAGATAGTCCAAGGGCCCGCTAGTTGACCTACATTGTCCAAGTGCCCGCTTGGTAACCTAGATAGTCCACGTGCCCGCTACTTAACCTAGAGAGTCCTATTGCCCATTAGTTAACCTAGATAGTCCAAGTGCCCACTAGGGTACGTACATAGTCTAAGTGCCCGCTAGGTAACCTAGATAGTCCAAGTGCCCGCTAGGGTATGTACATTGTCCAAATGTCCGCTAGGTAACCTAGATAGTCTAAGGGCCCGCTAGTTAACCTACATAGTCCAAGGGCCCGCTAGTTAACCTACATAGTCCAAGTGCCCGATAGGGAACCAACATAGTCCAAGTGCCCGCTATGGAACTTACATAGTCCAAGTTCCGGCTAGGGAACCTACATAGTCCAAGTGCCCGTTAGTGAACCTAGATAGACCAAGTGCCCACTAGGGGACGTACATAGTCCAAGTGTCCGCTAGGTAACCTAGATAGTCCAAGTGCCCGCTAGGGTATGTACATAGTCCAAGTGCCCGCTAGGTAACCTAGATAGTCTAAGTGCCCGCAAGTTAACCTACATAGTCCAAGGGCCCGCTAGTTAACCTACATAGTCCAAGTGCCCGATAGGGAACCAACATAGTCCAAGTGTCCGCTAAGGGACGTACATAGTCCAAGTGCCCGCTAGGGAACCTACATAGTCCAAGTGCCCGTTAGTGAACCTAGATAGTCCAAGTGCCCGTTAGGGAACCTGCATTGTCCAAGTGCCCGCTAGTTTACCTAGATAGTCCAAGTGCCCGCTAGTTAACCTACATAGTCCAAGTGCCCACTAGTTAACCTTGATCGTCCAAGTGCCCGTTAGTTAACCTAGATAGTCCAAGTGCCCGCTAGGTTACCTACATAGTCCAAGATCCCGCTAGGTAACCTAGATAGTCCTAGTGCCCGTTACCTAACCTAGATCGTCCAAGTGCCCGCTAGGCAACCTACATTGTCCAAGTGCCCGTTCGTTAACATAGAAATCCAAGTGCCCGCTTGGTAAGCTACATGGTCGAAGGGCCCATTAGGTAACCTAGATAGTCCAAGGGCCCGTTAGCTAAACTAGATATTCCAAGTGCCCGCTAGGTGACCTACATAGTCAAAGTGCCCGCTAGGTAATCTTGATAGTCCAAGGTTTCGCTAGGTAACCAGGATAGTCAAATTGCCCGCTAGGAAACCTACATAGTCCAAGTTCCCACTAGGTAACCTAGATAGTCCAAGTGCCCGTTACCTAACCTAGATAGTCCAAGTGCCCGCTAGGTAACCTACATAGTCCTGGTGTCCGCTAGTTAACCAGCATTGTCCAAGTGTCCGATACGGAACCCTCATACTTCAAGTGCCCGTTAGGTAACCTAAAGGGTCCAAATGCCCGCTACTAACCTACATAGTCCAAGTGCCTGATAGGGAACTTACATAATCCAAGTGCCCGCTAGTTAAACTAGATAGTCCAAGTTCCTGTTAGCTAACCTACGTAGTCCAAGTGGCCGTTCGTTAACCTAGATAGTCCAAGTACCCGCTAGTTAACGTAGATAGTTCAAGTGCACGCTAGGTAACCTAGATAGTCCAAGTGCCCGCTAGGTAACGTACAAAGTCCAAGTGCCCGCTAGGTAACCTACATATAGTCCAAATGCCCGCTAGGGCACCTACATAGTCCAAATACACGCTAATTAACATACATAGTCCAAGTGCCTGTTAGCTAACCTAGATAGTCTAAGGGCCCACTAGTTAAACTACATAGTTCAAGTGCCCGCTAGCTAACCTAGATAATCCAAGTGCCCCCTAGTTAACCTATATCGTCCAAGTGCTCGCTAGTTAACCTAGATAGTCCAAGTGCCCGCTAGTTAACCTACATAGTCCAAGTGCCCGCTAGGTAACCTACATAGTCCTAATGCCCGCTAGTAACCTACATAGTCCAAGTGCAAGACGGGAACCTACATAATCCAAGAGCCCGCTAGGGAACCTACATATTCCAAATGCCCGTTAGGTAACCTAGATAGTCTAAATGCCCGCTAGGGTACCCAAATAGTCCAAGTGCCCGCTAGGGAACCTAGATAGTCAAAGTGTCCGCTAGGGAACATACATAATCCATGTGCCCGCTAGGTAACTTAGATAGTCCAAGTGCCCGTTAGCTAACATAGATAGTCCCAGTGCCCGCTAGGTAACCTACATAGTCAAAGTGCCCGCTAGGTAACCTAGATAGTCTAAGTGCGCGCTTGTTACCCTATATGGTCCAAGTGCCTGCTAGTTAACCTAGATCGTCCAAGTGACCGCTAGTTAACCTACATAGTCTAAGTGCCCGCTAGGTAACCTAGCTTGTCCAAGTGCCCGCTAGTTAACCTAGATAGTCCAAGTACCCGCTAGTTAACGTAGATAGTTCAAGTACACGCTAGGTAACCTAGATAGTCCAAGTGCCCGCTAGGTAACCTACAAAGTCCAAGTGCCCGCTAGGTAACCTACATATAGTCCAAATGCCCGCTAGGGCACCTACATAGTCCAAATACACGCTAATTAACATACATAGTCCAAGTGCCCGTTAGCTAACCTAGATAGTCTAAGGGCCCACTAGTTAAACTACATAGTTCAAGTGCCCGCTAGCTAACCTAGATAATCCAAGTGCCCCCTAGTTAACCTATATCGTCCAAGTGCTCGCTAGTTAACCTAGATAGTCCAAGTGCCCGCTAGTTAACCTACATAGTCCAAGTGCCCGCTAGGTAACCTACATAGTCCTAATGCCCGCTAGTAACCTACATAGTCCAAGTGCAAGACGGGAACCTACATAATCCAAGAGCCCGCTAGGGAACCTACATATTCCAAATGCCCGTTAGGTAACCTAGATAGTCTAAATGCCCGCTAGGGTACCCAAATAGTCCAAGTGCCCGCTAGGTAAACTACATAGTCCAAGTGCAAGATGGGAACCTATATAATCCAAGTGCCCGCTAGGGAACCTACATAGTCCAAATGCCCATTAGGTAACCTAGATAGTCCAAATGCCCGCTATGGTACTCACATAGTCCACGAGCCCGCTAGGGAACCTACATAGTCATAGTGCCCGCTAGGGAACCTGCATCGTCCAAGTGCCCGCTAGTTAACCTAGATAGTCCAAGTTTCTGTTAGCTAACCTACATAGTCCAAGTGCCCGTTCGTTAACCTAGATTGTCCAAGTGCCCGCTAGGTAACCTACAGAGTCCAAGTGCCCTCTAGGTAACTTAGATAGTCCATGTGCCCGTTAGCTAACAGAGATAATACAAGTGCCCGCTAGGTAACCACATAGTCCAAGTGCCCGTTCGTTAACCTAGATAGTCCAAGTGCCCGCTAGGTAACCTAGACAGTCCAAGTGCCTGCTAGGTACCCTACATTTCCAAGTGCCCGCTAAGTAACTTATATAGTCCAAGTGCCCGTTAGCTAACATAGATAGTCCAAGTGCCCGCTAGGTAACCACATAGTCCAAATGCCCGTTCGTTAACCTATATAGTCCAAGTGCCCGCTAGGTAACCTTGATAGTCCAAGTGCCCGCTAGGTAACCTACATAGTCCTAGTGCCCGCTAGTTTACCAATATTGTCCAAGTGCCCGATAGCGAAGGTACATAGTCCAAGTCCCCGTTAGGTAACCTACGTAGTCCAAATGCCCGCAAGTAACCTACATAGTCCAAATGCCCAATAGGGAACCTACATAATCCAAGTGCCCGCTAGGGAACCTACATACTCCAAGTGCCCGTTAGGTAACCTAGATAGTCCAAATGCCCGCTATGGAACCCACATAGTGAAAGTGCCCGCTAGGGAACTTACATAGTCCAAGTGCCCGGTAGTTAACCTAGATAGTCCAAGTGCCCGGTAGTTAACCTAGATAGTCCAAGTACCCGCTAGGTAACGTAGATAGTTCAAGTGCCCAATAGGTAACCAAGATAGTCCAAGTGCCCGCTAGGTAACCTACAAAGTCCAAGTGCCCGCTAGGTAATCTATATAGTCCAAATGCCCGCTGGGGAACCTACATAGTCCAAGTACCTAGATAGTCTAAGGGCCCACTAGTTAACCTACATAGTTCAAGTGCCTGCTAGCCAACCTAGATAATCCAAGTGCCCGGTAGTTAACCTATATCGTCCAAGTGCCCGCTAGTTAACCTAGATCATCCAAGTGTTCGCTAGTTAGCCTACATAGTCCAAGTGCCCTCTAGTTAACTTACATAATCCAAGTGCCCTTAGCTAACCTAGATAGTACAAGGGCCCGCTAGTTGACCTACATAGTCCAAGTGCCCGCTAGGTAACGTACATAGACTGAGTGCCCGCTAGTTAACCTATATAGTCGAAGTGCCCACTAGGGGACGTACATAGTCCAAGTGCCCGCTAGGTTACCTAGATAGTCCAAGTGCCCGCTAGTTAATCTACATAGTCCAAGTGACTGATAGAAACCTACATAGTCCAAGTGCCCGCTATGGAACCTACATAGTCCAAGTGCCCGTTAGGGAACCTAGATAGTCCAAGTGCCCTCTAGGGAACCTGCATCGTCCAAGTGCCCGCTAGGTAACCTAGATAGTCCAAGGGCCTGCTAGTTAACCTACATAGTCCAAGTGACCGCTAGGGAACCTACATAGTCCAAGTGCCCTTTAGCGAAACTAGAGGGTCCAAGTGCCCATAGGGAACCTATATAATCCAAGTGCCCACTAGGGAACCTGCATCGTCCAAGTGACCGCTAATTAACCTGATAGTCCAAGTGCCCGCTACTTAAACATGATAGTCCAATTGCCCGGTAGTTAACCTTGATCGTCCAAGTGCCCGCTAGTTAACCTACATAGTCCAATGGCCCGCTAGTTAACCTACATAGTCCAAGAACCCGCTAGTTAACCTAGATAGTCCAAGTGCCCGCTAGTTAACCTACATAGTCCAAGGGCCCCCTAGTTAACCTAGATATTCCAAGTGCCGGCTAGTTAACCTAGATCGTACAAGTGTCCGCTAGTTAACCTACATAGTCCAAGTGCCCGCTAGGTAACTTAGATAGTCAAAGTGCCCATTCGGTATCCTAGATAGTCCAAGTGTCCGCTAGGTAACCTACATAGTCAAATTGCCTGCTAGGTAACCTAGATAGTCCAAATTCCTGTTAGCTAACCTAGATAGTCCAAGTGCCCGCTAGGTAACCTACATAGTCTAAGGGCCCGCTCGTTAACCTAGTTCGTCCAAGTGCCTGCTAGGTTACCTGCAAAGTCCTAGTGCCCGTTAGGTAACCTAGATAGTCCAAGTGCCCGCTAGGTAACCTACATAGTCCAAATGCCCGCTGGGGAACCTACATAGTCCAAGTACCCTCTAATTAACCTACATTGTCCAAGTGCCTGTTAGGGAACCTAGACAGTCCAAGTGCCCACTAGGGAACCTGCATCGTCCAAGTGCTCGCCAGGTAACCTAGAGAGTCCAAGGGCCTGCTAGATAACCTACATAGTCCAAGTGCCCGATAGGGAACCTTCATAGTCCAAGTGCCCGCTAGGGAACCTACATAGTCCAAGTGCCCTTTAGGGAAACTAGAGAGTCCAAGAGCCCATAGGGAACCTATATAGTCCAAGTTCCCGCTAGGGAACCTACATAGGCAAAGTGCCCGTTAGGGAACCTGCATCGTCCAAGTGCCCGCTAGTTAACCTAGATAGTCCAAGTGCCCGCTAGTTAAACTAGATAGTCCAATTGCCCGCTAGTTAACCTAGATCGTCCAAGTGCCCGCTTGTTAACCTACATAGTCCAAGGGCCCGCTAGTTAACCTACATAGTCCAAGAACCCTCTAATTAACCTAGATATTCCAAGTGCCCGCTAGTTAACCTAGATCGTCCAAGTGTCCGCTAGTTAACCTACATAGTCCAAGTGCCCGTTAGGTAACCTACATAGTCCTAGTGCCCGGTAGGTAACCTAGATAGTCAACGTGCCCGTTAGGTAACATATATTGTCCAAGTGCCGCTAGGTAACCTACATAGTCAAAGTGCCTGCTAGGTAACCTAGATAGTCCAAGTTCCTGTTAGCTAACCTAGATAGTCCAAGTGCCCGCTAGGTAACCTACATAGTCTAAGGGCCCGCTCGTTAACCTAGTTCGTAGAAGTGCCTGCTAGGTTACCAGCAAATCCTAGTGCCCGTTAGGTAACCTAGATAGTCCAAGTGCCCGCTGGTAACCTACATAGTCCAAGTGACCGCTAGGAAGCCTAGATAGTCCAAGTTCCCGTTAGATAACATACATAGTCCATGTGCCCACTAGGTAACCTACATAGTCCAAGTGCCCGTTCATTAACCTAGATAGTCCAAGTGCCCGCTAGGTAACTTAGACAGTCCAAGTGCCTGCTAGGTTACCTACATAGTCCAAGTCCCCGTTCGCTAACCTAGATAGTGCAAGTGCCTGCTAGGTAACCTACCTAGATAGTCCAAGTGCCCGCTAGGTAACCAACATAGTCCAAGGGCCTGCTAGGTAACCTAGATAGTCCAAGTGCCCGCTAGGCAACCTAGATAGTCCAAGTGCCCGCTAGTTAACCTACATAGTCCAAGTGCCCGCTAGGTAACCTAGGTAATGAAAGTGCCCTTTAGGGAACCTAGATAGTCCAAGTGCCCGCTAGGGAACCTACATAGTCCAATTGCTCGCTCTGGAACATACATAGTCCAAGTGCTCGTTAGTTAACCTAGATAATCCAAGTGCCCGCTAGTTAACCTAGATAGTCCAAGTGCCCGCTAGGTAACCTATATAGTCCAAGTGCCCGCTAGGTAACCTATATAGTCCAAATGCCCGCTGGGGAACCTACATAGTCCAAGTGCCCGTTCATTAACCTAGATAGTCCAAGTGCCCGCTAGGTAACTTAGACAGTCCAAGTGCCTGCTAGGTTACCTACATAGTCCAAGTCCCCGTTCGCTAACCTAGATAGTGCAAGTGCCTGCTAGGTAACCTACCTAGATAGTCCAAGTGCCCGCTAGGTAACCAACATAGTCCAAGGGCCTGCTAGGTAACCTAGATAGTCCAAGTGCCCGCTAGGCAACCTAGATAGTCCAAGTGCCCGCTAGTTAACCTACATAGTCCAAGTGCCCGCTAGGTAACCTAGGTAATGAAAGTGCCCTTTAGGGAACCTAGATAGTCCAAGTGCCCGCTAGGGAACCTACATAGTCCAATTGCTCGCTCTGGAACATACATAGTCCAAGTGCTCGTTAGTTAACCTAGATAATCCAAGTGCCCGCTAGTTAACCTAGATAGTCCAAGTGCCCGCTAGGTAACCTATATAGTCCAAGTGCCCGCTAGGTAACCTATATAGTCCAAATGCCCGCTGGGGAACCTACATAGTCCAAGTGCCCGCTAGTTAACCTAGATAGTCCAAGTGCCCGCTAGTTAACCTAGATAGTCCAAGTGCCCGCTAGTTAACCAGAATCATCAAAGTGCCCTCTAGTTAACTTACATAGTCAAAAGGCCTGCTAGTTAACCTACATAGACCAAGGGCCCGCTAGTTAACCTAGATAGTCCAAGTGTCCGCTAGTTAACCTACATAGTCCAAGTTCCCTCTAGGTAACCTAGACAGTCCAAGTGACCACTAGGTTACCTATATAATCCAAGTGCCCGTTCGTTAACCTACATAGTCCAAGTGCCCGCTAGGTAACGTAGATAGCCCAAGTGCCCGCTAGGGAAAGTACATAGTCCAAGTGCCCGTAGGTAACCTAGATAGTCCAAGTCCCACTTGTTAACCTACATAGTCCAAGTGCCTGCTAGGTAAACTACATAATCCAAGTGCCCGTTCGTTAACTACATAGTCCAAGTGCCCGTTCGTTAACCTACATAGTCCAAGTGCCCGATAGGTAACATAGATAGCCCAAGTGCCCTCTAGGGAACATACATAGTCCAAGTGCCCCCTAGGTAACCTAGACAGTCCAAGTGCCCGCTAGAGAACCTACATAGTCCAAGTGCCCGGTAGGTAACCTAGATTGTCCAATTGCCCGTTAGCTAACCTAGATAGTCGAAGTGTCCGCTAGTTAACCAACATATTCCAAGTGCCCGTTCGTTAACCAAGATAGTCCAAGTGCCCGCTAGGTAACCTAGACAGTCCAAGTGCCCGCTAGGTTACCTACATAGTCCAACAGCACGGTCCTTAACGTAGATAGTCCAAGTGCCGGCTAGTTAACCTAAATCGTCCAAGTGTCCGCTAGGTAACCTACATAGTCCATGTGACTGCTAGGTAACCAAGATAGTCCAAGTGCCTGATAGGTAACCTACATAGTCCAAGTGTCCGTTCGTTAACCTAGATACTCCAAGTGCCCATTGGGTAACCTACATAGTCCAAATGCCCGCAAGGCAACCTACATAGTCTAAATGCCCGCTAGGCAACCTACGTTATCCAAGTGCCCGCTCTGGAACATACATAGTCCAAGTGCCCGTTAGCTAACCTAGATAGTCCAATGGCCCTCTAGTTGACCTACATAGTCCAAGTGCCAGCTAGGTAACCTAGATAGTACAAGTACCCGCTAGGGAACCTAGATAGTCCAAGTGCCTGTTAGCTAACCTAGATAGTCCAAGTGGCGGCTAGGTAACCTACATAGTCCAAGTGCCCGTTCGTTAACCTAGATAATCCAAGTGCCCCCTAGGTAACCTAGACAGTCCAAGTGCCCGCTAGGTAACCTACATAGTCCAAGTGCCCGTTATTTAAACTACATAGTCCAAGTGCCCGCTAGGTAGCCTAGATAGTGAAAGTGCCTGTTAGGTAACCTAGATAGTCCAAATGCTTGCTAGGTAACCTACATTGTCCAAGTTCCCTCTAGGTAACCTAGATAGTCCAAGTGCCTGTTACCTAACCTAGATAGTCCAAGTGTCCCCTAGGCAACATACATAGTCCAAGTGCCCGTTCGTTAACCTAGAAGTCCAAGAGCCCGCTATATAACCTAGACAGTCCAAGTGCCCGTTCGTTAACCTAGATAGTCCAAGTGCCCGCTAGGGAACCTATATACTGCAAGTGCTATCTAGGTAACCTTGATACTCCAAGGGCCCGCTAGTTAACCTACATAGTCCAAGGGCTCGCTTGTTAACTTTGATACTCCAAGTGCCCGTTAATAAACCTAGATCGTCCAAGTGCCCCCTAGTTAACCTAGATCGTCCAAGTGTGCTCTAGTTTACCTACATAGTCCAAGTGCCTGCTAGGTAACCTACATAGTGCAAGTGCCTGCTAGGTAACCTACATAGTCCAAGTGCCCGCTAGGTAACATACATAGTGCAAGTGTCCGCTAGTTAACCTACATAGTCAAAGTGCCCGCTAGTTAACCTAGATAGTCCAAGTGCCCACTAGGTAACCTACAAAGTGTAAGTGTCCGCTAGTTAACCTAGATTGTCCAATTGTCCGCTAGTTAACCTACATATTCCAAGTGACCGCTAGGTAACCTAGATAGTCCAAGCGCCCTTTAGGGATCTAGATAGTCCAAGTGCCCGCTAGGGAACCTACATAGTCCAATTGCCCGATCTGGAACATACATAGTCCAAGTACCCGTTAGTTAACCTAGATAATCCAAGTGCCCGCTAGTTAACCCAGATAGTCCAAGTGCCAGCTAGGTAACCTACATTGTCCAAGTGCCCGCTAGGTAACCTATATAGTCCAAATGCCCGCTAGGGAACCTACATAGTCCAAGCGTCCGCTAGTTAACCTAGATAGTCCAAGTGCCCGCTAGTTAACCAGCATCATCAAAGTGCCCTCTAGTTAACTTACATAGTCCAAAGGCCTGCTAGTAAACCTACATAGACCAAGGGCCCGCTAGTTAACCTAGATAGTCCAAGTTCCCGCTAGTTAACCTACATAGTCCAAGTTCCCGCTAGGTAACCTAGACAGTACAATTGCCCACTAGTTAACCTAGACAGTCCAAGTACCCGATAGGGAACCTACATAGTCCAATTGCCCGCTAGGGAACCTAGATAATCAAAGGGCCTGCTAGGTAACCTAAATAGTCCAAGTGCCCGTTAGGGAACCTCCATAGTCTAAGTGCCCGCTAGGTAACCTAGATAGTCCAATTGCCCATTAGGTAACCTAGATAGTCGAAGTGTCCGCTAGTTAACCTACATAGTCCAAGTGCCCGTTCGTCAACCTAGATAGTCCAAGTGCCCACTAGGTAACCTAGACAGTCCAAGTGCCCGCTAGGTTACCTACATAGTCCAAGTGCATGTTCGTTAACCTAGATAGTCCAAGTGCCCTCTGGTAACCTACATAGTCCAAGGGCCCGCTAGGTAACCTTGATAGTTCAAGTGCCTTCTAGTTAACCTACGTAGTCCAAGTGCCCGCTAGTTAACCTACATAGTCCAAGTGCCCACTAGGTAACCTAAATAATCCAAATGCCCGCTAGGGAAACTACATAGTCCACGTGACCGCTAGGGAACCTACATAGTCCAAGTGCCCGTTAGGGAACCTACATAGTTCAAGTGCCCGCTAGGTAACTTACATAGTCCAAATGCCCGCAAGGAAACCTACATAGTCTAAATGCCCTCTAGGCAACCTACTTAATCCAAGTGCCCGCTCTGGAACATGCATAGTCCAAGTGCCCGTTAGCTAACCTAGATAGTCCAAGGGCCCGCTAGTTGACCTACATAGTCCAAGAGCCAGCTAGGTAACCTAGATTGTACAAGTGCCCACTAGGGAACCTAGATAGTCCAAGTGCCTTTTATCTAACCTAGATAGTCCAAGTGGCGGCTAGGTAACCTACATAGTCCAAGTGCCCGTTCGTTAACCTAGATAATCCAAGTGCCCGCTAGGTAACCTAGATAGTCCAAGTGCCCGCTAGGTAACCTACATAGTCCAAATGCACGCTAGTTAACCTACATAGTCCAAGTGCCCATTAAGGAACCTAGATAGTCCAAATGCCCGCAAGGGAACCCACGTAGTTCAAGTGCCCGCTAGGGAACTTACATAGTCCAAGGGCCGCTAGGGAACCTACATAGTCCAAGTGCCCATTCGTTAACCTAGATAATCCAAGTGCCCGCTAGGTAACCTAGACAGTCCAAGTGCCCGCTAGTTAACCTAGATAGTCCAAGTGTCCGCTAGGTAACCTACAAAGTATAAGTGCCCGCTTAGGAATCTATATAGTCCAAATGCCCACTAGGGAGCCTACAAAATCCAAATGCCCGCTAGGGAACCTAGATAGTCCAAGGGCCCGCTAGGAAACCTACATAGTCCTAGTGCCCCCTAGTTAACCTACATTCTCCAAGTGCCCGATAGGGAACCTACATAGTCCAAGGGCCCGCTAGGGAACCTACATAGTCCAAGTGCCCGTTAGTTAACCTAGATAGTCCAACAGCCCGTTAGGTAACCAACATACTCCAAGAACCCGCTAGGCAACGTAGATAGTTCAAGTGCCAGCTTGGTAACCTAGATAGTCCAAGTGCCCGCTAGGTAACCTACAAAGTCTAATTGCCCGCTAGGTTATCTATATAGTCCAAATGCCCGGAAGGGAACCTACATAGTCCAAGTGCCCGGAAGGTAACCTAGATAGTCCAAGTGCCCGCTAATTAACCTACATAATCCAAGGGCCCCCTAGATAACCTACATAGTCCAAGGCCCGCTAGTTAACCTAGATAGCCCAAGTGCTCGCTAGTTAAGCTACATAGTACAAGGGCCCGCTAGTTGACCTAGATAGTCCAAGTGCCCGCTAGGTAACCTAAGTAGTCCAAATGTCTCATAGGGATCCCACATAGTCCAAGTGCCCGCTAGGTAACCTACATAGTCCAAGTGCCCGTTCGTTAACCTAGATAGTCCAAGTGCCCGCTAGGTAACCTAGACTGTCCTAGTGCCCGCTAGGTTACCTACATAGTCCAAGTGCCCGTTTGTTAACCTAGATAGTCCAAGTACCCGCAAGGAAACCTACATAGTCCAAGGGCCCGCTAGGTAACCTAGATAGTCCAAGTGCCAGCTAGGTAACCTCGACAGTCCAAGTGCCCGCTAGGTTACCTGCATATTCCAAGTGCCCGTTCATTAACCTAGATAGGCCAAGTGCCCACTAGGTAACCTACATAGTCCTAGTGCCCGCTAGGTAACCTAGATAGTCCAAGGGCCCGCTAGTTAACCTACATAATCCATGGGCCCGCTAGTTAATCTAGATCGTGCAAGTGTCCACTAGTTAACCTACATAGTCCAAGTGCCCGCTAGTTAACCTATATACCAAGTGCCTGCTACGTAACCTAGATAGTCCAAGAGCACGCTAGTTAACCTACATAGTACAAGTGCCCGCTAGGCAACCTACATAGTCCGAGTGCACGCTAGTTAACCTAGATAGTCCAAGGGCCTGCTAGTAAACCTAGATAGTCCAAGTGCCCGCTAGGCAACATACATAGTCCAAGTGCCCGTTCGTTAACCTGGAAGTCCAAGTGCCCGCTATGTAACCTAGACAGTCCAAGTGCCCGCTTGGTTACCTGCATAGTCCAAGTGCCCGTTCGTTAACCTAGATAGTCCAAGTGACCACTAGGAAACCTATATAGTCCAAGTGCCCGCTATGTAACCTAGACAGTCCAAGTGCCCGCTAGGTTACCTGCATAGTCCAAGTGCCCGTTCGTTAACCTAGATAGTCCAAGTGCCTACTAGGTAACCTACATAGTCCAAGTGCCCGCTAGTTAACATAGATAGTCCAAGTGCCCGCTACGGAAGGTACATAGTCCAAGTGCCCGCTAGGTAACCTAGAGAGTGCAAGTGCCCGCTAGTTAACCTACATAGTCCAAGTGCCCACTAGGTAACCTAGACAGTCCAATTGCCCCCCAGTTAACCTAGACAGTCCAAGTACCCGATAGGGAACCTACATAGTCCAATTGCCCGCTAGGGAACCTACATAGTCCAAGTGCTCGCTAGGCAACCTACATAGTCCAAGTGCCCGTTAGTTAACCTAGATAGTCCAATTGCCATTAGCTAACCTAGATAGTCGAAGTGTCCGCTAGTTAACCTACATAGTCCAAGTGCCCGTATGTTAACCTAGATAGTCCAAGGGCCAGCTAGGTAAACTAGACAGTCCAAGTGCCCGCTGGTTTACCAACATAGTCCAAGTGCACGTTCGTTAACCTAGATCGTCCAAGTGCCCGCTGGTATCCTACATAGTCCAAGTGCCCGCGAGGTAACCTTGATAGTGCAAGTGCCTTCTAATTAACCTACGTAGTCCAAGTGCCCACTAGGTAACCTACATAGTCCAAGTGCCCACAAGGTAACCTAAATAATCCAAATGCCCGCTAGGGAAACTGCATAGTCCAAGTGCCCGCTAGTTAACCTAGATAGTCCAAGTGCCCGCTAGTAAACCTAGATAGTCCAAGGGCCGCTAGTTAACCTAGATAGTCCAAGAGCCCACTAGTTAACCTAAATCTTCCAAGTGTCCGCTAGGTAACCTACATAGTCCAAGTGACTGCTAGGTAACCTAGATAGTCCAAGTGCCTGATAGCTAACCTACATAGTCCAAGTGTCCGTTCGTTAACCTAGATAGTCCAAGTGCCCATTGGGTAACATACATAGTCCAAGTGCCGCCTGGTAACCTGGATAGTGCAAGTGCCCGCTAGTTAACCTACATAGTCCAAGTGCCTTCTAGGGAGCCTACATAGTCCACGTGACCGCTAAGGAACCTACATAGTCCAAGTGCCCGTTAGCTAACCTAGATAGTCCAAGTGCCTCTTAGCTAACCTAGATAATCCAAGTGGCGGCTAGGTAACCTACATAGTCCAAGTGCCCGTTCGTTAACCTAGATAATCCTAGTGTTCGCTAGGTAACCTAGACAGTCCAAGTGCCCGCTAGTTACCCTACATAGTCCAAGTGCCCGTTAGTTAACCTACATAGTCAATGTGCCTGCTAGGTAACCTAGATAGTCCAAGTGCCCGCTAGGTAACCTACATTGTCCAAGTGCCCACTAGGTAACCTAAATAGTACAAAAGCCCGCTAGGAAAACTACATAGTGCTAGTGCCCGCTAGTTAACCTAGATAGTCTAAGTGCCTGCTAGTAAACCTACATAATCCATGGGCCCGCTAGTTAACCTACATAGTGCAAGAGCCCGCTAGTTAACCTAGATCGTGCTAGTGTCCGCTAGTTAACCTACATAGTCCAAGTGCCAGCTAGGTAACCTAGATAGTCCAATTGCCCGCTAGGGATCCTTCATAATCCTAGTGCATTCTAGGTAACTAAGATAGTCCTAGTGCCCGTTAGTTAACCTAGATAGTCCCAGTGCCCACTAGGGGACGTACATAGTCCAAGTGCCCGCTAGGTAACCTAGATAGTCCAAGTGCGCGCTAGGGTATGTACATAGTCCAAGTGCCTGCTAGGAAACCTAGATAGTCCAAGTGCCCGCTAGTTAACCTAGATAGTCCAAGGGCCCGCTAGTTAACCTACATAGTCCAAGATCTACTAGTTAACCTAGATAATCAAAGTGCCCGCTAGGTAACCTAGACAATTCAAGTGCCCGCTAGGTTACCTACATAGTCCAAGTGCCCTTTCGTTAACCTAGATAGTCCAAGTGCCCGTTCGGTAAACTAGATAGTCCATGTGCCCTTTAGGGAACGTAGATAATCCATGGGCCCGCTAGTAAACCTACATAGTCCATGGGCCCGCTTGTTAACCTACATATTCCAAGTGCCCCCTAGTTAACCTACATAATCTAAGTGCCCGTTAGCTAACCTAGGTAGTCCAAGGGCCCGCTAGTTGACCTACATAGTCCAAATGCCAGCTAGGTAACCTAGATAGTACAATTGCCCGCTAGGGAACCTAGATAGTCCAAGTGCCTGTTAGCTAACCTAGATAGTCCAAGTGGCGGCTAGGTAACCTACACAGTCCAACTGCCCGTTCTTTAACCTAGATAATCCAAGTGCCCGCTACGTAACCTAGATAGTCCAAGGGCACTCTAGTTAACCTACACAGTACAAGTGCCCGCTAGGCAACCTAGATAGTCCGAGTGCCCGCTAAGGAACCTACATAGTCCAAGAGCACGCTAGTTAACCTAGATAGTCCAAGTTCCCGCTACTTAACCTCGATAGTCCAAGTGCCTGCTAGGTAACTTACATAGTGCAACTGCCCGCTAGTTAACCTAGATAGTTCTAGTACCCGCTAGGTAACCTAGATCGTCCAAGGGCCCCCCTAGTTAGCCTACGTAGTCCAAGTGCCCGCTAGGTAACCTAGATAGTCCAATTGCCCGCTCGGTAACCTAGATAGTCCAAGTGGCTTCTAGGGAACCTAGATAGTCCAAGGGCCCGCTAGTAAACCTTCATAGTCCATGAGCCCGCTAGTTAACCTACATAGTGCAAGTGTCCGCTAGTTAACCTACATATTCCAAGTGCCCCCTAGTTACCTACATAATCTAAGTTCCCGTTAGCTAACCTAGGTAGTCCAGGGGCCCGCTAGTTGACCTACATAGTCCAAGTGCCAGCTAGGGAACGTAGATAGTCCAAGTGACTGTTAGCTAACCTAGATAGTCCAAGTGGCGGCTAGGTCACCTACATAGTCCAAGTTCCCGTTCGTTAACCTAGAAGTCCAAGTGCCAGCTATGTAACCTAGACAGTCCAAGTGCCCGCTAGATTACCTGCATAGTCCAAGTGCCCGTTCGTTAACCTAGATAGTCCAAGTGCCCGCTAGGGAACCTATATACTCCAAGTGCTATCTAGGTAACCTGGATAGTCCAAGGGCCCGCTAGTTAACCTACATAGTCCAAGGGCTCGCTTGTTAACTTTGATAGTCCAAGTGCCCGTTAGTTAACCTAGATCGTCCAAGTGCCAGCTAGTTATCCTAGATCGTCCAAGTGTCCTCTAGTTAACCTACATAGTCTAAGTGCCCGATAGGGAACCTACATAATCCAAGTGCCCGCTAGGCAACCTACATAGTCCAAGTGCCCGTTAGTTAACCTAGATAGTCAAAGTGCCTGCTAGGTAACGTTGATAGTCCAAGTGCTCGCTAGGTAACCTAGATAGTCCAAGTGCCCGCTAGGTAACCTAGATAGTCCAAATGCCCGCTAGGGAAACTACATATTCCAAGTGCCCGCTAGTTTGCCTAGATAGTCCAAGTGCCTGCTAGTAAATCTACATAATCCATGGGCCCGCTAGTTAACCTACATAGTACAAGGGCCCGCTGGTTAACCTAGATCGTGTAAGTGTCCGCTAGTTAACCTACATAGTCCAAATGCCCGCTAGTTAACCCATATGCCAAGTGCCCGCTACGTAACCTACATAGTCCAAGGGCACGCTAGTTAACCTACATAGTACAAGTGCCCGCTAGGCAACCTAGATAGTCCAAGTGCCCGCTAAGGAACCTACATAGTCCAAGTGCACGCTAGTTAACCTAGATAGTTCAAGTGCCCGCTAGTTAACCTAGATAGTCCAAATGCCTGCTACGTAACCGAAATAGTGCAAGTGTCCGCTAGTTAACCTACATATTCCAAGTGCCCGCTAGTTAACATAGATAGTCCAAGTGCCCGCTAGGGAACGTACATAGTCCAAGTGCCCGCTAGGGAACGTACATAGTCCAAGTGCCCGCTAGGTAACTTAGATAGTGCAAGTGCCCGCTAGTTAACCTAGATAGTTCTAGTACCCGCTAGGTAACCTCGATCGTTCAAGGGCCCCCTAGTTAGCCTATATAGTCCAAGTGCCCGCTAGATAACCTAGATAGTCCAAGTGCCCGTTTGGTGACCTAGATAGCCCAAGTGCCCTTTAGGGAACCTAGATAGACCAAAGGCCCTGTAGTAAACCTTCATAGTCCATGGGCCCGATAGTTAACCTACATAGTGCAAGTGTCCGCTAGTTAACCTACATATTCCAAGTGCCCGCTAGGGAACCTACATAGTCCAAGTGCCCGCTAGGCAACCTACATAGTCCAAAGGCCCGCTAGATAACCTAGATAGTCAAAGTGCCCGTTAGGTAACCTAGATAGTCCAAGTGCCCGCTAGGTAACTTACTTTGTCCAAGTTCCTGCTATGTAACCTAGATAGTCCAAGTGCCCGTTACCTAACCTAGATAGTCCAAGTGCCCACTATCCAACCTACATAGTACAAGAGCCCGTTCGTTAACCTAGAATTCCAAGTGCCCGCTAGGTAACCTAGACAGTCCAAGTGCCCGCTAGGTAACCTATATAGTCCAAGTGCCTGCTAGGTAACCTAGATAGTCCAAGGGCCCGCTAGTTAACCTACATAGTCCAAGGGCTCACTTGTTAAAATTGATAGTCCAAGTTCCCGCTAGTTAACCTAAATCGTCCATGTGCCCGCTAGTTAACCTAGATTGTCCAAGTGCCCGCTAGGTAACCAAAGTAGTCCAAATGTCTGACAGGGATCCTACATAGTCCAAGTGCCCGCTAGGTAACCTACATAGTCCAAGTGCCCGTTCGTTAACCTAGATAGTCCAAGTGCCTGCTACGTAACCTAGACTGTCTAAGTGCACGCTAGGTTACCTACATAGTCCAAGTGCCCGTTCGTTAACATAGATAGTCCAAGTGCCCGCTAGGAAACCTACATAGTCCAAAGGCCCGCTAGGTAAACTAGATAGTCCAAGTGCCCGCTAGGTAACCTAGATTCCAAGTGCTCGCTATTTAACCTACATAGTCCAAGTGCCCGCTATGTAACCTAGATAATCAAAGTGCCCGTTAGGTAACCTAGATAGTCCAAGTGCCCGCTAGGTAACTTACATTGTCCAAGTTCCTGCTAGGTAACCTAGATAGTCCAAGTGCCCGTTACCTAACCTAGATAGTCCAAGTGCCCACTAGGCAACTTACATAGTACAAGAGCCCGTTCGTTAACCTAGAATTCCAAGTGCCCGCTAGGTAACCTAGACAGTCCAAGTGCCCGCTAGGTTACCTGCATATTCCAAGTGCCCGTTCGTTAACCTAGATAGTCCAAGTGCCCACTAGGTAACCTACATAGTCGAAGTGCCCGCTAGGTAACCTATATAGTCCAAGTGCCCGCTAGGTAACCTAGATAGTCCAAGGGCCCGCTAATTAACTTACATAGTCCAAGGGCTCACTTGGTAACTTTGATAGTCCAAGTGCCCGCTATTTAACCTAAATCATCCAAGTGCCCGCTAGTTAACCTAGATTGTCCAAGTGCCTGCTAGTTAACCTACATAGTCCAAGGGTCCACTAGTTAACCTAGATAGTCCAAGTGTTCTCTAGTTAACCTACATAGTCCAAGTGCCCGCTAGTTAACCTATATACCAAGAGCCCGCTAAGTAACCTAGATAGTCCAAGGGCACGCTAGTTAACCTACATAGTCCAAGTGCCCGCTAGGCAACCTAGATAGTCCAAGTGCCCGCTAAGGAACCTACATAGTCCAAATGCACGCTGGTTAACCTAGATAGTCCAAGTGCCCGCTAGGGAAGGTACATAGTCCAAATGCCCGCTAGGTAACCTAGAGAGTGCAAGTTCCCGCTAGTTAACCTAGATAGTTCAAGTACCCACTAGGTAACCTACATCGTCCAAGGTCCCCCTAGTTAGCCTACATAGTCCAAGTGCCCGCTAGGTAACCTAGATAATCCAAGTGCCCGTTCGGTAACCTACATAATCCAAGTGACCATTAGGGAACCTAGATAGTCCAAGGGCCCGCTAGTAAACCTACATAGTCCATGGGCCCGCTAGTTAACCTACATAATCTAAGTGCCCGTTAGCTAACCTAGATATTCCAAGGGCCCGCTAGTTGACCTACATAGTCTAAGTGCCAGCTAGGTAACCTAGATAGTACAAGTTCCCGCTAGGGAACCTAGATAGTCCAAGTGCCTGTTAGCAAACCTAGATAGTCCAAGTGGCGGCTAGGTAACCCAGAGAGTCCAAGTGCCCGATAGTTAACCTACATAGTCCAAGTGCCCGATAGGGAACCTACATAATCCAAGTGCCCGCTACGCAACCTACATAGTCCAAGTGCCCGTTAGTTAACCTAGATAATCAAAGTGCCTGCTAGGTAACCTAGATAGTCCAAGTGCACGCTAGTTAACCTAGATAGTCCAAGTGCCCGCTAGTTAACCTAGATAGTCCAAGTGCCTGCTAGGTAACCTACATAGTGCAAATGTCCGCTAGTTAACATACATATTCCAAGTGCCCGCTAGTTAACATAGATAGTCCAAGTGCCCGATAGGGAACGTTCATAGTCCATGTGCCCGCTAGGTAACCTAGATCGTCCATGGGCCCCCTAGTTAGCCTACATATTCCAAGTGCCCGCTAGGTAATCTAGATAGTCCAAGTGCCCGTTCGGTAACCTAGATAGTCCAAGTGCCCTTTAGGGAACCTAGATAGTCCAAGGGCCCGCTAGTAAACCTACATAGTCCATGGGCCCGCTAGTTAACCTACATAGTGCAAGTGTCCGCTAGTTAACCTGCATATTCCAATTGCCCCCTAGTTACCCTACATAATCTAATTTCCCGGTAGCTAACCTAGGTAGTCCAAGGACCCGCTAGTTGACCTACATAGTCCAAGTGCCAGCTAGGTAAACTAGATAGTACAAGTGCCCGCTAGGGACCCTAGATAGTCCAAGTGCCTGTTAGCTAACCCAGATAGTACAAGTGGCGACTAGGTAACCTACATAGTCCAAGTGCCCGTTCGTTAACCTAGATAATCCAAGTGCCCGCTAGGGAACCTACATAGTTCAAGTATCCGATAGGCAACCTACATAGTCCAAGTGCCCATTCATTAACCTAGATAATCCAAGTGCCCGCTAGGTAACCTAGACTGTCCAAGTGCCCGCTAGTTAACCTACATAATCCAAGTGCCCAATAGGGAACCTACATAAACCAAGTTCCCGCTTGGTAACCTAAATAGTCCATATGCCCGCTAGGGAAAGTATATAGTCCGAGTGCACGTTAGTTAACCCAGATAGTCCAAGTGCCTGCTAGTAAACCTACATAATCAATGGGCCCGCCAGTTAACCTACATAGTGCAAGGGCCCGCTAGTTTACCTAGATAGTGCAAGTGTCCGCTAGTTAACCTACATAGTCCAAGTGCCCGCTAGTTAACCTAGATTGTCCAAGTGCCCGCTAGGGATCCCTCATAATCCAAGTGCATTCTAGGTAACCTAGATAGTCCAAGTGCCCGTTAGTTAACCTTGATAGTCCTAGTGTCCGTTAGTTAACCTAGATAGTCCAAGTGCCCACTAGGGGACGTACATAGTCCAAGTGCCTGCTAGGTAACCTAGATAGTCCAAGTGCGCGCTAGGGTATGTACATAGTCCAAGTGCCCGCTAGTTAACCTAGATAGTCCAAGGGCCCGCTAGTTAACCTACATAGTCCAAGATCTGCTAGTTAACCTAGATAATCAAAGTGCCCGCTAGGTAACCTAGACAGTCCAAGTGCCCGCTAGGTTACCTACATAGTCCAAGTGCCCTTTCGTTAACCTAGATAGTCCAAGTGCCCGCTAGGTAACCTCCATATTCCAAGGGCCCGCTAGGTAACCTAGACAGACAAAGTGCCCGTTAGGTAACCTAGATAGCCCAAGTGCCTGCTAGGTACCCTACATTGTCCATGTTCACTCTAGGTAACCTAGATAGTCCAAGTGCCCGTTACCTAACCTAAATAGTCCAAGTGCCCGCTAGGCAACATACATAGTCCAAGTGCCCGTTCGTTAACCTGGAAGTCCAAGTGCCCGCTATGTAACCTAGACAGTCCAAGTGCCCGCTAGGTTACCTGCATAGTCCAAGTGCCCGTTCGTTAACCTAGATAGTCCAAGTGCCCACTAGGAAACCTATATAGTCCAAGTGCCCAATATGTAATCTAGACAGTCCAAGTGCCCGATAGGTTACCTGCATAGTCCAAGTGCCCGTTCGTTAACCTAGATAGTCCAAGTGCCCACTAGGTAACCTACATAGTCCAAGTGCCCGCTAGTTAACATAGTTAGTCCAAGTGCCCGCAAGGGAAGGTACATAGTTCAAGTGCCCGCTAGGTAACCTAGAGAGTGCAAGAGCCCGCTAGTTAACCTACATAGTCCAAGTGCCCACTAGGTAACCTAGACAGTCCAATTGCCCCCTAGTTAACCTAGACAGTCCAAGTACCCGATAGGGAACCTACATAGTCCAATTGCCCGCTAGGGAACCTACATAGTCCAAGTGCTCGCTAGGCAACCTACATAGTCCAAGTGCCCGTTAGTTAACATAGATAGTCCAATTGCCGTTAGCTAACCTAGATAGTCGAAGTGTCCGCTAGTTAACCTACATAGTCCAAGTGCCCGTTCGTTAACCTAGATAGTCCAAGGGCCAGCTATGTAGACTAGACAGTCCAAGTGCCCGCTGGGTTACCTACGTAGTCCAAGTGCACGTTCGTTAACCTAGATCGTCCAAGTGCCCACTGGTATCCTACATAGTCCAAGGGCCCGCTAGGTAACCTTGATAGTCCAAGTGACTTCTAGTTAACCTACGTAGTCCAAGTGCCCGCTAGGTAACCTACATAGTCCAACTGCCCACTAGGTAACCTAAATAATCCAAATGCCCGCTAGGGAAACTACATAGTCCAAGTGCCCGCTAGTTAACCTAGATAGTCCAAGTGCCCGCTACTAAACCTAGATAGTCCATGGGCCCGCTAGTTAACCTAGATAGTCCAAGTGCCCGCTAGTTAACCGAAATCTTCCAAGTGTCTGCTAGGTAACCTACATAGTCCAAGTGACTGCTAGGTAACCTAGATAGTCCAAGTGCCTGATAGCTAACCTACATAGTACAAGTGTCCGTTCGTTAACCTAGACAGTCCAAGTGCCCATTGGGTAAGCTACATAGTCCAAGTGCCGCCTGGTAACTTGGATAGTCCAAGTGCCCGCTAGTTAACCTACATAGTCCAAGTGCCTTCTAGGGAGCCTACATAGTCCACGTGACCGCTAAGGAACCTACACAGTCCAAGTTCCCGTTAGCTAACCTAGATAGCCCAAGGGCCCGCTAGTTGACCTACATAGTCAAACTGCCAGCTAGGTAACCTAGATAGTAAAAGTGTCCGCTAGGGAACCTAGATAGTCCAAGTGCCTGTTAGCTAACCTAGATAGTCCAAGTGGCGGTGAGGTAACTTACATAGTCCAAGTGCCCGATCGTTAACCTAGATAATCCAAGTGTCCGCTAGGTAACCTAGACAGTCCAAGTGCCCGCTAGTTACCCTACATAGTCCAAGTGCCCGTTAGTTAACCTAGATAGTCAATGTGTCTGCTAGGTAACCTAGACAGTCCAAGTGCCCGCCAGGTAACCTACATAGTCCAAGTGACCGCTAGGTAACCTAAATAGAACAAATGCCCGCTATGGAAACTACATAGTCCAAGTGCCCGCTAGTTAACCTAGATAGTCCAAGTGCCTGCTAGTAAACCTACATAATCCATGGGCCCGCTAGTTAACCTACATAGTGCAAGGGCCCGCTAGTTAACCTAGATAGTCCAAGTGCCTGCTAGTAAACCTACATAATCCATGGGTCAGCTAGTTAACCTACATAGTGCAAGGGCCCGCTAGTTATCCTAGATATTGCAAGTGTCTGCTAGTTAACCTACATAGTCCAAGTGCCCGCTAGTTAACCTAGATAGTCTTAGTGCCCGTTATTAATCTAGATAGTTCAAGTGCCCACTAGGGGACGTACATAGTCCAACTGCCCGCTAGGTAACCTAGATAGTCCAAGTGCGCGCTAGGGTATGTACATAGTCCAAGTGTCTGCTAGGAAACCTAGATAGTCCAAGTGCCCGCTAGTTAACCTACATAGTCCAGGGCCCGCTAGTTAACCTACATAGTCCAAGATCTGCTAGTTAACCTAGATAATCAAAGTGCCCGCTAGGCAACCTAGACAGTCCAAGTTCCCGCTAGGTTACCTACATAGTCCAAGTGCCCTTTCGTTAACCTAGATAGTCCAAGTGCCCGCTAGGTAACCTAGACAGACAAAGTGCCCGTTAGGTAACCTAGATAGTCCAAGTGCCTGCTAGGTAACCTACATTGTCCATGTTCCCTCTAGGTAACCTAGATAGTCCAAGTGCCCGTTACCTAACCTAGATATTCCAAGTGCCCGCGAGGCAACATACATAGTCCAAGTGCCCGTTCGTTAACCTGGAAGTCCAAGTGCCCGCTAGGTAACCTAGACAGTCCAAGTGCCCGCTAGTTACCCTACATAGTCCAAGTGCCCGTTAGTTAACCTAGAGTCAATGTGCCTGCTAGGTAACCTAGATAGTCCAAGTGCCCGCTAGGTAACCTACATAGTCCAAGTGCCTGCTAGTAAACCTACATAATCCATGGGCCCGCTAGTTAACCTACATAGTGCAAGGGCCCGCTAGTTAACCTAGATAGTGCAAGTGTCCGCTAGTTAACCTACATAGTCCAAGTGCCCGCTAGTAAACCTAGATAGTCCAAGTGCCCGCTAGGCAACATACATAGTCCAAGTGCCCGTTCGTTAACCTGGAAGTCCAAGTGCCCGCTATGTAACCTAGACAGTCCAAGTGCCCGCTTGGTTACCTGCATAGTCCAAGTGCCCGTTCGTTAACCTAGATAGTCCAAGTGACCACTAGGAAACCTATATAGTCCAAGTGCCCGCTATGTAACCTAGACAGTCCAAGTGCCCGCTAGGTTACCTGCATAGTCCAAGTGCCCGTTCGTTAACCTAGATAGTCCAAGTGCCTACTAGGTAACCTACATAGTCCAAGTGCCCGCTAGTTAACATAGATAGTCCAAGCGCCCGCTACGGAAGGTACATAGTCCAAGTGCCCGCTAGGTAACCTAGAGAGTGCAAGTGCCCGCTAGTTAACCTACATAGTCCAAGTGCCCACTAGGTAACCTAGACAGTCCAATTGCCCCCCAGTTAACCTAGACAGTCCAAGTACCCGATAGGGAACCTACATAGTCCAATTGCCCGCTAGGGAACCTACATAGTCCAAGTGCTCGCTAGGCAACCTACATAGTCCAAGTGCCCGTTAGTTAACCTAGATAGTCCAATTGCCATTAGCTAACCTAGATAGTCGAAGTGTCCGCTAGTTAACCTACATAGTCCAAGTGCCCGTATGTTAACCTAGATAGTCCAAGGGCCAGCTAGGTAAACTAGACAGTCCAAGTGCCCGCTGGTTTACCAACATAGTCCAAGTGCACGTTCGTTAACCTAGATCGTCCAAGTGCCCGCTGGTATCCTACATAGTCCAAGTGCCCGCGAGGTAACCTTGATAGTGCAAGTGCCTTCTAGTTAACCTACGTAGTCCAAGTGCCCACTAGGTAACCTACATAGTCCAAGTGTAACCTAAATAATCCAAATGCCCGCTAGGGAAACTGCATAGTCCAAGTGCCCGCTAGTTAACCTAGATAGTCCAAGTGCCCGCTAGTAAACCTAGATAGTCCAAGGGCCGCTAGTTAACCTAGATAGTCCAAGAGCCCACTAGTTAACCTAAATCTTCCAAGTGTCCGCTAGGTAACCTACATAGTCCAAGTGACTGCTAGGTAACCTAGATAGTCCAAGTGCCTGATAGCTAACCTACATAGTCCAAGTGTCCGTTCGTTAACCTAGATAGTCCAAGTGCCCATTGGGTAACCTACATAGTCCAAGTGCCGCCTGGTAACCTGGATAGTGCAAGTGCCCGCTAGTTAACCTACATAGTCCAAGTGCCTTCTAGGGAGCCTACATAGTCCACGTGACCGCTAAGGAACCTACATAGTCCAAGTGCCTGTTAGCTAACCTAGATAGTCCAAGTGCCTCTTAGCTAACCTAGATAATCCAAGTGGCGGCTAGGTAACCTACATAGTCCAAGTGCCCGTTCGTTAACCTAGATAATCCTAGTGTTCGCTAGGTAACCTAGACAGTCCAAGTGCCCGCTAGTTACCCTACATAGTCCAAGTGCCCGTTAGTTAACCTAGATAGTCAATGTGCCTGCTAGGTAACCTAGATAGTCCAAGTGCCCGCTAGGTAACCTACATTGTCCAAGTGCCCACTAGGTAACCTAAATAGTACAAAAGCCCGCTAGGAAAACTACATAGTGCTAGTGCCCGCTAGTTAACCTAGATAGTCCAAGTGCCTGCTAGTAAACCTACATAATCCATGGGCCCGCTAGTTAACCTACATAGTGCAAGAGCCCGCTAGTTAACCTAGATCGTGCAAGTGTCCGCTAGTTAACCTACATAGTCCAAGTGCCAGCTAGGTAACCTAGATAGTCCAATTGCCCGCTAGGGATCCTTCATAATCCAAGTGCATTCTAGGTAACTAAGATAGTCCTAGTGCCCGTTAGTTAACCTAGATAGTCCCAGTGCCCACTAGGGGACGTACATAGTCCAAGTGCCCGCTAGGTAACCTAGATAGTCCAAGTGCGCGCTAGGGTATGTACATAGTCCAAGTGCCTGCTAGGAAACCTAGATAGTCCAAGTGCCCGCTAGTTAACCTAGATAGTCCAAGGGCCCGCTAGTTAACCTACATAGTCCAAGATCTACTAGTTAACCTAGATAATCAAAGTGCCCGCTAGGTAACCTAGACAATTCAAGTGCCCGCTAGGTTACCTACATAGTCCAAGTGCCCTTTCGTTAACCTAGATAGTCCAAGTGCCCGCTAGGTAACCGATATAGTCCAAGGGCCCGCTAGGTATCCTAGACAGACAAAGTGCCCGTTAGGTAACCTAGATAGCCCAAGTGCCTGCTAGGTAACCTACATTGTCCATGTTCCCTCTAGGTAACTTAGATAGTCCAAGTGCCCGTTACCTAACCTAGATAGTCCAAGTGCCCGCTAGGCAACATACATAGTCCAAGTGCCCGTTCGTTAACCTGGAAGTCCAAGTGCCCGCTATGTAACCTAGACAGTCCAAGTGCCCGCTAGGTTACCTGCACAGTCCAAGTGCCCGTTCGTTAACCTAGATAGTCCAAGTGCCCACTAGGAAACCTATATAGTCCAAGTGCCCGCTATGTAACCTAGACAGTCCAAGTGCCCGCTAGGTTACCTGCATAGTCCAAGTGCCCGTTCGTTAACCTAGATAGTCCAAGTGCCCACTAGGTAACCTACATAGTCCAAGTGCCCGCTAGTTAACATAGATAGTCCAAGTGCCCGCTAGGGAAGGTACATAGTCCAAGTGCCCGCTAGGTAACCTAGAGAGTGCAAGTGCCCGCTAGTTAACCTACATAGTCCAAGTGCCCACTAGGTAACCTAGACAGTCCAATTGCCCCCCAGTTAACCTAGACAGTCCAAGTACCCGATAGGGAACCTACATAGTCCAATTGCCCGCTAGGGAACCTACATAGTCCAAGTGCTCGCTCGGCAACCTACATAGTCCAAGTGCCCGTTAGTTAACCTAGATAGTCCAATTGCCGTTAGCTAACCTAGATAGTCGAAGTGTCCGCTAGTTAACCTACATAGTCCAAGTGCCCGTACGTTAACCTAGATAGTCCAAGGGCCAGCTAGGTAAAATAGACAGTCTAAGTGCCCGCTGGGTTACCTACATAGTCCAAGTGCACGTTCGTTAACCTAGATCGTCCAAGTGCCCGCTGGTATCCTACATAGTCCAAGGTCCCGCTAGGTAACCTTGATAGTCCAAGTGCCTTCTAGTTAACCTACGTAGTCCAAGTGCCCACTAGGTAACCTACATAGTCCAAGTGCCCACTAGGTAACCTAAATAATCCAAATGCCCGCTAGGGAAACTACATAGTCCAAGTGCCCGCTAGTTAACCTAGATAGTCCAATGCCCGCTAGTAAACCTAAATCTTCCAAGTGTCCGCTAGGTAACCTACATAGTCCAAGTGACTGCTAGGTAACCTAGACAGTCCAAGTGCCTGATAGCTAACCTACATAGTCCAAGTGTCCGTTCGTTAACCTAGATAGTCCAAGTGCCCATTGGGTAACCTACATAGTCCAAGTGCCGCCTGGTAACCTGGATAGTCCAAGTGCCCGCTAGTTAACCCACATAGTTCAAGTGCCTTCTAGTGAGCCTACATAGTCCACGTGACCGCTAAGGAACCTACACAGTCCAAGTGCCCGTTAGCTAACCTAGATAGTCCAAGGGCCCGCTAGTTGACCTACATAGTCAAAGTGCCAGCTAGGTAACCTAGATAGACCAAGTGCCTCTTAGCTAACCTAGATAATCCAAGTGGTGGCTAGGTAACCTACATAGTCCAAGTGCCCGTTCGTTTACCTAGATAATCCAAGTGTCCGCTAGGTAACCTAGACAGTCCAAGTGCCCGCTAGTTACCCTACATAGTCCAAGTGCCCGTTAGTTAACCTAGATAGTCAATGTGCCTGCTAGGTAACCTAGATAGTCCAAGTGCCCGCTAGGTAACCTACATTGTCCAAGTGCCCGCTAGGTAACCTAAACAGTACAAATGCCCGCTAGGGAAACTACATAGTGCAAGTGCCCGCTAGTTAACCTAGATAGTCCAAGTGCCTGCTAGTAAACCTACATAATCCATGGGCCCGCTAGTTAACCTACATAGTGCAAGATCTGCTAGTTAACCTAGATAATCAAAGTGCCCGCTAGGTAACCTAGACAGTCCAAGTGCCCGCTAGGTTACCTACATAGTCCAAGTGCCCTTTCGTTAACCTAGATAGTCCAAGTGCCCGCTAGGTAACCTACATAGTCCAAGGGCCCGCTAGGTAACCTAGACAGACAAAGTGCCCGTTAGGTAACCTAGATAGCCCAAGTGCCTGCTAGGTACCCTACATTGTCCATGTTCCCTCTAGGCAACCTAGATAGTCCAAGTGCCCGTTACCTTACCTAGATAGTCCAAGTGCCCGCTAGGCAACATACATAGTCCAAGTGCCCGTTCGTTAACCTGGAAGTCCAAGTGCCCGCTATGTAACCTAGACAGTCCAAGTGCCCGCTAGGTTACCTGCATAGTCCAAGTGCCCGTTCGTTAACCTAGATAGTCCAAGTGCCCACTAGGAAACCTATATAGTCCAAGTGCCCAATATGTAACCTAGACAGTCCAAGAGCCCGCTAGGTTACCTGCATAGTCCAAGTGCCCGTTCGTTAACCTGGATAGTCCAAGTGCCCACTAGGTAACCTACATAGTCCAAGTGCCCGCTTGTTAACATAGTTAGTCCAAGTGCCCGCAAGGGAAGGTACATAGTTCAAGTGCCCGCTAGGTTACCTAGAGAGTGCAAGAGCCCGCTAGTTAACCTACATAGTCCAAGTGCCCACTAGGTAACCTAGACAGTCCAATTGCCCCCTAGTTAACCTAGACAGTCCAAGTACCCGATAGGGAACCTACATAGTCCAAATGCCCGCTAGGGAACCTACATAGTCCAAGTGCTCGCTATGCAACCTACAAAGTCCAAGTGCCCGTTAGTTAACCTAGATAGTCCATATGCCGTTAGCTAACCTAGATAGTCGAAGTGTCCGCTAGTTAACCTACATAGTCCAAGTGCCCGTTCGTTAAACTAGATAGTCCAAGGGCCAGCTAGGTAAACTAGACAGTCCAAGTGCCCGCTGGTTTACCAACATAGTCCAAGTGCACGTTCGTTAACCTAGATCGTCCAAGTGCCCGCTGGTATCCTACATAGTCCAAGTGCCCGCTAGGTAACCTGGATAGTCCAAGTGCCAGCTAGTTAACCTACATAGTCCAAGTGCCTTCTAAGGAGCCTACATAGTCCACGTGACCGCTAAGGAACCTACATAGTCCAAGTGCCCGTTAGCTAACCTAGGTAGTCCAAGGGCCCGCTAGTTGACCTACATAGTCAAAGTGCCAGCTAGGTAACCTAGATAGTACAAGTGCCCGATAGGGAACCTAGATAGTCCAAGTGCCTGTTAGCTAACCTAGATAGTCCAAGTGGCGGCTAGGTAACCTACATAGTCCAAGTGCCCGTTCGTTAACCTAGATAATCCAAGTGCCCGCTAGGTAACCTAGACAGTCCAAGTGCCCGCTAGTTACCCTACATAGTCCAAGTGCCCGTTAGTTAACCTAGATAGTCAATGTGCCTGCTAGGTAACCTAGATAGTCCAAGTGCCCGCTAGGTAACCTACATAGTCCAAGTGCCCGCTAGGTAACAACCTAAATAGTACAAATGCCCGCTAGGGAAACTACATAGTCCAAGTGCCCGCTAGTTAACCTAGATAGTCCAAGTGCCTGCTAGTAAACCTACATAATCCATGGGTCCGCTAGTTAACCTACATAGTGCAAGGGCCCGCTAGTTAACCTAGATAGTGCAAGTGTCCGCTATTAAGTTACATAGTCCAAGTGCCCGCTAGTTAACCTAGATAGTCCATGTGCCCGCTAGGGATCCTTCATAATCCAAGTGCATTCTAGGTAACCTAGATAGTCCAAGTGCCCGTTAGTTAACCTAGATAGTCCTAGTGCCCGTTAGTTAACCTAGATAGTCCCAGTGCCCACTAGGGGACGTACATAGTCCAAGTGCCCGCTAGATAACCTAGATAGTCCAAGTGCGCGCTAGGGTATGTACATACTCCAAGTGCCTGCTAGGAAACCTAGATAGTCCAAGTGCCCGCTAGTTAACCTAGATAGTCCATGTGCCCGCTAGGGATCCTTCATAATCCAAGTGCATTCTAGGTACCCTAGATAGTCCAAGTGCCCGCTAGTTAACCTAGATAGTCCTAGTGCCCGTTAGTTAACCTAGATAGTCCCAGTGCCCACTAAGGGACGTGCATAGTCCAAGTGCCCGCGAGATAACCTAGATCGTCCAAGTGCCCGCTGGTATCCTACATAGTCCAAGTGCCCGCTAGGTAACCTTGATAGTCCAAGTGCCTTCTAGTTAACCTACGTAGTCCAAGTGCCCACTAGGTATCCTACATAGTCCAAGTGCCCACTAGGTAACCTAAATAATCCAAATGCCCGCTAGGAAAACTACATAGTCCAAGTGCCCGCTAGTTAACCTAGATAGTCCAAGTGCCCGCTAGCAAACCTAGATAGTCCAAGGGCCCGCTAGTTAACCTAGATAATCCAAGTGCCCGCTAGTTAACCTAAATCTTCCAAGTGTCCGCTAGGTAACCTACATAGTCCAAGTGACTGCTAGGTAACCTAGACAGTCCAAGTGCCTGATAGCTAACCTACATAGTCCAAGTGTCCGTTCGTTAACCTAGATAGTCCAAGTGCCCATTGGGTAAGCTACATAGTCCAAGTGCCGCCTGGTAACCTGGATAGTCCAAGTGCCCGCTAGTTAACCTACATAGTCCAAGTGCCTTCTAGGGAGCCTACATAGTGCACGTGACCGCTAAGGAACCTACATAGTCCAAGTGCCCGTTAGCTAACCTAGATAGTCCAAGGGCCCGCTAGTTGTCCTACATAGTCAACGTGCCAGCTAGGTAACCTAGATAGTACAAGTGCCCGCTAGGGAACCTAGATAGTCCAAGTGCCTGTTAGCTAACCTAGATAGTCCAAGTGGCGGCTAGGTAACCTACATAGTCCAAGTGCCCGTTCGTTAACCTATAATCCAAGTGCCCGCTAGGTAACCTAGACAGTCCAAGTGCCCGCTAGTTACCCTACATAGTCCAAGTGCCCGTTAGTTAACCTAGATAGTCAATGTGCCTGCTAGGTAACCTAGATAGTCCAAATGCCCGCTAGGTAACCTACATAGTGAAAGTGCCCGCTAGTTAACCTAGATAGTCCAAGTGCCTGCTAGTAAACCTACATAATCCATGGGTCCGCTAGTTAACCTACAGAGTGCAAGGGCCCGCTAGTTAACCTATATAGTGCAAGTGTCCGCTAGTTAAGCTACATAGTCCAAGTGCCCGCTAGTTAACCTAGATAGTCCAAGTGCCCGCTAGGGATCCTTCATAATCCAAGTGCATTCTAGGTAACCTAGATAGTCCAAGTGCCTGCTAGTTAACCTAGATAGTACTAGTGCCCGTTAGTTAACCTAGATAGTCCAAGTGCCCACTGGGGACGTACATAGTCCAAGTGCCCGCTAGGTAACCTAGATAGTCCAAGTGCGCGCTAGGGTATGTACATAGTCCAATTGCCTGCTAGGAAACCTAGATAGTCCAAGTGCCCGCTAGTTAACCTACATAGTCCAAGGGCCCGCTAGTTAACCTACATAGTCCAAGATCTGCTAGTTAACCTAGATAATCAAAGTGCCCACTAGGTAACCTAGACAGTCCAAGTGCCCGCTAGGTTACCTACATAGTCCAAGTGCCCTTTCGTTAACCGAGATAGTCCAAGTGCCCGCTAGGTAACCTACACAGTCCAAGGGCCCGCTAGGCAACCTAGAAAGACAAAGTGCCCGTTAGGTAACCTAGATAGTCTAAGTGCCCGCTAGGCAACATACATAGTCCAAGTGCCCGTTCGTTAACCTGGAAGTCCAAGTGCCCGCTATGTAACCTAGACAGTCCGAGTGCCCGCTAGGTTACCTGCATAGTCCAAGTGCCCGTTCGTTATCCTAGATAATCCAAGTGCCCACTAGAGAACCTATATAGTCCTAGTGCCCGCTATGTAACCTAGACAGTCCAAGTGCACGCTAGGTTACCTGCATAGTCCAAGTGCCCGTTCGTTAACCTAGATAGTCCAAGTGCCCACTAGGTAACCTACATAGTCCAAGTGCCCGCTAGTTAACATAGATAGTCCAAGTGCCCGCTAGGTAACCTAGAGAGTGCAAGTGCCCGCTAGTTAACCTACATAGTGCAAGTGCCCGCTAGGTAACCTAGATAGTCCAAGTGCCCTTTACGGAACCTAGATAGTCCAAGTGCCCGCTCTGGAACATACTTAGTCCAAGTGCCCGTTAGTAAACCTAGATAATCCAAGTGCCCGCTAGTTAACCTAGATAGTCCAGTGCCCGCTAGGTAACCTACATAGTCCAAGTGCCCGCTAGGTAACCTATATAGTCCAAATGCCCGCTAGGGAACCTACATAGTCCAGGAGCGCTCTAGTTAACCTAGATAGTACAAGTGCCTGCTAGTAAACCTACATAATCCAAGGGTCCGCTAGTTAACCTACATAGTGCAAGGGCCCGCTAGTTAACCTAGATAGTCCAAGTGCCCGCTAGGGATCCTTCATAATCCAAGTGCATTCTAGGTAACCTAGATAGTCCAAGTGCCCGCTAGTTAACCTAGATAGTCCTAGTGCCCGTTAGTTAACCTAGATAGTCCAAGTGCCCACTGGGCACGTACATAGTCCAACTGCCCGCTAGGTAACCTAGATAGTCCAAGTGCGCGCTAGGGTATGTACAAAGTCCAATTGCCTGCTAGGAAACCTAGATAGTCCAAGTGCCCGCTAGTTAACCTACATAGTCCAAGGGCCCGCTAGTTAACCTACATAGTCCAAGATCTGCTAGTTAACCTAGATAATCAAAGTGCCCGCTAGGTAACCTAGACAGTTCAAGTGCCCACTTGGTTACCTACATAGTCCAAGTGCCCTTTCGTTAATCTAGATAGTCCAAGTGCCCGCTAGGTAACCTACACAGTCCAAGGGCCCGCTAGGTAATCTAGACAGACAAAGTGCCAGTTAGGTAACCTAGATAGTCCAAGTGCCTGCTAGGCAACCCACATACTCCAAGGGCCCGCTAGTTAACCTACATAGTCCAAGGTCTTCTAGTTAACCTAGATAGTCAAAGTGCCCGCTAGGTAACCTAGACAGTCCAAGTGCCCGCTAGGTTACCTACATAGTCCAAGTGCCCGTTCGTTAACCTAGATAGTCCAAGTGCCCGCTAGGTAACCTACTTTGTCTCAGGGCCTGCTAGGTAACCTAGACAGACAAAGTGCTCTTTAGGTAACCTAGATAGTCCAAGTGCCCGTTACCTAACCTAGATAGTCCAAGTGCCCGCTAGGCAAAATACATAGTCCAAGTGCCCGTTCGTTAACCTGGAAGTCCAAGTGCCCGCTATGTAACCTAGACAGTCCAAGTGCCCGCTAGGTTACCTGCATAGTCCAAGTGCCCGTTCGTTAACCTAGATAGTCCAAGTGCCCACTAGAGAACCTATATAGTCCTAGTGCCCGCTATGTAACCTAGACAGTCCAAGTGACCGCTAGGTTACCTGCATAGTCCAAGTGCCCGTTCGTTAACCTAGATAGTCCAAGTGCCCACTAGGTAACCTACATAGTCCAAGTGCCCGCTAGTTAACATAGATCGTCCAAGTGCCCGCTAGGTAACCTAGAGAGTGCAAGTGCCCGCTAGTTAGCCTACATAGTCCAAGTGCCTGCTAGGTAACCTAGATATTCCAATGGCCTGCTAGTTAACCTACATAGTCCAAGTGCCCGCTAGGTAACCTACATAGTGCAAGTGCCCTCTAGGAAACCTAGATAGTCCAAGTGCCCTTTACGGAACCTAGATAGTCCAAGTGCCCGATAGGGAACCTACATAGTCCAATTGCCCGCTAGGTAACCTAGATAGTCCAAGTACCCGTTAGCTAACCTAGATAGTCCAAGTGCCCGCTAGGTAACCTACATAATCAAAGTGCCCGCTAGGTATCCTAGATAGTCCATGTTTTCTGTTAGTTAACCTAGATAGTCCTAGTGCCCGCTGGGTAACCTACATAGTCCAAGGGCCCGCTAGGTAACCTAGATAGTCCAAGTGCCCGCTAGTTAACCTACATAGTCCAACGGCCCGCTAGTTAACCTACATAGTCCATGGTCTGCTAGTTAACCTAGATAGTCAAGTGCCCGCTAGTTAACCTAGACAGTCCTAGTGCCCGCTAGGTTACCTACATAGTCCAAGTGCCCGTTCGTTAACCTACATAGTCCAAGGGCCCGCTAGGTAACTTAGACAGACAACGTGCTCATTAGGTAACTTAGATAGTCCAAGTGCCTGCTAGGTAACCTACATTGTCCATGTTCTCTCTAGGTAACCTAGATAGTCCAAGTGCCCGTTACCTAACCTAGATAGTCCAAGTGCCCGCTATGCAATATACATAGTCCAAGTGCCCGTTCGTTAACCTAGAAGTCCAAGTGCCCGCTATGTAACCTAGACAGTCCAAGTGCCCGCTAGGTCACCTGCATAGTCCAAGTGTCCGTTCGTTAACCTAGATAGCCCAAGTGCCCACTAGGGAACCTATATAGTCCAAGTGCCCGCTAGGTAACCTACATAGTGCAAGTGTCTGCTACGTAACCTACATAGTCCAAGTGCACCCTAGGGAAGGTACGTAGTCCAAGTGCCCGCTAAGGAAGGTACATAGTCCAAGTGCCTGCTAGGTAACCTAGAGAGTGCAAGTGCCCGCTAGATAACCTACATAGTCCAAGTGCCTGCTAGGTAACCTAGATAGTCCAAGGGCCTGCTAGTTAACCTACATAGTCCAAGTGCCCGCTAGGTAACCTACATAGTGCAAGTGTCTGCTAGTTAACCTACATAGTCCAAGTGCCCGCTAGGTTACCTACATAGTCCAAGTGCACGTTCGTTAACCTAGATTGTCCAAGTGCCCCTGGTAACCTACATAGTCCAAGGGCCCGCTAGGTAACCTTGATAGTCCAAGTGCCTTCTAGTTAACCTACATAGTCCAAGTGCCCGCTAGGTAACCTACATAATCCAAGTGCCCACTAGGTTACCTAAATAATCCAAATGCCCGCTAGGGAAACTACATAGTCCAAGTGCTGCTAGTTAACCTAGTTAGTCCAAGGGCCTGCTAGTTAACCTAGAAAGTCCAAATGCCCGCTAGTTAAACTAAATCGTCCAAGTGTCCGCTAGGTAACCTACATAGTCCAAGTGCCGGCTTGGTAACCTGGATATTCCAAGTGCCCGCTAGTTAACCTACATAGTCCAAGTGCCTTCTAGGGAGCCTACATACTCCACGTGACCGCTAGGGAACCTACATAGTCCAAGTGCCCGCTAGGGAACCTACATAGTCCAAATGCCCGCATGGAAACCTACATAGTCTAAATGTCCGCCAAGCAAACTACATAATCAAAGTACCCGCTCTGGAACATACATAGTCCAAGTGCCCGTTAGATAACCTAGATAGTCCAAGGGCCCGCTAGTTGACCTACATAGTCCAAGTGCCAGCTAGGTAACCTAGATAGTACAAGTGCCCGCTAGGGAACCTAGATAGTCCAAGTGCCTGTTAGCTAACCTAGATAGTCCAAGTGGCGGCTTGGTAACCTACATAGTCCAAGTGCCCGTTCGTTAACCTAGATAATCCAAGTGCCCGTTAGGTAACCTAGACAGTCCAAGTGCCCTCTAGTTACCCTACATAATCTAAGTGCCCGTTAGTTAACCTAGATAGTCAAAGTGCCTGCTAGGTAACCTAGATAATCCAATTGCCCGCTAGGGATCCTTCATAATCCAAGTGCCTGCTAGGTAACCTAGATAGTCCAAGTGCCCGCTAGTAAACCTAGATTGTCCAAGGGCCTGCTAGTTAACCTAGATGGTCCAAGTGCCCGCTAGTTAACCTAAATCGTCCAAGTGTCCGCTAGGTAACCTACATAGTCCAAGTGCCTGCTAGGTAACCTAGATATTCCAAGTTCCTGATAGCTAACCTACATAGTCCAAGTGTCCGTTAGTTAACGTAGATAGTCCAAGTGCCCATTGGATAACCTACATAGTCCACGTGCCCGCTTGGTAACCTGGATAGTCCAAGTGCCCGCTAGTTAACCTACATACTCCAAGTGCCTTCTAGGGAACCTACATAGTCCAAGTGCCCGCTAGGTAACATAGATAGTCCAAGTACCTGTTAGCTAACCTAGATAGTCCAAGTGCCCGATAGGTAACCTACATAATCAAATTGCCCGCTAGGTATCCTAGATATTCCATGTTCCTGTTAGTTAACCTAGATAGTCCTAGTGCCCGCTGGGTAACCTACATAGTCCAAGGGCCCGCTAGGTAACCTAGATAGTCCAAGTGCCCGCTAGTTAACCTACATAGTCCAAGGGCCCGCTAGTTAACCTACATAGTCCAAGGTCTGCTAGTTAACCTAGATAGTCAAAGTGCCCGCTAGGTAAGCTAGACAGTCCAAGTGCCCGCTAGGTTACCTACATAGTCCAAGTGCCCGTTCGTTAACCTACATATTCCAAGGGCCCGCTTGGTAACCTAGACAGACAAAGTGCCCATTAGGTAACCTAGATAGTCCAAGTGCCTGCTAGGTAACCTACATTGTCCATATTCCCTCTAGGTAACCTAGATAGTCCAAGTGCCTGCTAGGCAACATACATAGTCCAAGTGCCCGTTCGTTAACCTAGAAGTCCAAGTGCCCGCTAGGTAACCTAGACAGTCCAAGTGCCCGCTAGGTTACCTACATAGTCCAAGTGCCCGTTCGTTAACCTACATAGTCCAAGAGCCCGCTAGGTAACCTAGACAGACAAAGTGCCCATTAGGTAACCTAGATAGTCCAAGTGCCTGCTAGGCAACATACATAGTCCAAGTGCCCGTTCGTTAACCTAGAAGTCCAAGTGCCCACTATGTAACCTAGACAGTCCAAGTGCCCGCTAGGTCACCTGCATAGTCCAAGTGCCCGTTCGTTAACCTAGATAGTCCAAGTGCCCACTATGGAAATTATATAATCCAAGTGCCCCCTAGGTAACCTACATAGTGCAAATGTCTGCTACGTAACCTACATAGTCCAAGTGCCCGCAAGGGAAGGTACATAGTCCAAGTGCCTGCTAGGTAACCTAGATATTCCAAGTTTCTGATAGCTAACCTACATAGTCAAAGTGTCCGTTCGTTAACGTAGATAGTCCAAGTGCCCATTGGATAACCTACATAGTCCAAGTGCCCGCTTGGTAACCTGGATAGTCCAAGTGCCCGCTAGTTAACCTACATAGTCCAAGTGCCTTCTAGGGAGCCTACATTGTCCACGTTACCGCTAGGGAACCTACATAGTCCAAGTGCCCGTTAGGGAACCTACATAGTCCAAGTGCCCGCTAGGTTACCTAGATAGTCCAAGTACCCGTTAGCTAACCTAGATAGTCCAAGTGCCCGCTAGGTAACCTACATCATCAAAGTGCCCGCTAGGTATCCTAGATAGTCCATGTTCCTGTTAGTTAACCTAGATAGTCCTAGTGCCCGCTGGGTAACCTACATAGTCCAAGGGCCCGCTAGGTAACCTAGATAGTCCAAATGCCCGCTAGTTAACCTACATAGTCTAAGGGCCCGCTAGTTAACCTACATAGTCCAAGGTCTGCTAGTTAACCTAGATAGTCAAAGTGCCCGCTAGGTAACCTAGACAGTCCAAGTGCCCGCTAGGTTACCTACATAGTCCAAGTGCCCGTTCGTTAACCTACATAGTCCAAGAGCCCGCTAGGTAACCTAGACAGACAAAGTGCCCATTAGGTAACCTAGATAGTCCAAGTGCCTGCTAGGTAACCTACATTGTCCATGTTCCCTCTAGGTAACCTAGATAGTCCAAGTGCCCGTTACCTAACCTAGATAGTCCAAGTGCCCGCTAGGCAACATACATAGTCAAAGTGCCCGTTCGTTAACCTAGAAGTCCAAGTGCCCGCTATGTAACCTAGACAGTGCAAGTGCCCGCTAGGTCACCTGCATAGTCCAAGTGCCCGTTCGTTAACCTAGATAGTCCAAGTGCCCACTAGGGAACCTATATAGTCCAAGTGCCCGCTAGGTAACCTACATAGTGCAAGTGTCTGCTACGTAACCTACATAGTCCACGTGACCGC
The DNA here is from genome assembly GCF_050624435.1 of Tenrec ecaudatus. Taxonomy (NCBI): domain Eukaryota; kingdom Metazoa; phylum Chordata; class Mammalia; order Afrosoricida; family Tenrecidae; genus Tenrec; species Tenrec ecaudatus. Next base: position 735,806 of record NW_027457621.1, read on the forward strand.
TAGGGAACCTACATAGTCCAAGTGCCCATTAGGGAACCTACATAGTCCAAGTGCCCGCTAGGTAACCTAGATAGTCCAAGTACCCGTTAGCTAACCTAGATAGTCCAATTGCCCGCTAGGTAACCTACATAATCAAAGTGCACGCTAGGTATCCTAGATAGTCCATGTTCCTGTTAGTTAACCTAGATAGTCCTAGTGCCCGCTGGGTAACCTACATAGTCCAAGGGCCCGCTACGTAATCTAGATAGTCCAAGTGCCCGCTAGTTAACCTACATAGTCCAAGGGCCCGCTAGTTAACCTACATAGTCCAAGGTCTGATAGTTAACCTAGATAGTCAAAGTGCCCGCTAGGTAACCTAGACAGTCCAAGTGCCCGCTAGGTTACCTACATAGTCCAAGTGCCCGTTCGTTAACCTACATAGTCCAAGGGACCGCTAGGTAACTTAGACAGACAAAGTGCCCATTAGGTAACCTAGATAGTCCAAGTGCCTGCTAGGTAACCTACATTGTCCATGTTCCCTCTAGCTAACCTAGATAGTCCAAGTGCCCGTTACCTAACCTAGATAGTCCAAGTGCCCGCTAGGCAACATACATAGTCCAAGTGCCAGCTAGGTAACCTAGATAGTCCAATTGCCCGCTAGGGATCCTTCATAATCCAAGTGCCTGCTAGGTAACCTAGATAGTCCAAGTGCCCGCTAGGTAACCTACATAGTGCAAGTGTCTGCTACGTAACCTACATAGTCCAAGTGCATCCTAGGGAAGGTACGTAGTCCAAGTGCCCGCTAAGGAAGGTACATAGTCCAAGAGCCCGCTAGGTAACCTAGAGAGTGCAAGTGCCCGCAAGATAACCTACATAGTCCAAGTGCCTGCTAGGTAACCTAGATAGTCCAAGGGCCTGCTAGTTAACCTACATAGTCCAAGTGCCCGCTAGGTAACCTACATAGTGCAAGTGTCCGCTAGTTAACCTACATAGTCCAAGTGCCCGCTAGGTTACCTACATAGTCCAAGTGCACGTTCGTTAACCTAGATAGTCCAAGTGCCCCTGGTAACCTACATAGTCCAAGGGCCCGCTAGGTAACCTTGATAGTCCAAGTGCCTTCTAGTTAACCTACATAGTCCAAGTGCCCGCTAGGTAACCTACATAGTCCAAGTGCCCACTAGGTTACCTAAATAATCCAAATGCCCGCTAGGGAAACTACATAGTCCAAGTGCCGCTAGTTAACCTAGTTAGTCCAAGGGCCTGCTAGTTAACCTAGATAGTCCAAATGCCCGCTAGTTAAACTAAATCGTCCAAGTGTCCGCTAGGAAACCTACATAGTCCAAGTGCCAGCTTGGTAACCTGGATATTCCAAGTGCCCGCTAGTTAACCTACATAGTCCAAGTGCCTTCTAGGGAGCCTACATACTCCACGTGACCGCTAGGGAACCTACATAGTCCAAGTGCCCGCTAGGTAAGTTACATAGTCCAAATGCCCGCAAGGAAACCTACATAGTCTAAATGTCCGCCAGGCAACCTACATAATCAAAGTACCCGCTCTGGAACATACATAGTCCAAGTGCCCGTTAGATATACTAGATAGTTCAAGGGCCCGCTAGTTGACTTACATAGTCCAAGTGCCAGCTAGGTAACCTAGATAGTACAAGTGCCCGCTAGGGAACCTAGATAGTCCAAGTGCCTGTTAGCTAACCTAGATAGTCCAAGTGGCGGCTAGGTCACCTACATAGTCCAAGTGCCCGTTCGTTAACCTAGATAATCCAAGTGCCCGTTAGGTAACCTAGACAGTCCAAGTGCCCTCTAGTTACCCTACATAATCTAAGTGCCCGTTAGTTAACCTAGATAGTCAAAGTGCCTGCTAGGTAACCTAGATAGTCCAAGTGCCCGCTAGGTAACCTACATAGTCCAAGTGCCCGCTAGGCAACCTACATAGTCCAAATGCCCGCTAGGGAAACTACATAGTCCAAGTGCCCGCTAGTTAACCTAGATAGTCAAGTGCCCCCTAGTAAACCTACATAATCCATGGGCCCGCTAGTTAACCTACATAGTGCAAGGGCCCGCTAGTTAACCTAGATCGTGCAAGTGTCCGCTAGTTAACCTACATAGTCCAAGTGCCAGCTAGGTAACCTAGATAGTCCAATTGCCCGCTAGGGATCCTTCATAATCCAAGTGCCTGCTAGGTAACCTAGATAGTCCAAGTGCCCGCTAGTAAACCTAGATTGTCCAAGGGCCTGCTAGTAAACCTAGATAGTCCAAGTGCACGCTAGTTAACCTAAATCGTCCAAGTGTCCGCTAGGTAACCTACATAGTCCAAGTGCCTGCTAGGTAACCTAGATATTCCAAGTTCCTGATAGCTAACCTACATAGTCCAAGTTTCCGTTCGTTAACGTAGATAGTCCAAGTGCCCATTGGATAACCTACATAGTCCAAGTGCCCGCTTGGTAACCTGGATAGTCCAAGTGCCCGCTAGTTAACCTACATAGTCCAAGTGCCTTCTAGGGAGCCTACATAGTCCACGTGACCGCTAGGGAACCTACATAGTCCAAGTGCCCGTTAGGGAACCTACATAGTCCACGTGCCCGCTAGGTAACCTAGATAGTCCAAGTACCCGTTAGCTAACCTAGATAGTCCAAGTGCCCGCTAGGTAACCTACATAATCAAAGTGCCCGCTAGGTATCCTAGATAGTCCATGTTCCTGTTAGTTAACCTAGATAGTCCTAGTGCCCGCTGGGTAACCTACATAGTCCAAGGGCCCGCTAGGTAACCTAGATAGTCCAAGTGCCCGTTCGTTAACCTACATAGTCCAAGGGCCCGCTAGGTAACCTAGACAGACAAAGTGCCCATTAGGTAACCTAGATAGTCCAAGTGCCTGCTAGGTAACCTACATTGTCCATGTTCCCTCTAGGTAACCTAGATATTCCAAGTGCCCGTTACCTAACCTAGATAGTCGAAGTGCCCGCTAGGCAACATACATAGTCAAAGTGCCCGTTCGTTAACCTAGAAGTCCAAGTGCCGCTATGTAACCTAGACAGTCCAAGTGCCCGCTAGTTCACCTGCATAGTCCAAGTGCCAGTTCATTAACCTAGATAGTCCAAGTGCCCACTAGGGAACCTATATAGTCCAAGTGCCCGCTAGGTAACCTACATAGTGCAAGTGTCTGCTACGTAAACTACATAGTCCAAGTGCCCGCTAGGGAAGGTACATAGTCCAAGTACCCGCTAGGTAACCTAGAGAGTGCAAGTGCCCGCTAGTTAACCTACATAGTCCAAGTGCCTGCTAGGTAACCTAGATAGTCCAAGGGCCTGCTAGTTAACCTACATAGTCCAAGTGCCCGCTAGGTAACCTACATAGTGCAAGTGTCCGCTAGTTAACCTAGATCGTCCAATTTTCCGCTAGTTAACCTACATAGTAAGTGTGCCCGCTAGGTAACCTAGATAGTCCAAGTGCCCGTTCGGTAACCTAGATAGTCCAAGTGCCCTTTAGGGAACCTAGATAGTCCAAGTGCCCGATACGGAACCTACATAGTCCAATTGCCCGCTCTGGAACATACATAGTCCAAGTGCCCGTAAGTTAACCTAGATAATCCAAGTGCCCGCTAGTTAACCTAGATAGTCCAGTGCCCGCTAGGTAACCTACATAGTCCAAGTGCCCGCTAGGGAACCTATATAGTCCAAATGCCCGCTAGGGAACCTACGTAGTCCAAGAGCCCTCTAGTTAACCTAGATAGACCAAGTGCCCGCTAGTTAACCTAGATAGTCCAAGTGCCCGCTAGTTAACCAGGATTATCAAAGTGCCCTCTAGTTAATTTACATAGTCTAAAGGCCTGCTAGTTAAGCTACATAGACCAAGGCCCCGCTAGTTAACCTAGATAGTACAAGTGCCCGCTAGGTAACCTACATAGTGCAAGTGTCCGCTAGTTAACCTAGATCGTCCAATTTTCCGCTAGTTAACCTACATAGTCCAAGTGCCCGCTAGGTAACCTACATAGTGCAAGTGTCCGCTAGTTAACCTACATAGTCCAAGTGCCCGCTAGGTTACCTACATAGTCCAAGTGCACGTTCGTTAACCTAGATAGTCCAAGTGCCCCTGGTAACCTACATAGTCCAAGGGCCCGCTAGGTAACCTTGATAGTCCAAGTGCCTTCTAGTTAACCTACATAGTCCAAGTGCCCGCTAGGTAACCTACATAGTCCAAGTGCCCACTAGGTTACCTAAATAATCCAAATGCCCGCTAGGGAAACTACATAGTCCAAGTGCCGCTAGTTAACCTAGTTAGTCCAAGGGCCTGCTAGTTAACCTAGATAGTCCAAATGCCCGCTAGTTAAACTAAATCGTCCAAGTGTCCGCTAGGAAACCTACATAGTCCAAGTGCCAGCTTGGTAACCTGGATATTCCAAGTGCCCGCTAGTTAACCTACATAGTCCAAGTGCCTTCTAGGGAGCCTACATACTCCACGTGACCGCTAGGGAACCTACATAGTCCAAGTGCCCGCTAGGTAAGTTACATAGTCCAAATGCCCGCAAGGAAACCTACATAGTCTAAATGTCCGCCAGGCAACCTACATAATCAAAGTACCCGCTCTGGAACATACATAGTCCAAGTGCCCGTTAGATATACTAGATAGTTCAAGGGCCCGCTAGTTGACTTACATAGTCCAAGTGCCAGCTAGGTAACCTAGATAGTACAAGTGCCCGCTAGGGAACCTAGATAGTCCAAGTGCCTGTTAGCTAACCTAGATAGTCCAAGTGGCGGCTAGGTCACCTACATAGTCCAAGTGCCCGTTCGTTAACCTAGATAATCCAAGTGCCCGTTAGGTAACCTAGACAGTCCAAGTGCCCTCTAGTTACCCTACATAATCTAAGTGCCCGTTAGTTAACCTAGATAGTCAAAGTGCCTGCTAGGTAACCTAGATAGTCCAAGTGCCCGCTAGGTAACCTACATAGTCCAAGTGCCCGCTAGGCAACCTACATAGTCCAAATGCCCGCTAGGGAAACTACATAGTCCAAGTGCCCGCTAGTTAACCTAGATAGTCAAGTGCCCCCTAGTAAACCTACATAATCCATGGGCCCGCTAGTTAACCTACATAGTGCAAGGGCCCGCTAGTTAACCTAGATCGTGCAAGTGTCCGCTAGTTAACCTACATAGTCCAAGTGCCAGCTAGGTAACCTAGATAGTCCAATTGCCCGCTAGGGATCCTTCATAATCCAAGTGCCTGCTAGGTAACCTAGATAGTCCAAGTGCCCGCTAGTAAACCTAGATTGTCCAAGGGCCTGCTAGTAAACCTAGATAGTCCAAGTGCACGCTAGTTAACCTAAATCGTCCAAGTGTCCGCTAGGTAACCTACATAGTCCAAGTGCCTGCTAGGTAACCTAGATATTCCAAGTTCCTGATAGCTAACCTACATAGTCCAAGTTTCCGTTCGTTAACGTAGATAGTCCAAGTGCCCATTGGATAACCTACATAGTCCAAGTGCCCGCTTGGTAACCTGGATAGTCCAAGTGCCCGCTAGTTAACCTACATAGTCCAAGTGCCTTCTAGGGAGCCTACATAGTCCACGTGACCGCTAGGGAACCTACATAGTCCAAGTGCCCGTTAGGGAACCTACATAGTCCACGTGCCCGCTAGGTAACCTAGATAGTCCAAGTACCCGTTAGCTAACCTAGATAGTCCAAGTGCCCGCTAGGTAACCTACATAATCAAAGTGCCCGCTAGGTATCCTAGATAGTCCATGTTCCTGTTAGTTAACCTAGATAGTCCTAGTGCCCGCTGGGTAACCTACATAGTCCAAGGGCCCGCTAGGTAACCTAGATAGTCCAAGTGCCCGTTCGTTAACCTACATAGTCCAAGGGCCCGCTAGGTAACCTAGACAGACAAAGTGCCCATTAGGTAACCTAGATAGTCCAAGTGCCTGCTAGGTAACCTACATTGTCCATGTTCCCTCTAGGTAACCTAGATATTCCAAGTGCCCGTTACCTAACCTAGATAGTCGAAGTGCCCGCTAGGCAACATACATAGTCAAAGTGCCCGTTCGTTAACCTAGAAGTCCAAGTGCCCGCTATGTAACCTAGACAGTCCAAGTGCCCGCTAGTTCACCTGCATAGTCCAAGTGCCAGTTCATTAACCTAGATAGTCCAAGTGCCCACTAGGGAACCTATATAGTCCAAGTGCCCGCTAGGTAACCTACATAGTGCAAGTGTCTGCTACGTAAACTACATAGTCCAAGTGCCCGCTAGGGAAGGTACATAGTCCAAGTACCCGCTAGGTAACCTAGAGAGTGCAAGTGCCCGCTAGTTAACCTACATAGTCCAAGTGCCTGCTAGGTAACCTAGATAGTCCAAGGGCCTGCTAGTTAACCTACATAGTCCAAGTGCCCGCTAGGTAACCTACATAGTGCAAGTGTCCGCTAGTTAACCTAGATCGTCCAATTTTCCGCTAGTTAACCTACATAGTAAGTGTGCCCGCTAGGTAACCTAGATAGTCCAAGTGCCCGTTCGGTAACCTAGATAGTCCAAGTGCCCTTTAGGGAACCTAGATAGTCCAAGTGCCCGATACGGAACCTACATAGTCCAATTGCCCGCTCTGGAACATACATAGTCCAAGTGCCCGTAAGTTAACCTAGATAATCCAAGTGCCCGCTAGTTAACCTAGATAGTCCAGTGCCCGCTAGGTAACCTACATAGTCCAAGTGCCCGCTAGGGAACCTATATAGTCCAAATGCCCGCTAGGGAACCTACGTAGTCCAAGAGCCCTCTAGTTAACCTAGATAGACCAAGTGCCCGCTAGTTAACCTAGATAGTCCAAGTGCCCGCTAGTTAACCAGGATTATCAAAGTGCCCTCTAGTTAATTTACATAGTCTAAAGGCCTGCTAGTTAAGCTACATAGACCAAGGCCCCGCTAGTTAACCTAGATAGTACAAGTGCCCGCTAGGTAACCTACATAGTGCAAGTGTCCGCTAGTTAACCTAGATCGTCCAATTTTCCGCTAGTTAACCTACATAGTCCAAGTGCCCGCTAGGTAACCTAGATAGTCCATGTGCCCGTTCGGTAACCTAGATAGTCCAAGTGCCCTTTTGGGGAACCTAGATAGTCCAAGTGCCCGTTAGTTAACCTAGATAATCCAAGTGCCCGCTAGTTAACCTAGATAGTCCAGTGCCCGCTAGGTAACCTACATAGTCCTAGTGCCCGCTAGGTAACCTAGATAGTCCAAGTGCCCGCTAGTTAACCAGGATCATCAAAGTGCCCTCTAGTTAACTTACATAGTCTAAAGGCCTGCTAGTTAACCTACATAGACCAAGGGCCCGCTAGTTAACCTAGATAGTCCAAGTGCCCGCTAGTTAACCTACATAGTCCAAGTTTCCGCTAGGTAACCTAGACAGTCCAAGTGACGATTAGGTTACCTACATAGTCTAAGTGCCCGTTCGTTAACCTCCATAGTCCTAGTGCCCACTAGGTAACGTAGATAGCCCAAGTGCCCGCTAGGGAACGTACATAGTCCAAGTGCCCACTAGGGAACCTAGACAGTCCAATTGCCCCCTAGTTAACCTAGACAGTCCAAGTACCCGATAGGGAACCTACATAGTCCTAGTGCCCGCTAGGGAACCTACATACTCCAAGGGCCCGCTAGTTAACCTACATAGTCCAAGGTCTTCTAGTTAACCTAGATAGTCAAAGTGCCCGCTAGGTAACCTAGACAGTACAAGTGCCCGCTAGGTTACCTACATAGTCCAAGTGCCCGTTCGTTAACCTAGATAGTCCAAGTGCCCGCTAGGTAACCTACTTTGTCCAAGGGCCCGCTAGGTAACCTAGACAGACAAAGAGCCCGTTAGGTAACCTAGATAGTCCAAGTGCCTGCTAGGTAACCTACATTGTCCAAGTTCCCTCTAGGTAACCTAGATAGTCCAAGTGCCCGTTACCTAACCTAGATAGTCCAAGTGGCCGCTAGGCAAAATACATAGTCCAAGTGCCCGTTCGTTAACCTAGAAGTCCAAGTGCCCGCTATGCAACCTAGACAGTCCAAGTGCCCGCTAGGTACCTGTATAGTCCAAGTGCCCGTTCGTTAACCTAGATAGTCCAAGTGCCCACTAGGGAACCTATATAGTCCAAGTGCCCGCTAGGTAACCTACATAGTGCAAGTGTCTGCTAGGTAACCTACATAGTCCAAGTGCCCGCTAGGGAAGGTACATAGTCCAAGTGCCCGCTAGGTAACCTAGAGAGTGCAAGTGCCCGCTAGTTAACCTACATAATCCAAGTGCCTGCTAGGTAACCTAGATAGTCCAAGGGCCTGCTAGTTAACCTACATAGTTCCAGTGCCCGCTAGGTAACCTACATAGTGCAAGTGTCCGCTAGTTAACCTACATAGTCAAAGTGCCCGCTAGTTAACCTACATAGACCAAGGGCCCTCTAGTTAACCTAAATAGTCCAAGCGCCCGCTAGGTAACCTACATAGTCCATGTGCCCGCTAGGTAACCTATATAGTCCAAATGCCCGCTAGAGAACCTACATAGTCCAAGAGCCCTCTAGTTAACCTAGATAGTCCAAGTGCCCGCTAGTTAACCTAGATAGTCCAAGTGCCCGCTAGTTAACCAGCATCATCAAAGTGCCCTCTAGTTAACTTACATAGTCTAAAGGCCTGCTAGTTAACCTACATAGACAAAGGGCCCGCTAGTTAACCTAGATAGTACAAGTGCCCGCTAGGTAACCTACATAGTGCATGTGTCCGCTAGTTTCCCTTGATCGTCCAATTTTCCGCTAGTTAACCTACATAGTCCAAGTGCCCGCCAGGTAACCTAGATAGTCTATGTGCCCGTTCGGTAACCTAGATAGTCCAAGTGTCCTTTTGGGGAACCAAGATAGTCCAAGTGCCCGCTAGGGAACCTACATAGTCTAATTGCCCGCTCTGGAACATACATAGTCCAAGTGCCCGTTAATTAACCTAGATAATCCAAGTGCCCGCTAGTTAACCTAGATAGTCCAGTGCCCGCTAGGTAACCTACATAGTCCAAGTGCCCGCTAGGTAACCTAGATAGTCCAAGTGCCCGCTAGTTAACCAGGATCATCAAAGTGCCCTCTAGTTAACTTACATAGTCTAAAGGCCTGCTAGTTAACCTACATAGACCAAGGGCCCGCTAGTTAACCTAGATAGTCCAAGTGCCCGCTAGGTAACCTAGACAGTCCAAGTGACCACTAGGTTACCTACATAGTCTAAGTGCCCGTTGGTTAACCTCCATAGTCCAAGTGCCCACTAGGTAACGTAGATAGTCCAAGTGCCCGCTAGGGAACCTACATACTCCAAGGGCCCGCTAGTTAACCTACATAGTCCAAGGTCTGCTAGTTAACCTAGATAGTCAAAGTGCCCGCTAGGTAACCTAGACAGTCCAAGTGCCCGCTAGGTTACCTACATAGTCCAAGTGCCCGTTCGTTAACCTAGATAGTCCAAGTGCCCACTAGAGAACCTATATAGTCCAAGTGTCCGCTATGTAACCTAGACAGTTCAAGTGCCCGCTAGGTTACCTGCATAGTCCAAGTGCCCGTTCGTTTACCTAGATAGTCCAAGTGCCCACTAGGAAACCTACATAGTGCAAGTGCCCGCTAGGTAACCTAGATAGTCCAAGTGCCCTTTACGGAACCTAGATAGTCCAAGTGCGCGCTAGGGAACCTACATAGTCCATATGCCCGCTCTGGAACATACATAGTCCAAGTGCCCGTTAGTTAAACTAGATAATCCAAGTTCCCGCTGTGTAACCTAGATAGTCCAAGTGCCCGCTAGGTTACCTGCATAGTCCATGTGCCCGTTCATTAACCTAGATAGTCCAAGTGCCCACTAGGGAACCTACATATTCCAAGTGCCCGCTAGGTAACCTATATAGTCCAAATGCCCGCTAGGGAACCTACATAGTCCAGGAGCGCTCTAGTTAATCTAGATAGTCCAAGTGCCCGCTAGTTAACCAGGATCATCAAAGTGCCCTCTAGTTAACTTACATAGTCTAAAGGCCTGCTAGTTAACCTACATAGACCAAGGGCCCGCTTGTTAACCTAGATAGTCCATGTGCCCGCTAGTTAACCTACACAGTCCACGTTCTCGCTAGGTTACCTAGACAGTCCAAGTGACCACTAGGTTATCTACATAGTCTAAGTGCCCGTTCGTTAACATTCATAGCCCAAGTGCCCGCTAGGGAAAGTACATAGTCTAAGTGCCCGTAGGTAAAATAGATAGTCCAAGTGCCCGCTAGTTAACTTAAATAGTCCAAGAGCCTGCTAGGTAAACTACATAGTCCAAGTGCCTGTTCGTTAACCTACATTGTCCAAGTGCCCGCTAGGTAACGTAGATAGCCCAAGTACCCGCTAGGGAACGTACATAGTCCAAGTGCCCACTAGGTAACCTAGACAATCCAATTGCCCCCTAGTTAATCTAGACAGTCCAAGTGCCCGCTAGGGAACCTACATAGTCCAAGGTCCCGCTAGTTAACCTACATAGTCCAAGGTCTGCTAGTTAACCTAGATAGTCAAAGTGCCCGCTAGGTAACCTAGACAGTCCAAGTGCCCAGTAGGTTACCTACATAGTTCAAGTGCCCCTTCGTTAACCTAGATAGTCCACGTGCCTGCTAGGTAACCTACATAGTCCATGGGCAAGCTAGGTAACCTAGACAGACAAAGTGCCTGTTAGGTAACCTAGATTGTCCAAGTGCCTGCTAGGTAACCTACATTGTCCGTGTTCCCTGTAGGTAACCTAGATAGTCTAAGTGCCCGTTACCTAACCTAGATAGTCCAAGTGCCCGCTACGCAACATACATAGTCCAAGTGCCCGTTCGTTAACCTAAAAGTCCAAGTGCCCGCTGTGTAACCTAGATAGTCCAAGTGCCCGCTAGGTTACCTGCATAGTCCAAGTACCCGTTCGTTAACCTAGATAGTCCAAGTGCCCACTAGGGAACCTATATAGTCCAAGTGCCCGCTAGGTAACCTACATAGTGCATGTGTCTGCTAGGTAACCTACATAGTCCAAGTACCCGCTAGGGAAGGTACATAGTCAAAGTGCGCGCTAGGTAACCTAGAGAGTGCAAGTGCCCGCTAGTTAACCTACATAGTCCAAGTGCCTGCTAGGTAACCTAGATAGTCCAAGGGCCTGCTGGTTAACCTACATAGTCCAAGTGCCCGCTAGGTAACCTACATAGTGCAAGTGTCCGCTAGTTAACCTACATAGTCCAAGTGCCCGCTAGTTAACCTAGATCGTCCAAGTGCCCGCTAGGTAACCTACATAGTGCAAGTGTCCGCTAGTTAACCTTGATCGTCCAATTTTCATCTAGTAACCTACATAGTACATGTTCCCGCTAGGTAACCTAGGAGGTCCAAGTGCCCGTTCGGTAACCTAGATAGTCCAAGTGCCCTTTAGGGAACCTAGATAGTCCAAGTGCCCGCTGGGGAACCTACATAGTCCAATTGCCCGCTCTGGAACATACATAGTCCAAGTGCCAGTTAGTTAACCTAGCTAATCCAAGTGGCCGCTAGTTAACCTAGATAGTCCAAGTGCCGGCTAGTTAACCTAGATAGTCCAGTGCCCGCTAGGGAACCTACATAGTCCAAGAGCCCTCTAGTTAACCTAGATAGTCCAAGTGGCCGCTAGTTAACCTAGATAGTCAAAGTGCCCGCTAGTTAACCAGGATCATCTAAGTGCCCTCTAGTTAACTTACATAGTCCAAAGGCCTGCTAGTTAACCTACATAGACCAAGGGCCCGCTAGTTAACCTACATAGTCCAAGTACCTGCTGGGTAAACTACATAGTCCAAGTGCCCATGCGTTAACCTACATTGTCCAAGTGCCCGCTAGGTAACGTAGATAGCCCAAGTGCCCGTTAGGGAACGTACATAGTCCAAGTGCCCACTAGGTAACCTAGACAGTCCAATTGCCACCTAGTTAACCTAGACAGTCCAAGTACCCGATAGGGAACCTACATAGTCCAAGTGCCCGCTAGGGAACCTACATAGTCCAAGTGCTCGCTAGGCAACATAGATAATTCAAGTGCCCGTTAGCTAACCTAGATAGTCGAGTGTCTGCTAGTTAACCTACATAGTCCAACTGCCCGTTCGTTAAACTAGATAGTACAAGTGCCCGCTAGGTAACCTAGACAGTCCAAGTGCCCGCTAGGTTAACTACAGAGTCCAAGTGCACGTTCGTTAACCTAGAAAGTCCAAGTGCCCCTGGTAACCTACATAGTCCAAGGGCCCGCTAGGTAACCTTGATAGTCCAAGTGCCTTCTAGTTAACCTACATAGTCCAAGTGCCCGCTAGGTAACCTACATAGTCCAAGTGCCCACTAGGTTACATAAATAATCCAAATGCCCGCTAGGGAAACTGCAAAGTCCAAGTGCCGCTAGTTAACCTAGTTAGTCCAAGGGCCTGCTAGTTAACCTAGATAGTCCAAATGCCCGCTAGTTAACCTAACTCGTCCAAGTGTCCGCTAGGTAACCTACATAGTCCAAGTGCCGGCTAGGTAACCTGGATATTCCAAGTGCCCGCTAGTTAACCTACATAGTCCAAGTGCCTTCTAGGCAGCCTACATACTCTATGTGACCGCTAGGGAACCTACATAGTCCAAGTGCCCGCTAGGGAACCTACATAGTCCAAATGCCCGCAAGGAAACCTACATAGTCTAAATGTCCGCCAGGCAACCTACATAATCCAAGTACCCGCTCTGGAACATACATAGTCCAAATGCCCGTTAGATAACCTAGATAGTCCAAGGGCCCGCTAGTTGACCTACATAGTCCAAGTGCCAGCTTGGTAACCTAGATAGTACAAGTGCCCGCTAGGGAACCTAGATAGTCCAAGTGCCTTTTAGCTAACCTAGATAGTCCAAGTGGCGGCTAGGTCACCTACATAGTCCAAGTGCCCGTTCGTTAACCTAGATAATCCAAGTGCCCGTTAGGTAACCTAGACAGTCCAAGTGCCCTCTAGTTACCCTACATAATCTAAGTGCCCGTTAGTTAACCTAGATAGTCAAAGTGCCTGCAAGGTAACCTAGATAGTCCAAGTGGCCGCTAGGTAACCTACATAGTCCAAGTGCCTGCTAGGCAACCAAAATAGTCCAAATGTCCGCTAGGGAAACTACATAGTCCAAAGGCCCGCTAGTTAACCTAGATAGTCAAGTGCCCCCTAGTAAACCTACATAATCCATGGGCCCACTAGTTAACCTACATAGTGCAAGGGCCCGCTAGTTAACCTAGATAGTGCAAGTGTCCGCTAGTTAACCTACATAGTCCAAGTGCCAGCTAGGTAACCTAGATAGTCCAATTGCCCGCTAGGGATCCTTCATAATCCAAGTGCCTGCTAGTTAACCTAGATAGTCCAAGTGCCCGCTAGTTAACCTAAATCGTCCAAGTGTCCGCTAGGTAACCTACATAGTCCAAGTGCCTGCTAGGTAACCTAGATAGTCCAAGTTCCTGATAGCTAACCTACATAGTCCAAGTGTCCGTTCGTTAACGTAGATAGTCCAAGTGCCCATTGGATAACCTACATAGTCCAAGTGCCCGCTTGGTAACCTGGATAGTCCAAGTGCCCGCTAGTTAACCTGCATAGTCCAAGTGCCTTCTAGGGAGCCTACATAGTCCACGTGACCGCTAGGGAACCTACATAGTCCAAGTGCCCGCAAGGAAACCTACATAGTCTAAATGCCCGCTAGGCAACCTACATAATCCAAGTGCCCGCTCTGGAACATACATAGTCCAAGTGCCCGTTAGCTACCCTAGATAGTCCAAGGGCCCGCTGGTTGACCTAGATAGTCCAAGTGCCCACTAGGTAACCTACGAAGTCCAAGTGCCCACTAGGTAATCCATATAGTCCAAATGCCCGCTAGGGAACCTACATAGTCCAAGTACCCGCTAATTAACCTACATAGTCCAAGTGACCGTTAGCTAACCTAGATTGTCTAAGGACGCACTAGTTAACGTACATAATTCAAGTGCCCGCTAGGTAACTTAGATAATCCAAGTGCCCGCTAGGGTATGTACATAGACCATGTGCCCGCTAGGTAACCTAGATAGTCCAAGTGCCCGCTAGTTAACCTAAATAGTCCAAGTGCCCGTTAGCTACCCTAGATAGTCCAAGGGCCCGCTAGTTGACCTACATAGTACAAGAGCCAGCTAGGTAACCTAGATAGTACAAGAGCCCACTAGGGAACCTAGATAGTCCAAGTGCCTCTTAGCTAACCTAGATAGTCCAAGTGGCGGCTAGGTAACCTACATAGTCCAAGTGCCCGTTCGTTAACCTAGATAATCCAAGTGCCCGTTAGGTAACCTAGACAGTCCAAGTGCCCGCTAGTTACCCTACATAGTCCAAGTGCCCGTTAGTTAACCTAGATAGTCAAAGTGCCTGCTAGGTAACCTAGATAGTCCAAGTGCCCGCTAGGTAACCTAAATTGTCCAAATGCCCGCTAGGGAAACTACATAGTCCAAGTGCCGTCTAGTTAACCTACATAGTCCAAGTGCCCCCTAGTAAACCTACATAATCCATGGGCCCGCTAGTTAACCTACATAGTCCAAGCGCCAGCTAGGTAACCTAGATAGTCCAATTGCCCGCTAGGGATCCTTCATAATCCTATTCCTGCTAGGTAGCCTAGATAGTCCAAGGGCCTGCTAGTTAACCTACATAGTCCAAGTGCCCGCTAGGTAACCTACATAGTGCAAGTGTCTGCTAGTTAACCTACATAGTCCTAGTGCACGCTAGTTAACCTACATAGTGCAAGTGTCCGCTAGTTAACCTACGTAGTCCAAGGGACCCCTAGTTACCCTAGATAGTCCAAGTACCCGCTAGGTAACATAGATAGTCATGTGCCCGGTAGTTAACCTACATAGTCCAAGTGCCCGATAGAAAACTATATAGTCCATGTGCCCTCTATGGAACCTACATAGTCCAAGTGCCCGTTGGGAACCAATAGTCTAAGTGCTGGTTAGGGAACCTGTATCATCCAAGTGCCCGCTAGTTAAACTAGGTAGTCCAAGTGCCCGCTAGGTAACCTACAAAGTCCAAGTGCCCACTAGGTAATACATATAGTCCAAATGCCCGCTAGGGAACCTACATAGTCCAAGTACCCGCTAATTAACCTACATAGTCCAAGTGACCGTTAGCTAACCTAGATTGTCTAAGGACCCACTAGTTAACCTACATAATTCAAGTGCCCGCTAGGTAACTTAGATAATCCAAGTGCCCGCTAGGTTATGTACATAGACCATGTGCCCGCTAGGTAACCTAGATAGTCCATGTGCCCGCTAGTTAACCTACATAGTCGAAGGGCCCCTTAGTTAACCTAGATAGTCCAAGTGCCCGCTAGTTAACCTAGATTGTCCAAGTGCCCGCTAGTTAACCTACATAGTCCAAGTGCCCTTAGGTAACCTAGATAGTCCAAGTGCCCGCTAGGGAACCTACATAGTCTAAGTTCCCGCTAGGTAAGCTAGATAGTCTAGGGCCCATTACCTATACTAGATCGTCCAAGTGCCCGCTAGGCAACCTACATAATCCGAGTGCCCGTTCGTTAACCTAGAAGTCCAAGTGCCCGCTACGTTACCTGCATAGTCCAAGTGCCCGTTAGGTAACCTACAGAGTCCAAGTGCCCGCTAGGCAACCTAGATAGTCCAAGTACCCGTTAGCTTACCTAGTTCGTCCAAGTGTCCGCTAGGTAACCAAGATAGTCAAAGTGTCCGCTACGCAACCTACATAGTCCAAGTTCCCACTAGGTCACCTAGATAGTCCAAGTGCCCGTTACCTAACCTAGATTGTCCAAGTGCCCGCTAGGTAACCTACATAGTCCTAGTGCCCGCTAGTTAACCAACATTGTCCAAGTGCCCGATACGGACCTACATAGTCCAAGTGCCTGTTAGGTAACCTACATAGTCCAAATGCCCGCTAGTAACCTACATAGTCCAAGTGCCCGATAGGGAACTCACATAATCCAAGTGCCCACTAGGGAACCTACATAGTCCAAGTATCCGCTATATAACCTACATAGTCCAAATGCCCACAAGGAAACCTACATAGTCTAAATGCCCGCCAGGCAACCTACATAATCCAAGTGCCCGCTCTGGAACATACATAGTCCAATTGCCCTTAGATATCCTAGATAGTCCAAGGGCCCGCTCGTTGACCTACATAGTCCAAGTGCCAGCTTGGTAACCTATATAGTATAAGTGCCCTCTATGGAACCTAGATAGTCCAAATGCCTGTTAGCTAACCTAGACAGTCCAAGTGGCGGTTAGGTAACCTACATAGTCCAAGTGCCCGTTCGTTAACCTAGATAATCCAAGTGCCCGTTAGGTAACCTAGACAGTCCAAGTGCCCGCTAGTTACCCTACATAGTCCAAGTGCCCGTTAGTTAACCTAGATAGTCAAAGTGCCTGCTAGGTAACCTAGATAGTCCAAGTGCCCGCTAGTTAACCTAGATAGTCCAAGTGCCCCCTAGTAAACCTACATAATCCATGGGCCCGCTAGTTAACCTACATAGTGCAAGGGCCCGCTAGTTAACCTAGATCGTGCAAGTGTCCGCTAGTTAACCTACATAGTCCAAGTGCCAGCTAGGTAACCTAGATAGTCCAATTGCCCGCTAGGGATCCTTCATAATCCAAGTGCCTGCTAGGTAAACTAGATAGTCCAAGTGCCCGCTAGTAAACCTAGATTGTCCAAGGGCCTGCTAGTTAACCTAGATAGTCCAAGTGCCCGCTAGTTAACCTAAATCGTCCAAGTGTCCGCTAGGTAACCTACATAGTCCAAGTGCCTGCTAGGTAACCTAGATATTCCAAGTTCCTGATATCTAACCTACATAGTCCAAGTGTCCGTTCGTTAACGTAGATAGTCCAAGTGCCCATTGGGTAACCTACATAGTCCAAGTGCCCGCTTGGTAACCTGGATAGTCCAAGTGCCCGCTAGTTAACCTACATAGTCCAAGTGCCTTCTAGGGAGCCTACATAGTCCACGTGACCGCTAGGGAACCTACATATTCCAAGTGCCCGTTAGGGAACCTACATCGTCCAAGTGCCCGCTAGGTAACCTACATAGTCCAAATGACCGCAAGGAAACCTACATAGTCTAAATTCCCGCTAGGCAACCTACATAATCCAAGTGCCCGCTCTGGAACCTACATAGTCCAAGTGCCCGTTAGCTACCCTAGATAGTCCAAGGGCCCGCTAGTTGACCTACATAGTCCAAGAGCCAGCTAGGTAACCTAGATAGTACAAGTGCCCACTAGGGAACCTAGATAGTCCAAGTGCCTGTTAGCTAACCTAGATAGTCCAAGTGGCGGCTAGGTCACCTACATAGTCCAAGTGCCCGTTCGTTAACCTAGATAATCCAAGTGCCCGTTAGGTAACCTAGACAGTCCAACTGCCCGCTAGTTACCCTACATAGTCCAAGTGCCCGTTAGTTAACCTAGATAGTCAAAGCGCCTGTTAGGTAACCTAGATAGTCCAAGTGCCCGCTAGGTAACCTACATAGTCCACATGCCCGCTAGGTAACCTAAATTGTCCAAATGCCCGCTAGTGAAACTACATAGTCCAAGTGCCCGCTAGTTAACCTAGATAGTCCAAGTGCCCCCTAGTAAACCTACATAATCCATGGGCCCGCTAGTTAACCTACATAGTCCAAGCGCCAGCTAGGTAACCTAGATAGTCCAATTGCCCGCTAGGGATCCTTCATAATCCTATTCCTGCTAGGTAACCTAGATAGTCCAAGTGCCCGCTAGGTAACCTACATAGTGCAAGTGTCTGCTAGTTAACCTACATAGTCCAAGTGCACGCTAGTTAACCTAGATAGTCCAAGTGCCCGCTAGTTAACCTACATAGTGCAAGTGTCCGCTAGTTAACCTACGTAGTCCAAGGGACCTCTAGTTACCCTAGATAGTCCAAGTACGCGCTAGGTAACCTAGATAGTCCATGTGCCCTGTAGTTAACCTACATAGTCCAAGTGCCCGATAGAAAACTATATAGTCCATGTGCCCTCTATGGAACCTACATAGTCCAAGTGCCCGTTGGGAACCAATAGTCTAAGTGCTGGCTAGGGAACCTGTATCATCCAAGTGCCCGCTAGTTAACCTAGATAGTCCAAGTGCCCGCTAGGTAACCTACAAAGTCCAAGTGCCCACTAGGTAATCCATATAGTCCAAATGCCCGCTAGGGAACCTACATAGTCCAAGTACCCGCTAATTAACCTACATAGTCCAAGTGCCTGTTAGCTAACCTAGATAGTCCAAGTGGCGGATAGGTCACCTACATAGTCCAAGTGCCCGTTCGTTAACCTAGATAATCCAAGTGCCCGTTAGGTAACCTAGACAGTCCATGTTCCCACTAGTTACCCTACATAGTCCAAGTGCCCGTTAGTTAACCTAGATAGTCAGAGTGCCTGCTAGGTAACCAAGATAGTCCAAGTGCCCGCTAGGTAACCTACATAGTCCAAGTGCCCGCTAGGCAACCTAAATAGTCCAAATGCCCGCTAGGGAAACTACATAGTCCAAGTGCCCGCTAGTTAACCTAGATAGTCAAGTGCCCCCTAGTAAACCTACATAATCCATGGTCCCGCTAGTTAACCTACATAGTGCAAGGGCCCGCTAGTTAACCTAGATCGTGCAAGTGTCCGCTAGTTAACCTACATAGTCCAAGTGTCAGCTAGGTAACCTAGATAGTCCAATTGCCCGCTAGGGATCCTTCATAATCCAAGTGCCTGCTAGGTAACCTAGATAGTCCAAGTGCCCGCTAGTAAACCTAGATTGTCCAAGGGCCTGCTAGTTAACCTAGATAGTCCAAGTGCCCGCTAGTTAACCTAAATCGTCCAAGTGTCCGCTAGGTAACCTACATAGACCAAGTTCCTGCTAGGTAACCTAGATATTCCAAGTTCCTGATAGCTAACCTACATAGTCCAAGTGTCCGTTAGTTAACGTAGATAGTCCAAGTGCCCATTGGGTAACCTACATAGTCCAAGTGCCCGCTTGGTAACCTGGATAGTCCAAGTGCCCGCTAGTTAACCTACATAGTCCAAGTGCCTTCTAGGGAGCCTACATAGTCCACGTGACCGCTAGGGAACCTACATAGTCCAAGTGCCCGCTAGGGAACCTACATAGTCCAAGTGCCCGCTAGGTAACCTACATAGTCCAAATGCCCGAAAGGAAGCCTACATAGTCTAAATGCCCGCTAGGCAACCTACATAATCCAAGTGCCCGCTCTGGAACATACATAGTCCAAGTGCCCGTTAGCTACCCTAGATAGTCCAAGGGCCCGCTAGTTGACCTACATAGTCCAAGAGCCAGCTAGGTAACCTAGATAGTACAAGTG
This sequence comes from Tenrec ecaudatus, assembly GCF_050624435.1. NCBI lineage: Eukaryota > Metazoa > Chordata > Mammalia > Afrosoricida > Tenrecidae > Tenrec > Tenrec ecaudatus. Next base: position 755,098 of record NW_027457621.1, read on the forward strand.
CCCACTAGGGAACCTAGATAGTCCAAGTGCCTGTTAGCTACCCTAGATAGTCCAAGGGCCTGCTAGTTAACCTACATAGTCCAAATGCCCGCTAGGTAACCTACATAGTGCAAGTGTCCGCTAGTTAACCTACATAGTCCAAGTGCACGCTAGTTAACCTAGATAGTCCAAGTGCCCGCTAGGTAACCTACATAGTGCATGTGTCCGCTAGTTAACCTACGTTGTCCAAGGGACCCCTGGTTTACCTAGATAGTCCAAGTACCCGCTAGGTAACCTAGATAGTCCATGTGCCCGCTAGTTAACCTACATAGTCCAAGTGCCCGATAGAAAACTATATAGTCCAAGTGCCCTCTATGGAACCTACATAGTCCAAGTGCCGGTTAGGGAACCAATAGTCTTAGTGCTGGCTAGGGAACCTGTATCATCCAAGTGCCCGCTAGATAACCTAGATAGTACAAGTGCCCGCTAGGTAACCTACAAAGTCCAAGTGCCAACTAGGTAATATATATAGTCCGAATGCCCGCTAGGGAACCTACATAGTCCAAGTACCTGCTAATTAACCTACATAATCCAAGTGACCGTTAGCTAACCTAGATAGTCTAAGGGCCCACTAGTTAACCTACATAATTCAAGTGCCCGATAGGTAACTTAGATAATTCAAGTGCCCGCTAGTTACCCTACATAGTCCAAAGGCCCGCTAGTTAACCTACATAGTGCAAGGGCCTGCTAGTTAACCTAGAGCGTCTATATAGTCCAAGTGCCCGCTAGGTAACCTACATAGTCCAAGGGCCCGCTCGTTAACCTAGTTCGTCCAAGTGTCCGCTAGGTAACCAAGATAGTCAAAGTGTCCGCTACGTAACCTACATAGTCCAAGTTCCCACTAGGTCACCTAGATAGTCCAAGTGCCCGTTACCTAACCTAGATTGTCGAAGTGCCCGCTAGGTAACCTACATAGTCCTAGTGCCCGCTAGTTAACCAACATTGTCCAAGTGCCCGATACGGACCTACATAGTCCAAGTGCCTGTTAGGTAACCTACATAGTCCAAATGCCCGCTAGTAACCTACATAGACCAAGTGCCCGATAGGGAACTCACATAATCCAAGTGCCCGCTAGGGAACCTACATAGTCCAAGTACCCGTTAGGTAACCTAGATAGTCCAAATGCCCGCTAGGGAACACACATAGTCAAAGTGCCCACTAGGGAACTTACATAGTTCAAGTTCCCGTTAGTTAACGTAGATAGTCCAAGTGCCCGCTAATTAACCTAGATAGTCCAAGTGCCCGTTCATTAACCTAGACAGTCCAAGTGCTCGCTAGGGAACCACATAGTCCAGTGCCCGCTAGGGAACTTACATAGTCCAAGTGCCCGCTAGTTAACCTAGATAGTCCAAGTGCCCGTTTGTTAACCTAGACAGTCCAAGTGCCCACTAGGGAAACCACATAGTCCAGTGCCCGCTAGGGAACTTACATAGTCCAAGTGCCGGCTAGTTAACCTAGATAGTCCAAGTGCCTTCTAGGGAGCCTACATAGTCCACGTGACCGCTAGGGAACCTACATAGTCCAAGTGCCCGTTAGGGAACCTACATAGTCCAAATGACCGCGAGGAAGCCTACATAGTCTAAATGCCCGCTAGGCAACCTACATAATCCAAGTGCCCGCTCTGGAACATACATAGTCCAAATGCCCGTTAGCTACCCTAGATAGTCCAAGGGCCCGCTAGTTGACCTACATAGTCCAAGAGCCAGCTAGGTAACCTAGATAGTACAAGTGCCCACTAGGGAACCTAGATAGTCCAAGTGCCTGTTAGCTAACCTAGATAGTCCAAGTGGCGGCTAGGTAACCTACATAGTCCAAGTGCCCGTTCGTTAACCTAGATAATCCGAGTGCCCGTTAGGTCACCTAGACAGTCCAAGTGCCCGCTAGTTACCCTACATAGTCCAAGTGCCCGTTAGTTAACCTAGATAGTCAAAGTGCCCGCTAGGTAACCTACATAGTCCAAGTGCCCGCTAGGCAACCTAAATAGTCCAAATGCCCGCTAGGGAAACTACATAGTCCAAGTGCCCGCTAGTTAACCTAGATAGTCAAGTGCCCCCTAGTAAACCTACATAATCCATGGGCCCGCTAGTTAACCTACATAGTGCAAGGGCCCGCTAGTTAACCTAGATCGTGCAAGTGTCCGCTAGTTAACCTACATAGTCCAAGTGCCCGCTAGGTAACCTAGATAGTCCAATTGCCCGCTAGGGATCCTTCATAATCTAAGTGCCTGCTAGGTAACCTAGATAGTCCAAGTGCCCGCTAGTAAACCTAGATTGTCCAAGGGCCTGCTAGTTAACCTATATAGTCCAAGTGCCTGCTAGTTAACCTATATCGTCCAAGTGTCCGCTACGTAACCTACATAGACCATGTGCCTGCTAGGTAACCTAGATATTCCAAGTTCCTGATAGCTAACCTACATAGTCCAAGTGTCCCTTCGTTAATGTAGATAGTCCAAGTGCCCATTGGGTAACCTACATAGTCCAAGTGCCTGCCTCGTAACCTGGATAGTCCAAGTGCCCGCTAGTTAACCTACATAGTCCATGTGCCTTCTAGGGAGCCTACATAGTCCACGTGACCGCTAGGGAACCTACATAGTCCAAGTGCCCGTTAGGGAACCTACATAGTCCAAATGCCCGCAAGGAAGCCTACATAGTCTAAATGCCCGCTAGGCAACCTACATAATCCAAGTGCCCTCTCTGGAACATACATAGTCCAAGTGCCCGTTAGCTACCCTAGATAGTCCAAGGGCCCGCTAGTTGACCTACATAGTCCAAGAGCCAGCTAGGTAACCTAGATAGTACAAGTGCCCACTAGGGAACCTATATAGTCCAAGTGCCTGTTAGCTAACCTAGATAGTCCAAGTGGCGGCTAGGTAACCTACATAGTCCAAGTGCCCGTTCGTTAACCTAGATAATCCAAGTGCCCGTTAGGTAACCTAGACTGTCCAAGTGCCCGCTAGTTACCCTACATAGTCCAAGTGCCCGTTAGTTAACCTAGATAGTCAAAGTGCCTGCTAGGTAACCTAGATAATCCAAGTGCCCGCTAGGTAACCTACATAGTCCAAGTGCCCGCTAGGTAACCTAAATTGTCCAAATGCCCGCTAGCGAAACTACATAGTCCAAGTGCCCGCTAGTTAACCTAGATAGTCCAAGTGCCCCCTAGTAAACCTACATAATCCATGGGCCCGCTAGTTAACCTACATAGTCCAAGCGCCAGCTTGGTAACCTAGATAATCTAATTGCCCACTAGGGATCCTTCATAATCCTATTCCTGTTTGGTAACCTAGATAGTCCAAGGGCCTGCTAGTTAACCTACATAGTCCAAGTGCCCGCTAGGTAACCTACATAGTGCAAGTGTCCGCTAGTTAACCTACATAGTCCAAGTGCACGCTAGTTAACCTAGATAGTCCAAGTGCCCGCTAGGTAACCTACATAGTGCATGTGTCCGCTAGTTAACCTACGTAGTCCAAGGGACCCCTAGTTTACCTAGATAGTCCAAGTACCCGCTAGGTAACCTAGATAGTCCATGTGCCCGCTAGTTAACCTACATAGTCCAAGTGCCCGATAGAAAACTATATAGTCCAAGTGCCCTCTATGGAACCTACATAGTCCAAGTGCCGGTTAGGGAACCAATAATCTTAGTGCTGGCTACGGAACCTGTATCATCCTAGTGCCCGCTAGATAACCTAGATAGTACAAGTGCCCGCTAGGTAACCTACAAAGTCCAAGTGCCCACTAGGTAATCTATATAGTCCGAATGCCCGCTAGGGAACCTACATAGTCCAAGTACCTGCTAATTAACCTACATAATCCAAGTGACCGTTAGCTAACCTAGATAGTCTAAGGGCCCACTAGTTAACCTACATAATTCAAGTGCCCGCTAGGTAACTTAGATAATCCAAGTGCCCGCTAGTTACCCTACATAGTCCAAAGGCCCGCTAGTTAACCTACATAGTGCAAGGGCCTGCTAGTTAACCTAGATCGTCCAAGTGTCCGTTAGTTAACCTACATAATCCAAATGCCCGTTAGCTAACCTAGATAGTCCAAGGGCCCGCTAGTTGACCTACATAGTCGAAGTGCCCACTAGGTAACCTAGATAGTCCTAGTGCCCGTTAGTTGACCCAGATAGTCCAAGTGCCCGCTAGGGTATGTACATAGACCAAGTGCCCGCTAGGTAACCTAGATAGTCCAAGTGTCCGCTAGTTAACCTACATAGTCTAAGGGCCCTTTAGTTAACCTAGATAGTCCAAGTGCCCGCTAGGGAACCTACATAGTCCAAGTTCCCGCTAGGTAACCTAGATTGTCAAGGGCCCGTTACCTATCCTAGATCGTCCAAGTGCCCGCTAGGCAACCTACATAATCCGAGTGCCCGTTAGGTAACCTACATAGTCCAAGTGCCCGCTATGTAACCTAGATAGTCCAAGTACCCGTTAGCTAACCTAGATAGTCCAAGTGCCCGCTAGGTAACCTACATAGTCCAAGGGCCCGCTCGTTAACCTAGTTCGCCCAAGTGTCCGCTAGGTAACCAAGATAGTCAAAGTGTCCGCTACGTAACCTACATAGTCCAAGTTCCCACTAGGTCACCTAGATAGTCCAAGTGCCCGTTACATAACCTAGATAGTCCAAGTGCCCGCTAGGTAACAAACATTGTCCAAGTGCCCGATACGGACCTACATAGTCCAAATGCCTGTTAGGTAACCTACATAGTCGAAATGCCCGCTAGTAACCTACATAGTCCAAGTGCCCGATAGGGAACTCACATAATCCAAGTGCCCGCTAGGGAACCTACATAGTCCAAGTACCCGTTAGGTAACCAAAATAGTCCAAATGCCCGCTAGGGAACACACATAGTCCAAGTGCCCACTAGGGAACTTACATAGTTCAAGTTCCCGTTAGTTAACCTCGATAGTCCAAGTGCCCGCTAATTAACCTAGATTGTCCAAGTGCCCGTTCGTTAACCTAGACAGTCCAAGTGCTCGCTAGGGAACCACATAGTCCAGTTCCCGCTAGGGAACTTCCATAGTCCAAGTGCCCGCTAGTTAACCTAGATAGTCCAAGTGCCCGTTCGTTAACCTAGACAGTCCAAGTGCCCGCTAGGGAAACCACATAGTCCAGTGCCCACTAGGGAACTTACATAGTCCAAGTGCCCGCTAGTTAACCTAGATAGCCCAAGTGCCCGTTCGTTAACCTAGACAGTCCAAGTGCCCGCTAGGGAAACCACATAGTCCAGTGCCCGCTAGGGAACTTACATAGTCCAAGTTCCCGCAAGTTAACCTAGATAGTCCAAGTGCCCGTTCGTTAACCTAGACAGTCCAAGTGCCCGCTAGGGAAACCACATAGTCCAGTGCCCGCTAGGGAACTTACATAGTCCAAGTTCCCGCTAGTTAACCTAGATAGTCCAATTGCCCGTTCGTTAACCTAGACAGTCCAAGTGCCCGCTAGGGAAACCACATAGTCCAGTGCCCGCTAGTTAACCTAGATAGTCCAAGTGCCCGCTAGGTAACCTACATAGTCCAAGGGCCCGCTCGTTAACCTAGTTCGTCCAAGTGTCCGCTAGGTAACCAAGATAGTCAAAGTGTCCGCTACGTAACCTACATAGTCCAAGTTCCCACTAGGTCACCTAGATAGTCCAAGTGCCCGTTACCTAACCTAGATAGTCCATGTGCCCGCTAGGTAACCTACATAGTCCTAGTGCCCGCTAGTTAACGAACATTGTCCAAGTGCCCGATACGGACCTACATAGTCCAAGTGCCTGTTAGGTAACCTACATAGTCCAAATGCCCGCTAGTACCCTACATAGTCCAAGTGCCCGATAGGGAACTCACATAATCCAAGTGCCCGCTAGGGAACCTACATAGTCCAAGTACCCGTTAGGTAACCTAGATAGTCCAAATGCCCGCTAGGGAACACACATAGTCCAAGTGCCCACTAGGGAACTTACATAGTTCAAGTTCCCGTTAGTTAACCTAGATAGTCCAAGTGCCCGCTTATTAACCTAGATAGTCCAAGTGCCCGTTCGTTAACCTAGACAGTCCAAGTGCTCGCTAGGGAAGCACATAGTCCAGTGCCCGCTAGGGAACTTACATAGTCCAAGTGCCCGCTAGGGAAACCACATAGTCCAGTGCCCGCTAGGGAACTTACATAGTCCAAGTGCCCGCTAGTTAACCTAGATAGTCCAAGTGCCCGTTCGTTAACCTAGACAGTCCAAGTGCCCGCTAGGGAAACCATATAGTCCAGTGCCCGCTAAGGAACTTACATAGTCCAAGTTCCCGCTAGTTAACCTAGATAGTCCAAGTGCCCGTTCGTTAACCTAGACAGTCCAAGTGCCCGCTAGGGAAACCACATAGTCCAGTGCCCGCTAGTTAAACTACATAGTCCAAGTGCCCGCTAGTTAACCTAGATAGTCCAAGTGCCCTTTCGTTAACCTAGACAGTCCAAGTGCCCACTAGGGAACCCACATAGTCCAAGTGCCCGCTATGGAACTTACATAGTCCCAGTGCCCGTTAGTAACCTATATAGTCCAAGTACCCGCTAGGTAACGTAGAAAGTCCAAGTGCCCACTGGGGGACGTACATACTCCAAGTGCCCGCTAGGTAACCTAGATAGTCCAAGTGCCCGCTAGGGTATGTACATAGACCAAGTGCCCGCTAGGTAACCTACATAGTCCAAGTGCCCGTTAGGGAGCCTAGATAGTCCAAGTGCCCTCTAGGGAACCTGAATCGTGCAAGTGCCTGCTAGGTAACCTAGATAATCCACGTGCCCGCTAGTTAAACTACATAGTCCAAGTGCCTGCTAGGTAAACTACATAGTCCAAGTGCCCGTTCGTTAACCTACAATGTCCAAGTGCCCGCTAGGTAACGTAGATAGCCCAAGTGCCCGCTAGGGAACGTACATAGTCCAAGTGCCCACTAGGTAACCTAGACAGTTCAATTGCCCCCTAGTTAACCTAGACAGTCCAAGTACCCGATAGGGAACCTACATAGTCCAAGTGCTCGCTAGGCAACCTACATAGTCCAAGTGCCCGTTAGTTAACCTAGATAGTCCAATTGCCCGTTAGCTAACCTAGATAGTCGAAGTGTCCGCTAGTTAACCTACATAGTCCAAGTGCCCGTTCGTTAACCTAGATAGTCCAAGGGCCAGCTAGTTAAACTAGGCAGTCCAAGTGCCCGCTGGGTTACCTACATAGTCCAAGTGCACGTTCGTTAACCTACATAGTCCAAGGGCCCGCTAGGTAACCTTGATAGTCCAAGTGCCTTCTAGTTAACCTACGTAGTCCAAGTGCCCGCTAGGTAACCTACATAGTCCAAGTGCCCACTAGGTTACCTAAGCAATCCAAATGCCCGCTAAGGAAACTACATAGTCCAAGTGCCCGCTAGTTAACCTAGATAGTCCAAGTGCCCGCTAGTTAACCTAGATAGTCCAAAGGCCCTCTAGTTAACCTATATAGTCCAAGTGCCCGCTAGTTTACCTAAATCTACCAAGTGTCCGCTAGGTAACCTACATAGTCCAAGTTACTGCTAGGTAACCTAGATAGTCCAAGTGCCTGATAGCTAACCTACATAGTCCTAGTGTCCGTTCGCTAACCTAGATAGTCCAAGTGCCCATTGGGTAACCTACATAGTCCAAGTGCCGCCTGGTAACCTGGATAGTCCAAGTGCCCGCTAGTTAACCTACATTGTCCAAGTGCCTTCTAGGGAGCCTACATAGTCCACGTGACCGCTAAGGAACCTACATAGTCCAATGCCCGTTAGCTAACCTAGATAGTCCAAGGGCCCGCTAGTTGACCTACATAGTTCAAGTGCCAGCTAGGTAACCTAGATAGTACAAGTGTCCGCTAGGGAACCTAGATAGTCCAAGTGCCTGTTAGCTAACCTAGATAGTCCAAGTGGCGGCTAGGTAACCTACATAGTCCAAGTGCCCGTTCGTTAACCTAGATAATCCAAGTGTCCGCTAGGTAACCTAGACAGTCCAAGTACCCGATAGTTACCCTACATAGTCCAAGTGCCCGTTAGTTAACCTAGGTAGTCAAAGTGCCTGCTAGGTAACCTAGATAGTCCAAGTGCCCGCTAGGTAACCTACATAGTCCAAGTGCCCGCTAGGTAACATAAATAGTCCAAATGCCCACTAGGGAAACTACATAGTCCAAGTGCCCGCTAGTTACCCTATATAGTCCAAGGGCCCGCTAGGTAACCTAGATAGTCCAAGTGCCCGCTAGTTAACCTACATAGTCCAAGGGCCCGCTAGTTAACCTACATAGTCCAAGGTCTGCTAGTTAACCTAGATAGTCAAAGTGCCCGCTAGGTAACCTAGACAGTCCAAGTGCCCGCTAGGTTACCTACATAGTCCAAGTGCCCGTTCGTTAACCTACATAGTCCAAGGGCCCGCTAGGTAACCTAGACATACAAAGTGTCCATTAGGTAACCTAGATAGTCCAAGTGCCTGCTAGGTAACCTACATTGTCCATGTTCCCTCTAGGTAACCTAGAAAGTCCAAGTGCCCGTTACCTAACCTAGATAGTCCAAGTGCCCGCTGGGCAACATACATAATCCAAGTGCCCGTTCGTTAACCTAGAAGTCCAAGTGCTCGCTAGGTAAACTACATAGTGCAAGTGTCTGCCACGTAACCTACATAGTCCAAGTGCCCGCTAGGGAAGGTACATAGTCCAAGTGCCCGCTAGGGAAGGTACATAGTCCAAGTGCCCGCTAGGTAACCTAGAGAGTGCAAGTGCCCGCTAGTTAACCTACATAGTCCAAGTGCCGGCTAGGTAACCTAGATAGTCCAAGGGCCTGCTAGTTAACCTAGATAGTCCAAGTGCCCGCTAGGTAACCTACATAGTGCAAGTGTCCGTTAGTTAACCTACATAGTCAAAGTGCCCGCTAGTTAACCTAGATAGTCCAAGTGCCCGCTAGGTAACCTTCATAGTGCAAGTGTCCGCTAGTTAACCTAGATCGTCCAATTTTCCGCTAGTTAACCTACATAGTAATTGTGCCCGCTACGTAACCTAGATAGTCCAAGTGCCCGTTCGGTAACCTAGATAGTCCAAGTGCCCTTTTGGGGAACCTAGATAGTCCAAGTGCCCGATAGGGAACCTACATAGTCCAATTGCCCGCTCTGGAACATACATAGTCCAAGTGCCCGTAAGTTAACCTAGATAATCCAAGTGCCCGCTAGTTAACCTAGATAGTCCAGTGTCCGCTAGGTAACCTACATAGTCCAAGTGCCCGCTAGGTAACCTATATAGTCCAAATGCCCGCTAGGGAATCTACATATTCCAAGAGCGCTCTAGTTAACCTAGATAGTCCAAGTGCCCGCTAGTTAACCAGGATCATCAAAGTGCCCTCTAGTTAACTTACATAGTCTAAAGGCCTGCTAGTTAACCTACATAGACCAAGGGCCCGCTAGTTAACCTAGATAGTACAAGTGCCCGCTAGGTAACCTACATAGTGCAAGTGTCCGCTAGTTAACCTAGATCGTCCAATTTTCCGCTAGTTAACCGACATAGTCCAAGTGCCCGCTAGGTAACCTAGATAGTCCATGTGCCCGTTCGGTAACCTAGATAGTCCAAGTGCCCTTTTGGGGAACCTAGATAGTCCAAGTGCCCGCTAGGGAACCTACATAGTCTAATTGCCCGCTCTGGAACATACATAGTCCAAGTGCCCGTTAGTTAACCTAGATAATCCAAGTGCCCGCTAGTTAACCTAGATAGTCCAGTGCCCGCTAGGTAACCTACATAGTCCAAGTGCCCGCTAGGTAACCTAGATAGTCCAAGTGCCCGCTTGTTAACCAGGATCATCAAAGTAGCCTCTAGTTAACTTACATAGTCTAAAGGCCTGCTAGTTAACCTACATAGACCAAGGGCCCGCTAGTTAACCTAGATAGTCCAAGTGCCCGCTAGTTAACCTACATAGTCCAAGTTCCCGCTAGGTAACCTAGACAGTCCAAGTGACCACTAGGTTACCTACATAGTCTAAGTGCCCGTTCATTAACCTCCATAGTCCAAGTGCCCACTAGGTAACGTAAATAGCCCAAGTGCCCGCTAGGGAACCTACATACTCCAAGGGCCCTCTAGTTAACCTACATAGTCCAAGGTCTGCTAGTTAACCTAGATAGTCAAAGTGCCCGCTAGGTAACCTAGACTGTCCAAGTGCCCGCTAGGTTACCTACATAGTCAAAGTGCCCGTTCGTTAACCTAGATAGTCAAAGTGCCCGCTAGGTAACCTACTTTGTCCAAGGGCCCGCTAGGTAACCTAGACAGACAAAGTGCCCGTTAGGTAACCTAGATAGTCCAAGTGCCTGCTAGGTAACCTACATTGTCCATGTTCCCTCTAGGTAACCTAGATAGTCCAAGTGCCCGTTACCTAACCTAGATAGTCCAAGTGCCCGCTAGGCAACATACATAGTCCAAGTGCCCGTTCGTTAACCTAGAAGTCCAAGTGCCCGCTACGTAACCTAGACAGTCCAAGTGCCCCCTACGTCACCTGCATAGACCAAGTGCCCGTTCGTTAACCTAGATAGTACAAGTGCCCACTAGGGAACCTATATAGTCCAAGTACCCGCTAGGTAACCTACATAGTGCAAGTGTCTGCTAAGTAACCTACATAGTCCCAGTGCCCGCTAGGGAAGGTACATAGTCCAAGTGCCCGCTAGGTAACCTAGAGAGTGCAAGTGCCCGCTAGTTAACCTACATAGTTCAAGTGCCTGTTAGGTAACCTAGATAGTCGAAGGACCTGCTAGTTAACCTACATAGTCCAAGTGCCCGCTAGGTAACCTACATAGTGCAAGTGTCCGCTAGTTAACCTACATAGTCAAAGTGCCCGCTAGTTAACCTAGATAGTCCAAGTGCCTACTAGGTAACCTACATAGTGCAAGTGTCCGCTAATTAACCTAGATCGTCCCATTTTCCGCTAGTTAACCTACATAGTCCATGTGCCCACTAGGTAACCTAGATAGTCCAAGTGCCCGTTCGGTAACCTAGATAGTCCAAGTGCCCTTTAGGGAACCTAGATAGTTCAAGTGCCCGATAGGGAACCTACATAGTCCAATTGCCCGCTCTGGAACATACATAGTCCAAGTGCCCGTTAGTTAACCTAGATAATCCAAGTGCCCGCTAGTTAACCTAGATAGTCCAGTGCGCGCTAGGTAACCTACATAGTCCAAGTGCCGCTAAGTAACCTATATAGTCCAAATGCCCGCTAGGGAACCTACATAGTCCAAGAGCCCTCTAGTTAACCTAGATAGTCCAAGTGCCCGCTAGTTAACCAGGATCATCAAAGTGCCCTCTAGTTAACTTACATAGTCTAAAGGCCTGCTAGTTAACCTACATAGACCAAGGGCCCGCTAGTTAACCTAGATAGTACAAGTGCCCGCTAGGTAACCTACATAGTGCAAGTGTCCGCTAGTTAACCTAGATCGTCCAATTTTCCGCTAGTTAACCTACATAGTCCAAGTGCCCGCTAGGTAACCTAGATAGTCCATGTGCCCGTTCTTTAACCTAGATAGTCCAAGTGCCCTTTGGGGGAACCTAGATAGTCCAAGTGCCCGCTAGGGAACCTACATAGTCCAATTGCCCGCTCTGGAACATACATAGTCCAAGTGCCCGTTAGTTAACCTAGATAATCCAAGTGCCCGCTAGTTAACCTAGATAGTCCAGTGCCCGCTAGGTAACCTACATAGTCCAAGTGCCCGCTAGGTAACCTAGATAGTCCAAGTGCCCGCTAGTTAACCAGGATCATCAAAGTGCCCTCTAGTTAACTTACATAGTCTAAAGGCCTGCTAGTTAACCTACATAGACCAAGGGCCCGCTAGTTAACCTAGATAGTCCAAGTGCCCGCAAGTTAACCTACATAGTCCACGTTCCCGCTAGGTAACCTAGACAGTCCAAGTGACCACTAGGTTAACTACATAGTCTAAGTGCCCGTTCGTTAACCTCCATAGTCCAAGTGCCCACTAGGTAACGTAGATAGCCCAAGTGCCCGCTAGGGAACGTACATAGTCCAAGTGCCCACTAGGTAACCTAGACAGTCCAATTGCCCCCTAGTTAACCTAGACAGTCCAAGTACCCGATAGGGAACCTACATAGTCCAAGTGCATGCTAGGGAACCTACATACTCCAAGGGCCCGCTAGTTAACCTACATAGTCCAAGGTCTGCTAGTTAACCTAGATAGTCAAAGTGCCCGTTAGGTAACCTAGATAGTCCACGTGCCTGCTAGGTAACCTACATTGTCCATGTTCCCTCTAGGTAACCTAGATAGTCCAAGTGTCCGTTACCTAACCTAGATAGTCCAAGTGCCCGCTAGGCAACATACATAGTCCAAGTGCCCGTTCCTTAACCTAGAAGTCCAAGTGCCCGCTATGTAACCTAGACAGTCCAAGTGCCCGCTAGGTCACCTGCATAGTCCAAGTGCCCGTTCGTTAACCTAGATTGTCCAAGTGCCCACTTGGGAACATATATAGTCCAAGTGCCCGCTAGGTAACTTACATAGTGCAAGTGTCTGCTACGTAACCTACATAGTCCAAGTGCCCGCTAGGGAAGGTACATAGTCCAAGTGCCCACTAGGGAAGGTACATAGTCCAAGTGCCCGCTAGGTAACCTAGAGAGTGCAAGTGCCCGCTAGTTAACCTACATAGTCCAAGTGCCTGCTAGGTAACCTAGATAGTGCAAGGGCCTGCTAGGTAACCTACATAGTGCAAGTGCCCGCTAGTGAACCTATATAGTCCAGTGCCCGCTAGGTAACCTACATAGTCCTAGTGCCCGCTAGGTAACCTATATAGTCCAAATGCCCGCTAGGGAACCTACATAGTCCAAGGGCCCTCTAGTTAACCTAGATAGTCCAGTGCCTGCTAGTTAACCTAGATAGTCCAAGTGCCCGCTAGTTAACCAGGATCATCAAAGTGCCCTCTCGTTAACTTACATAGTCTAAAGGCCTGCTAGTTAACCTACAAAGACCAAGGGCCCGCTAGTTAACCTACATAGTGCAAGTGTCCGCTAGTTAACCTAGATCGTCCAATTTTCCGCTAGTTAACCTACATAGTCCAAGTGCCCGCTAGGTAACCTAGATAGTCCAAGTGCCCTTTTAGGGAACCTAGATAGTCCAAGTGACCGCTAGGGAACCTACATAGTCCAATTGCCCTCTCTGGAACATACATAGTCCAAGTGCCCGTTAGTTAACCTAGATAATCCAAGTGCCCGCTAGTTAACCTAGATAGTCCAGTCCCCGCTAGGTAACCTACATAGTCCAAGTGCCCGCTAGGTAACCTAGATAGTCCAAGTGCCCGCTAGTTAACCAGGATCATCAAAGTGCCCTCTAGTTAACTTACATAGTCTAAAGGCCTGCTAGTTAACCTACATAGACCAAGGGCCCGCTAGTTAACCTAGATAGTCCAAGTGCCCGCTAGTTAACCTACATAGTCCAAGTTCCCGCTAGGTAACCTAGACAATCCAAGTGACCACTAGGTTACCTACATAGTCTAAGTGCCCGTTCGTTAACCTCCATAGTCCAAGTGTCCACTAGGTAACGTAGATAGCCCAAGTGCCCGCTAGGGAACGTACATAGTCCAAGTGCCCACTAGGTAACTTAGACAGTCCAATTGCCCCCTAGTTAACCTAGACAGTCCAAGTACCCGATAGGGAACCTACATAGTCCAAGTGCCCGCTAGGGAACCTACATACTCCAAGGGCCCGCTAGTTAACCTACATAGTCCAAGGTCTGCTAGTTAACCTAGATAGTCCAAGTGCCCGCTAGGTAACCTAGACAGTCCAAGTGACCACTAGGTTACCTACATAGTCTAAGTGCCCGTTCGTTAACCTCCATAGTCCAAGTGCCCACTAGGTAACGTAGATATTCCAAGTGCCCGTTCGTTAACCTAGATATTCCAAGTGCCCGCTAGGTAACCTACATAGTCCAAGGGCCTGCTAGGTAACCTAGACAGACAAAGTGCCCGTTAGGTAACCTAGATAGTCCAAGTGCCTGCTAGGTAACCTACATTGTCCATGTTCCCTCTAGGTAACCTAGATAGTCCAAGTGCCCGTTACCTAACCTAGATAGTCCAAGTGCCCGCTAGGCAACATACATAGTCCAAGTGCCCGTTCATCAACCTAGAAGTCCAAGTGCCCGCTATGTAACCTAGACAGTCCAAGTGCCCGCTAGGTTACCTGCATAGTCCAAGTGCTCGTTCGTTAACCTAGATAGTCCAAGTGCCCACTAGGGAACTTATATAGTCAAAGTGCCCGCTAGGTAACCTACATAGTCCAAGTGCCCTCTAGGGAAGGTACATAGTCCAAGTGCCCGCTAGGTAACCTAGAGAGTGCAAGTGCCCGCTATTTAACCTACATAGTCCAAGTGCCTGCTAGGTAACCTAGATATTCCAAGGGCCTGCTAGTTAACCTAGATAGTCCAAGTGCCCGCTAGGTTACCTGCATAGTCCAAGTGCCCGTTCGTTAACCTAGAGAGTCCAAGTGCCCACTAGGGAACCTATATAGTCCAAGTGCCCGCTAGGTAACCTACATAGTGCAAGTGTCTGCTACGTAACCTACATAGTCCAAGTGCCCGCTAGGGAAGGTACATAGTCCTAGTGCCCGCTAGGGAAGGTACATAGTCCAAGTGCCCGCTAGGTAACCTAGACAGTCCAAGTGACCACTAGGTTACCTACATAGTCTAAGTGCCCGTTCATTAACCTCCATAGTCCAAGTGCCCACTAGGTAACGTAAATAGCCCAAGTGCCCGCTAGGGAACCTACATACTCCAAGGGCCCTCTAGTTAACCTACATAGTCCAAGGTCTGCTAGTTAACCTAGATAGTCAAAGTGCCCGCTAGGTAACCTAGACTGTCCAAGTGCCCGCTAGGTTACCTACATAGTCAAAGTGCCCGTTCGTTAACCTAGATAGTCAAAGTGCCCGCTAGGTAACCTACTTTGTCCAAGGGCCCGCTAGGTAACCTAGACAGACAAAGTGCCCGTTAGGTAACCTAGATAGTCCAAGTGCCTGCTAGGTAACCTACATTGTCCATGTTCCCTCTAGGTAACCTAGATAGTCCAAGTGCCCGTTACCTAACCTAGATAGTCCAAGTGCCCGCTAGGCAACATACATAGTCCAAGTGCCCGTTCGTTAACCTAGAAGTCCAAGTGCCCGCTACGTAACCTAGACAGTCCAAGTGCCCCCTACGTCACCTGCATAGTCCAAGTGCCCGTTCGTTAACCTAGATAGTACAAGTGCCCACTAGGGAACCTATATAGTCCAAGTGCCCGCTAGGTAACCTACATAGTGCAAGTGTCTGCTAAGTAACCTAAATAGTCCCAGTGCCCGCTAGGGAAGGTACATAGTCCAAGTGCCCGCTAGGTAACCTAGAGAGTGCAAGTGCCCGCTAGTTAACCTACATAGTTCAAGTGCCTGTTAGGTAACCTAGATAGTCCAAGGACCTGCTAGTTAACCTACATAGTCCAAGTGCCCGCTAGGTAACCTAGATAGTCCAAGTGCCTACTAGGTAACCTACATAGTGCAAGTGTCCGCTAATTAACCTAGATCGTCCCATTTTCCGCTAGTTAACCTACATAGTCCAAGTGCCCACTAGGTAACCTAGATAGTCCAAGTGCCCGTTCGGTAACCTAGATAGTCCAAGTGCCCTTTAGGGAACCTAGATAGTCCAAGTGCCCGATAGGGAACCTACATAGTCCAATTGCCCGCTCTGGAACATACATAGTCCAAGTGCCCGTTAGTTAACCTAGATAATCCAAGTGCCCGCTAGTTAACCTAGATAGTCCAGTGCGCGCTAGGTAACCTACATAGTCCAAGTGCCGCTAGGTAACCTACATAGTCCAAATGCCCGCTAGGGAACCTACATAGTCCAAGAGCCCTCTAGTTAACCTAGATAGTCCAAGTGCCCGCTAGTTAACCAGGATCATCAAAGTGCCCTCTAGTTAACTTACATAGTCTAAAGGCCTGCTAGTTAACCTACATAGACCAAGGGCCCGCTAGTTAACCTAGATAGTACAAGTGCCCGCTAGGTAACCTACATAGTGCAAGTGTCCGCTAGTTAACCTAGATCGTCCAATTTTCCGCTAGTTAACCTACATAGTCCAAGTGCCCGCTAGGTAACCTAGATAGTCCATGTGCCCGTTCTTTAACCTAGATAGTCCAAGTGCCCTTTGGGGGAACCTAGATAGTCCAAGTGCCCGCTAGGGAACCTACATAGTCCAATTGCCCGCTCTGGAACATACATAGTCCAAGTGCCCGTTAGTTAACCTAGATAATCCAAGTGCCCGCTAGTTAACCTAGATAGTCCAGTGCCCGCTAGGTAACCTACATAGTCCAAGTGCCCGCTATGTAACCTAGATAGTCCAAGTGCCCGCTAGTTAACCAGGATCATCAAAGTGCCCTCTAGTTAACTTACATAGTCTAAAGGCCTGCTAGTTAACCTACATAGACAAAGGGCCCGCTAGTTAACCTAGATAGTCCAAGTGCCCGCAAGTTAACCTACATAGTCCAAGTTCCCGCTAGGTAACCTAGACAGTCCAAGTGACCACTAGGTTAACTACATAGTCTAAGTGCCCGTTCGTTAACCTCCATAGTCCAAGTGCCCACTAGGTAACGTAGATAGCCCAAGTGCCCGCTAGGGAACGTACATAGTCCAAGTGCCCACTAGGTAACCTAGACAGTCCAATTGCCCCCTAGTTAACCTAGAAAGTCCAAGTACCCGATAGGGAACCTACATAGTCCAAGTGCATGCTAGGGAACCTACATACTCCAAGGGCCCGCTAGTTAACCTACATAGTCCAAGGTCTGCTAGTTAACCTAGATAGTCAAAGTGCCCGTTAGGTAACCTAGATAGTCCACGTGCCTGCTAGGTAACCTACATTGTCCAAGTTCCCTCTAGGTAACCTAGATAGTCCAAGTGTCCGTTACCTAACCTAGATAGTCCAAGTGCCCGCTAGGCAACATACATAGTCCAAGTGCCCGTTCCTTAACCTAGAAGTCCAAGTGCCCGCTATGTAACCTAGACAGTCCAAGTGCCCGCTAGGTCACCTGCATAGTCCAAGTGCCCGTTCGTTAACCTAGATAGTCCAAGTGCCCACTTGGGAACATATATAGTCCAAGTGCCCGCTAGGTAACTTACATAGTGCAAGTGTCTGCTACGTAAACTACATAGTCCAAGTGCCCGCTAGGGAAGGTACATAGTCCAAGTGCCCACTAGGGAAGGTACATAGTCCAAGTGCCCGCTAGGTAACCTAGAGAGTGCAAGTGCCCGCTAGTTAACCTACATAGTCCAAGTGCCTGCTAGGTAACCTAGATAGTGCAAGGGCCTGCTAGGTAACCTACATAGTGCAAGTGCCCGCTAGTGAACCTATATAGTCCAGTGCCCGCTAGGTAACCTACATAGTCCTAGTGCCCGCTAGGTAACCTATATAGTCCAAATGCCCGCTAGGGAACCTACATAGTCCAAGGGCCCTCTAGTTAACCTAGATAGTCCAGTGCCTGCTAGTTAACCTAGATAGTCCAAGTGCCCGCTAGTTAACCAGGATCATCAAAGTGCCCTCTCGTTAACTTACATAGTCTAAAGGCCTGCTAGTTAACCTACATAGACCAAGGGCCCGCTAGTTAACCTACATAGTGCAAGTGTCCGCTAGTTAACCTAGATCGTCCAATTTTCCGCTAGTTAACCTACATAGTCCAAGTGCCCGCTAGGTAACCTAGATATTCCATGTGCCCGTTCAGTAACCTAGATAGTCCAAGTGCCCTTTTAGGGAACCTAGATAGTCCAAGTGCCCGCTAGGGAACCTACATAGTCCAATTGCCCTCTCTGGAACATACATAGTCCAAGTGCCCGTTAGTTAACCTAGATAATCCAAGTGCCAGCTAGTTAACCTAGATAGTCCAGTGCCCGCTAGGTAACCTACATAGTCCAAGTGCCCGCTAGGTAACCTAGATAGTCCACGTGCCCGTTCGGTAACCTAGATAGTCCAAGTGCCCTTTTGGGGAACCTACATAGTCCAATTGCCCGCTCTGGAACATACATAGTCCAAGTGCCCGTTAGTTAACCTAGATAATCCAAGTGCCCGCTAGTTAACCTAGATAGTCCAGTGCCCGCTAGGTAACCTACATAGTCCAAGTGCCCGCTAGGTAACCTAGATAGTCCAAGTGCCCGCTAGTTAACCAGGATCATCAAAGTGCCCTCTAGTTAACTTACATAGTCTAAAGGCCTGCTAGTTAACCTACATAGACCAAGGGCCCGCTAGTTAACCTAGATAGTCCAAGTGCCCGCTAGTTAACCTACATAGTCCAAGTTCCCGCTAGGTAACCTAGACAGTCCAAGTGACCACTAGGTTACCTACATAGTCTAAGTGCCCGTTCGTTAACCTCCGTAGTCCAAGTGTCCACTAGGTAACGTAGATAGCCCAAGTGCCCGCTAGGGAACGTACATAGTCCAAGTGCCCACTAGGTAACTTAGACAGTCCAATTGCCCCCTAGTTAACCTAGACAGTCCAAGTACCCGATAGGGAACCTACATAGTCCAAGTGCCCGCTAGGGAACCTACATACTCCAAGGGCCCGCTAGTTAACCTACATAGTCCAAGGTCTGCTAGTTAACCTAGATAGTCCAAGTGCCCGCTAGGTAACCTAGACAGTCCAAGTGACCACTAGGTTACCTACATAGTCTAAGTGCCCGTTCGTTAACCTCCATAGTCCAAGTGCCCACTAGGTAACGTAGATATTCCAAGTGCCCGTTCGTTAACCTAGATATTCCAAGTGCCCGCTAGGTAACCTACATAGTCCAAGGGCCCGCTAGGTAACCTAGACAGACAAAGTGCCCGTTAGGTAACCTAGATAGTCCAAGTGCCTGCTAGGTAACCTACATTGTCCATGTTCCCTCTAGGTAACCTAGATAGTCCAAGTGCCCGTTACCTAACCTAGATAGTCCAAGTGCCCGCTAGGCAACATACATAGTCCAAGTGCCCGTTCATCAACCTAGAAGTCCAAGTGCCCGCTATGTAACCTAGACAGTCCAAGTGCCCGCTAGGTTACCTGCATAGTCCAAGTGCTCGTTCGTTAACCTAGATAGTCCAAGTGCCCACTAGGGAACCTATATAGTCAAAGTGCCCGCTAGGTAACCTACATAGTGCAAGTGTCTGCTAGGTAACCTACATAGTCCAAGTGCCCTCTAGGGAAGGTACATAGTCCAAGTGCCCGCTAGGTAACCTAGAGAGTGCAAGTGCCCGCTATTTAACCTACATAGTCCAAGTGCCTGCTAGGTAACCTAGATAGTCCAAGGGCCTGCTAGTTAACCTAGATAGTCCAAATGCCCGCTAGGTTACCTGCATAGTCCAAGTGCCCGTTCGTTAACCTAGAGAGTCCAAGTGCCCACTAGGGAACCTATATAGTCCAAGTGCCCGCTAGGTAACCTACATAGTGCAAGTGTCTGCTACGTAACCTACATAGTCCAAGTGCCCGCTAGGGAAGGTACATAGTCCTAGTGCCCGCTAGGGAAGGTACATAGTCCAAGTGCCCGCTAGGTAACCTAGAGAGTGCAAGTGCCCGCTATTTAACCTACATAGTCCAAGTGCCTGCTAGGTAACCTAGATAGTCCAAGGGCCTGCTAGTTAACCTACATAGTCCAAGTGCCCGCTAGGTAACCTACATAGTGCAAGTGTCCGCTAGTTAACCTACATAGTCAAAATGCCAGCTAGTTAACTTAGATAGTCCAAGTGCCCGCTAGGTAACCTACATTGTCCAAGTGCCCGCTAGGTAACCTAGATAGTCCAAGTGCCCGCTAGTTAACCAGGATCATCAAAGTGACCTCTAGTTAACTTACATAGTCTAAAGGCCTGCTAGTTAACCTTCATAGACCAAGGACCCGCTAATTAACCTAGATAGTCCACGTGCCCGCTAGTTAACCTACATAGTCCAAGTTCCCGCTAGGTAACCTAGACAGTCCAAGTGACCACTAGGTTACCTACATAGTCTAACTGCCCGTTCGTTAACCTCCATAGTCCAAGTGCCCACTAGGTAACGTAGATAGCCCAAGTGCCCGCTAGGGAACGTACATATTCCAAGTGCCCACTAGGTAACCTAGACAGTCCAATTGCCCCCTAGTTAACCTAGACAGTCCAAGTACCCGATAGGGAACCTACATAGTCCAAGTGCCCGCTAGGGAACTTACATACACAAAGGGCCCGCTAGTTAACCTACATAGTCCAAGGTCTGCTAGTTAACCTAGATAGTCAAAGTGCCCGCTAGGTAACCTAGACAGTCCAAGTTCCCGCTAGGTTACCTACATAGTCCAAGTGCCCGTTCGTTTACCTAGATAGTCCAAGTGCCCGCTAGGTAACCTACTTTGTCCAAGGGCCTGCTAGGTAACCTAGACAGACAAAGTGCCCGTTAGGTAACCTAGATAGTCCAAGTGCCAGCTAGGTAACGTACATTGTCCAAGTTCCCTCTAGGTAACCTAGATAGTTCAAGTGCCCGTTACCTAACCTAGATAGTCCAAGAGCCCGCTAGGTTACCTGCATAGTGCAAGTGCCCGTTCGTTAACCTAGAAGTCCAAGTGCCCGCTATGTAACCTAGACTGTCCAAGTGCCCGCTAGGTCAATTGCATAGTCCAAGTGCCCGTTCGTTAACCTAGATAGTCCAAGTGCCCACTAGGGATCCTACATAGTCCAAGTGCACGCTAGTTAACCTAGATAGTCCAAGTGCCCGCTAGTTAATCTAGATAGTCCTACACCCCGCTAGGAAACCCACATAATCCAAGAACCTGCTAGGTAACCTAGATAGTCCAAGTGCCCGTTACCTAACCTAGATAATCCAAGTGCCCACTAGGCAAAATACATAGTCCAAGTGCCCGTTCATTAACCTAGAAGTCCAAGTGCCCGCTATGTAACCTAGACAGTCCAAGTGCCCGCTAGTTAACCTAAATAGTCCAAATGCCCACTAGGGAAACTACATAGTCCAAGTGCCCGCTAGTTAACCTAGATAGTCAAAGTGCCTGCTAGTAAATCTACATAATCCATGGGCCCGCTACTTAACCTAAATCATGCAAGTATCCGCTAGTTAACCTACATAGTCCAAGTGCCCGCTAGTTAACCTAGATAGTCCAAGTGCCCGCTAGGGATCCGTCATAATCCAAGTGCCTTCTAGGTAACCTACAAAGTCCAAGGGCCCTCTAGGTAACCTAGATAGTCCAAGTGCCCGCTAGTTAACCTACATAGTCCAAGGGCCCGCTAGTTAACCTACATAGTCCAAGGTCTGCTAGTTAACCTAGATAGTCAAAGTGCCCGCTAGGTAACCTAGACAGTCCAAGTGCCCGCTAGGTTACCTACATAGTCCAAGTGCCCGTTCGTTAACCTAGATAGTCCAAGTGCCCGCTAGGTAACCTACATAGTCCAAGGGCCCGCTAGGTAACCTAGACAGACAAAGTGCCCATTAGGTAACCTAGATAGTCCAAGTGCCTGCTAGGTAACCTACATTGTCCATGTTCCCTCTAGGTAACCTAGATAGTCCAAGTGCCCGTTACCTAACCTAGATAGTCCAAGTGCCCGCTAGGCAACATACATAGTCCAAGTGCCCGTTCATCAACCTAGAAGTCCAAGTGCCCGCTATGTAACCTAGACAGTCCAAGTGCCCGCTAGGTTACCTGCATAGTCCAAGTGCTCGTTCGTTAACCTAGATAGTCCAAGTGCCCACTAGGGAACTTATATAGTCAAAGTGCCCGCTAGGTAACCTACATAGTCCAAGTGCCCTCTAGGGAAGGTACATAGTCCAAGTGCCCGCTAGGTAACCTAGAGAGTGCAAGTGCCCGCTATTTAACCTACATAGTCCAAGTGCCTGCTAGGTAACCTAGATAGTCCAAGGGCCTGCTAGTTAACCTAGATAGTCCAAGTGCCCGCTAGGTTACCTGCATAGTCCAAGTGCCCGTTCGTTAACCTAGAGAGTCCAAGTGCCCACTAGGGAACCTATATAGTCCAAGTGCCCGCTAGGTAACCTACATAGTGCAAGTGTCTGCTACGTAACCTACATAGTCCAAGTGCCCGCTAGGGAAGGTACATAGTCCTAGTGCCCGCTAGGGAAGGTACATAGTCCAAGTGCCCGCTAGGTAACCTAGACAGTCCAAGTGACCACTAGGTTACCTACATAGTCTAAGTGCCCGTTCATTAACCTCCATAGTCCAAGTGCCCACTAGGTAACGTAAATAGCCCAAGTGCCCGCTAGGGAACCTACATACTCCAAGGGCCCTCTAGTTAACCTACATAGTCCAAGGTCTGCTAGTTAACCTAGATAGTCAAAGTGCCCGCTAGGTAACCTAGACTGTCCAAGTGCCCGCTAGGTAACCTACATAGTGCAAGTGTCTGCTAAGTAACCTACATAGTCCCAGTGCCCGCTAGGGAAGGTACATAGTCCAAGTGCCCGCTAGGTAACCTAGAGAGTGCAAGTGCCCGCTAGTTAACCTACATAGTTCAAGTGCCTGTTAGGTAACCTAGATAGTCCAAGGACCTGCTAGTTAACCTACATAGTCCATGTGCCCACTAGGTAACCTAGATAGTCCAAGTGCCCGTTCGGTAACCTAGATAGTCCAAGTGCCCTTTAGGGAACCTAGATAGTCCAAGTGCCCGATAGGGAACCTACATAGTCCAATTGCCCGCTCTGGAACATACATAGTCCAAGTGCCCGTTAGTTAACCTAGATAATCCAAGTGCCCGCTAGTTAACCTAGATAGTCCAGTGCGCGCTAGGTAACCTACATAGTCCAAGTGCCGCTAGGTAACCTATATAGTCCAAATGCCCGCTAGGGAACCTACATAGTCCAAGAGCCCTCTAGTTAACCTAGATAGTCCAAGTGCCCGCTAGTTAACCAGGATCATCAAAGTGCCCTCTAGTTAACTTACATAGTCTAAAGGCCTGCTAGTTAACCTACATAGACCAAGGGCCCGCTAGTTAACCTAGATAGTACAAGTGCCCGCTAGGTAACCTACATAGTGCAAGTGTCCGCTAGTTAACCTAGATCGTCCAATTTTCCGCTAGTTAACCTACATAGTCCAAGTGCCCGCTAGGTAACCTAGATAGTCCATGTGCCCGTTCTTTAACCTAGATAGTCCAAGTGCCCTTTGGGGGAACCTAGATAGTCCAAGTGCCCGCTAGGGAACCTACATAGTCCAATTGCCCGCTCTGGAACATACATAGTCCAAGTGCCCGTTAGTTAACCTAGATAATCCAAGTGCCCGCTAGTTAACCTAGATAGTCCAGTGCCCGCTAGGTAACCTACATAGTCCAAGTGCCCGCTATGTAACCTAGATAGTCCAAGTGCCCGCTAGTTAACCAGGATCATCAAAGTGCCCTCTAGTTAACTTACATAGTCTAAAGGCCTGCTAGTTAACCTACATAGACAAAGGGCCCGCTAGTTAACCTAGATAGTCCAAGTGCCCGCAAGTTAACCTACATAGTCCAAGTTCCCGCTAGGTAACCTAGACAGTCCAAGTGACCACTAGGTTAACTACATAGTCTAAGTGCCCGTTCGTTAACCTCCATAGTCCAAGTGCCCACTAGGTAACGTAGATAGCCCAAGTGCCCGCTAGGGAACGTACATAGTCCAAGTGCCCACTAGGTAACCTAGACAGTCCAATTGCCCCCTAGTTAACCTAGACAGTCCAAGTACCCGATAGGGAACCTACATAGTCCAAGTGCATGCTAGGGAACCTACATACTCCAAGGGCCCGCTAGTTAACCTACATAGTCCAAGGTCTGCTAGTTAACCTAGATAGTCAAAGTGCCCGTTAGGTAACCTAGATAGTCCACGTGCCTGCTAGGTAACCTACATTGTCCAAGTTCCCTCTAGGTAACCTAGATAGTCCAAGTGTCCGTTACCTAACCTAGATAGTCCAAGTGCCCGCAAGGCAACATACATAGTCCAAGTGCCCGTTCCTTAACCTAGAAGTCCAAGTGCCCGCTATGTAACCTAGACAGTCCAAGTGCCCGCTAGGTCACCTGCATAGTCCAAGTGCCCGTTCGTTAACCTAGATAGTCCAAGTGCCCACTTGGGAACATATATAGTCCAAGTGCCCGCTAGGTAACTTACATAGTGCAAGTGTCTGCTACGTAACCTACATAGTCCAAGTGCCCGCTAGGGAAGGTACATAGTCCAAGTGCCCACTAGGGAAGGTACATAGTCCAAGTGCCCGCTAGGTAACCTAGAGAGTGCAAGTGCCCGCTAGTTAACCTACATAGTCCAAGTGCCTGCTAGGTAACCTAGATAGTGCAAGGGCCTGCTAGGTAACCTACATAGTGCAAGTGCCCGCTAGTGAACCTATATAGTCCAGTGCCCGCTAGGTAACCTACATAGTCCTAGTGCCCGCTAGGTAACCTATATAGTCCAAATGCCCGCTAGGGAACCTACATAGTCCAAGGGCCCTCTAGTTAACCTAGATAGTCCAGTGCCTGCTAGTTAACCTAGATAGTCCAAGTGCCCGCTAGTTAACCAGGATCATCAAAGTGCCCTCTCGTTAACTTACATAGTCTAAAGGCCTGCTAGTTAACCTACATAGACCAAGGGCCCGCTAGTTAACCTACATAGTGCAAGTGTCCGCTAGTTAACCTAGATCGTCCAATTTTCCGCTAGTTAACCTACATAGTCCAAGTGCCCGCTAGGTAACCTAGATATTCCATGTGCCCGTTCGGTAACCTAGATAGTCCAAGTGCCCTTTTAGGGAACCTAGATAGTCCAAGTGCCCGCTAGGGAACCTACATAGTCCAATTGCCCTCTCTGGAACATACATAGTCCAAGTGCCCGTTAGTTAACCTAGATAATCCAAGTGCCAGCTAGTTAACCTAGATAGTCCAGTGCCCGCTAGGTAACCTACATAGTCCAAGTGCCCGCTAGGTAACCTAGATAGTCCACGTGCCCGTTCGGTAACCTAGATAGTCCAAGTGCCCTTTTGGGGAACCTACATAGTCCAATTGCCCGCTCTGGAACATACATAGTCCAAGTGCCCGTTAGTTAACCTAGATAATCCAAGTGCCCGCTAGTTAACCTAGATAGTCCAGTGCCCGCTAGGTAACCTACATAGTCCAAGTGCCCGCTAGGTAACCTAGATAGTCCAAGTGCCCGCTAGTTAACCAGGATCATCAAAGTGCCCTCTAGTTAACTTACATAGTCTAAAGGCCTGCTAGTTAACCTACATAGACCAAGGGCCCGCTAGTTAACCTAGATAGTCCAAGTGCCCGCTAGTTAACCTACATAGTCCAAGTTCCCGCTAGGTAACCTAGACAGTCCAAGTGACCACTAGGTTACCTACATAGTCTAAGTGCCCGTTCGTTAACCTCCATAGTCCAAGTGTCCACTAGGTAACGTAGATAGCCCAAGTGCCCGCTAGGGAACGTACATAGTCCAAGTGCCCACTAGGTAACTTAGACAGTCCAATTGCCCCCTAGTTAACCTAGACAGTCCAAGTGCCCGCTAGGGAACCTACATACTCCAAGGGCCCGCTAGTTAACCTACATAGTCCAAGGTCTGCTAGTTAACCTAGATAGTCCAAGTGCCCGCTAGGTAACCTAGACAGTCCAAGTGACCACTAGGTTACCTACATAGTCTAAGTGCCCGTTCGTTAACCTCCATAGTCCAAGTGCCCACTAGGTAACGTAGATATTCCAAGTGCCCGTTCGTTAACCTAGATATTCCAAGTGCCCGCTAGGTAACCTACATAGTCCAAGGGCCCGCTAGGTAACCTAGACAGACAAAGTGCCCGTTAGGTAACCTAGATAGTCCAAGTGCCTGCTAGGTAACCTACATTGTCCATGTTCCCTCTAGGTAACCTAGATAGTCCAAGTGCCCGTTACCTAACCTAGATAGTCCAAGTGCCCGCTAGGCAACATACATAGTCCAAGTGCCCGTTCATCAACCTAGAAGTCCAAGTGCCCGCTATGTAACCTAGACAGTCCAAGTGCCCGCTAGGTTACCTGCATAGTCCAAGTGCTCGTTCGTTAACCTAGATAGTCCAAGTGCCCACTAGGGAACCTATATAGTCAAAGTGCCCGCTAGGTAACCTACATAGTGCAAGTGTCTGCTAGGTAACCTACATAGTCCAAGTGCCCTCTAGGGAAGGTACATAGTCCAAGTGCCCGCTAGGTAACCTAGAGAGTGCAAGTGCCCGCTATTTAACCTACATAGTCCAAGTGCCTGCTAGGTAACCTAGATAGTCCAAGGGCCTGCTAGTTAACCTAGATAGTCCAAGTGCCCGCTAGGTTACCTGCATAGTCCAAGTGCCCGTTCGTTAACCTAGAGAGTCCAAGTGCCCACTAGGGAACCTATATAGTCCAAGTGCCCGCTAGGTAACCTACATAGTGCAAGTGTCTGCTACGTAACCTACATAGTCCAAGTGCCCGCTAGGGAAGGTACATAGTCCTAGTGCCCGCTAGGGAAGGTACATAGTCCAAGTGCCCGCTAGGTAACCTAGAGAGTGCAAGTGCCCGCTATTTAACCTACATAGTCCAAGTGCCTGCTAGGTAACCTAGATAGTCCAAGGGCCTGCTAGTTAACCTACATAGTCCAAGTGCCCGCTAGGTAACCTACATAGTGCAAGTGTCCGCTAGTTAACCTACATAGTCAAAATGCCAGCTAGTTAACTTAGATAGTCCAAGTGCCCGCTAGGTAACCTACATTGTCCAAGTGCCCGCTAGGTAACCTAGATAGTCCAAGTGCCCGCTAGTTAACCAGGATCATCAAAGTGACCTCTAGTTAACTTACATAGTCTAAAGGCCTGCTAGTTAACCTTCATAGACCAAGGACCCGCTAATTAACCTAGATAGTCCACGTGCCCGCTAGTTAACCTACATAGTCCAAGTTCCCGCTAGGTAACCTAGACAGTCCAAGTGACCACTAGGTTACCTACATAGTCTAACTGCCCGTTCGTTAACCTCCATAGTCCAAGTGCCCACTAGGTAACGTAGATAGCCCAAGTGCCCGCTAGGGAACGTACATATTCCAAGTGCCCACTAGGTAACCTAGACAGTCCAATTGCCCCCTAGTTAACCTAGACAGTCCAAGTACCCGATAGGGAACCTACATAGTCCAAGTGCCCGCTAGGGAACTTACATACACAAAGGGCCCGCTAGTTAACCTACATAGTCCAAGGTCTGCTAGTTAACCTAGATAGTCAAAGTGCCCGCTAGGTAACCTAGACAGTCCAAGTTCCCGCTAGGTTACCTACATAGTCCAAGTGCCCGTTCGTTTACCTAGATAGTCCAAGTGCCCGCTAGGTAACCTACTTTGTCCAAGGGCCTGCTAGGTAACCTAGACAGACAAAGTGCCCGTTAGGTAACCTAGATAGTCCAAGTGCCAGCTAGGTAACGTACATTGTCCAAGTTCCCTCTAGGTAACCTAGATAGTTCAAGTGCCCGTTACCTAACCTAGATAGTCCAAGAGCCCGCTAGGTTACCTGCATAGTGCAAGTGCCCGTTCGTTAACCTAGAAGTCCAAGTGCCCGCTATGTAACCTAGACTGTCCAAGTGCCCGCTAGGTCAATTGCATAGTCCAAGTGCCCGTTCGTTAACCTAGATAGTCCAAGTGCCCACTAGGGATCCTACATAGTCCAAGTGCACGCTAGTTAACCTAGATAGTCCAAGTGCCCGCTAGTTAATCTAGATAGTCCTACACCCCGCTAGGAAACCCACATAATCCAAGAACCTGCTAGGTAACCTAGATAGTCCAAGTGCCCGTTACCTAACCTAGATAATCCAAGTGCCCACTAGGCAAAATACATAGTCCAAGTGCCCGTTCATTAACCTAGAAGTCCAAGTGCCCGCTATGTAACCTAGACAGTCCAAGTGCCCGCTAGTTAACCTAAATAGTCCAAATGCCCACTAGGGAAACTACATAGTCCAAGTGCCCGCTAGTTAACCTAGATAGTCAAAGTGCCTGCTAGTAAATCTACATAATCCATGGGCCCGCTACTTAACCTAAATCATGCAAGTATCCGCTAGTTAACCTACATAGTCCAAGTGCCCGCTAGTTAACCTAGATAGTCCAAGTGCCCGCTAGGGATCCGTCATAATCCAAGTGCCTTCTAGGTAACCTACAAAGTCCAAGGGCCCTCTAGGTAACCTAGATAGTCCAAGTGCCTGCTAGTTAACCTACATAGTCCAAGGGCCCGCTAGTTAACCTACATAGTCCAAGGTCTGCTAGTTAACCTAGATAGTCAAAGTGCCCGCTAGGTAACCTAGACAGTCCAAGTGCCCGCTAGGTTACCTACATAGTCCAAGTGCCCGTTCGTTAACCTAGATAGTCCAAGTGCCCGCTAGGTAACCTACATAGTCCAAGGGCCCGCTAGGTAACCTAGACAGACAAAGTGCCCATTAGGTAACCTAGATAGTCCAAGTGCCTGCTAGGTAACCTACATTGTCCATGTTCCCTCTAGGTAACCTAGATAGTCCAAGTGCCGGCTAGGCAACATACATAGTCCAAGTGCCTGTTCCTTAACCTAGAAGTCCAAGTGCCCGCTATGTAACCTAGACAGTACAAGTGCCCGCTAGGTCACCTGCATTGTCCAAGTGCCCGTTCGTTAACCTTGATAGTCCAAGTGCCCACTAGGGAAACTATATAGTCCAAGTGCCCGCTAGGTAACCTACATAGTGCAAGTGTCTGCTACGTAACCTACATAGTCCAAGTGGCCGCTATGGAAGGTACATAGTCCAAGTGCCCGCTAGGTAACCTAGAGAGTGCAAGTGCCCGCTAGTTAACCTACATAGTCCAAGGGCCTGCTAGTTAACCTACAGAGTCCAAGTGCCCGCTAGGTAACCTACATAGTGCAAGTGTCCGCTAGTTAACCTACATAGTCGAAGTGCCCGCCAGTTAACCTAGATAGTCCAAGTGCCCGCTAGGTAACCTAGATAGTCCAAGTGCCCTTTAGGGAACCTAGATAGTCCTAGTGCCCGATAGGGAACCTACATAGTCCAATTGCCCGCTCTGGAACATACATAGTCCAAGTGCCCGTAAGTTAACCTAGATAGTCCAGTGCCCGCTAGGTAACCTACATAGTCCAAGTGCCCGTTCGTTAACCTAGATAGTCCAAGTGCCCGCTAGGTTACCTACATAGTCCAAGGGCCCGCTAGGTAACCTAGACAGACAAAGTGCCCGTTAGGTAACCTAGATAGTCCAAGTGCCTGGTAGGTAACCTACATTGTCCATGTTCCCTCTAGGTAACCTAGATAGTCCAAGTGCCCGTTACCTAACCTAGATAGTCCAAGTGCCCGCTAGGCAACATACATAGTCCAAGTGCCCGTTCGTTAACCTAGAAGTCCAAGTGCCCGCTATGTAACCTAGACAGTCCAAGTGCCCGCTAGGTCACCTGCATAGTCCAAGTGCCCGTTCGTTAACCTAGATAGTCCAAGTGCCCACTAGGGAACCTATATAGTCCAAGTGCCCGCTAGGTAACCTACATAGTCCAAGTGCCCGCTAGGGAAGGTACATAGTCCTAGTGCCCACTAGGGAAGGTACATAGTCCAAGTGCCCGCTAGGTAACCTAGAGAGTGCAAGTGCCCGCTAGTTAACCTACGTAGTCCAAGTGCCCGTTAGGTAACCTTGATAGTCCAATTGCCCGTTAGCTAACCTAGATTGTCCAAGTGTCCCCTAGTTAACCTACATAGTCCAATTGCCCGTTCGTTAACCTAGATAGTCCAAGTGCCCGCTAGGTAACCTATACAGTCCAAGTGCCCGCTAGGTTACCTACAGAGTCCAAGTGCCCGTTCGTTAACCTAGATAGTCCAAGTGCCCGCTGGTAACCTACATAGTCCAAGAGCCCGCTGCGTAACCTTGATTGTCCAAGTGCCTTCTAGTTAACCTACATAGTGCAAGTGCCCGCTAGGTAACCTATATAGTGCAAGTGCCCGCTAGGTAACCTACATAGTGCAAGTGTCCGCTAGTTAACCTACATAGTCAAAGTGCCCGCTAATTAACCTAGATAGTCCAAGTGCCCGCTAGGTAACCTACATAGTGCAAGTGTCCGCTAGTTAACCTAGATCGTCCAATTTTCCGCTAGTTAACCTACATAGTCCATGTGCCCGCTAGGTAACCTAGATAGTCCAAGTGCCCGTTCGGTAACCTAGATAGTCCAAGTGCCCTTTAGGGAACCTAGATAGTCCAAGTGCCCGATAGGGAACCTACATAGTCCAATTGCCCGCTCTGGAACATACATAGTCCAGTGCCCGTTAGTTAACCTAGATAATCCAAGTGCCCGCTAGTTAACCTAGATAGTCCTGTGCCCGCTAGGTAACCTACATAGTCCAAGTGCCCGCTAGGTAACCTAGATAATCCAAGTGCCCGCTAGTTAACCAGGATCATCAAAGTGCCCTCTAGTTAACTTACATAGTCTAAAGGCCTGCTAGTTAACCTACATAGACCAAGGGCCCGCTATTTAACCTAGATAGTACAAGTGCCCGCTAGGTAACCTACATAGTGCAAGTGTCCGCTAGTTAACCGAGATCGTCCAATTTTCCGCTAGTTAACCTACATAGTCCAAGTGCCCGCTAGGTAACCTAGATAGTCCATGTACCTGTTCGGTAACCTAGATAGTCCAAGTGCCATTTTGGTGAACCTAGATAGTCCATGTGCCCGCTAGAGAACCTACATAGTCCAATTGCCCGCTCTGGAACATACATAGACCAAGTGCCCGTTAGTTAACCTAGATACACCAAGTGCCCGCTAGTTAACCTAGATAGTCCAGTGCCCGCTAGGTAACCTACATAGTCCAAGTGCCCGCTAGGTAACCTAGATATTTCAAGTGCCTGATAGCTAACGTACATAATCCAAGTGTCCGTTCGTTAACCTAGATAGTCCAAGTGCCCATTGGGTAACCTACATAGTCCAAGTGCCACCTGGTAACCTGGATAGTCCAAGTGCCCGCTAGTTAACCTACATTGTCCATGTGCCTTCTAGGGAGCCTACATAGTCCACGTGACCGCTAAGGAACCTACATAGTCCAATGCCCGTTAGCTAACCTAGATAGTCCCAGGGCCCGCTAGTTGACCTACATAGTCCAAGTGCCAGCTAGGTAACCTAGATAGTACAAGTGTCCGCTAGGGAACCTAGATAGTCCAAGTGCTTGTTAGCTAACCTAGATAGTCCAAGTGGCGGCTAGGTAACCTACATAGTCCAAGTGCCCGTTCGTTAACCTAGATAATTCAAGTGTCCGCTTGGTAACCTAGACTTTCCAAGTACCCGATAGTTACCCTACATAGTCCAAGTGCCCGTTAGTTAACCTAGATAGTCAAAGTGCCTGCTAGGTAACCTAGATAGTCCAAGTGCCCGCTAGGTAACCTAAATAGTCCAAATGCCCACTAGGGAAACTACATAGTCCAAGTGCCCGCTAGTTAACCTAGATAGTCAAAGTGCCTGCTAGCAAACCTACATAATCCATGGGCCCGCTAGTTAACCTAGATCGTGCAAGTGTCCGCTAGTTAACCTACTTAGTCCAAGTGCCCGCTAGTTAACCTAGATAGTCCAAGTGCCCGCGAGGGATCCGTGATAATCCAAGTGCCTTCTAGGTAACCTACATAGTCCAAGGGCCTGCTAGGTAACCTAGATAGTCCAAGTGCCCGCTAGTTAACCTAAATAGTCCAAGGGCCCGCTAGTTAACCTACATAGTCCAAGGTCTGCTAGTTAACCTAGATAGTCAAAGTGCCCGCTAGGTAACCTAGACAGTCCAAGTGCCCGCTAGGTAACCTACATAGTTCAAGGGCCCGCTAGGTAACCTAGACAGACAAAGTGCCCATTAGGTAACCTAGATAGTCCAAGTGCCTGCTAGGTAACCTACATTGTCCATGTTCCCTCTAGGTAACCTAGATAGTCCAAGTGCCCGTTACCTAACCTAGATAGTCCAAGTGCCCGCTAGGCAACATACATAGTCCAAGTGCCCGTTCGTTAACCTAGAAGTCCAAGTGCCCTCTATGTAACCTAGACTGTCCAAGTGCCCGCTAGGTCACTTGCATAGTCCAAGTTCCCGTTCGTCAACCTAGATAGTCCAAGTGCCCACTAGGGAACCTATATAGTCCAAGTGCCCGCTAGGTAACGTACATAGTGCAAGTGTCTGCTACGTAACCTACATAGTCCAAGTGCCCGCTAGGGAAGGTACATAGTCCAAGTGCCCGCTAGGGAAGGTACATAGTCCAAGTGCCCGCTAGGTAACCTAGAGAGTGCATTCCCGCTAGTTAACCTACATAGTCCAAGTGCCTGCTAGGTAACCTAGATAGTCCAAGGGCCTGCTAGTTAACCTACATAGTCCAAGTGCCCGCTAGGTAACCTACATAGTGCAAGTGTCCGCTAGTTAACCTACATAGTCAAAGTGCCCGCTAGTTAACCTAGAGAGTCCATGTGCCCGTTCGGTAACCTAGATAGTCCAAGTGCCCTTTTGGGGAACCTAGATAGTCCAAGTGCACGCTAGGGAACCTACATAGTCCAATTGCCCGCTCTGGAACATACATAATCCAAGTGCCCGTGAGTTAACCTAAATAGTCCAAATGCCCACTATGGAAACTACATAATCCAAGTGCCCGCTAGTTAACCTAGATAGTCAAAGTGCCTGCTAGTAAATCTACATAATCCATGGGCCCGCTACTTAACCTAAATCATGCAAGTATCCGCTAGTTAACCTACATAGTCCAAGTGCCCGCTAGTTAACCTAGATAGTCCAAGTGCCCGCTAGGGATCCGTCATAATCCAAGTGCCTTCTAGGTAACCTACAAAGTCCAAGGGCCCTCTAGGTAACCTAGATAGTCCAAGTGCCCGCTAGTTAACCTACATAGTCCAAGGGCCCGCTAGTTAACCTACATAGTCCAAGGTCTGCTAGTTAACCTAGATAGTCAAAGTGCCCGCTAGGTAACCTAGACAGTCCAAGTGCCCGCTAGGTTACCTACATAGTCCAAGTGCCCGTTCGTTAACCTAGATAGTCCAAGTGCCCGCTAGGTAACCTACATAGTCCAAGGGCCCGCTAGGTAACCTAGACAGACAAAGTGCCCATTAGGTAACCTAGATAGTCCAAGTGCCTGCTAGGTAACCTACATTGTCCATGTTCCCTCTAGGTAACCTAGATAGTCCAAGTGCCGGCTAGGCAACATACATAGTCCAAGTGCCCGTTCGTTAACCTAGAAGTCCAAGTGTCCGCTATGTAACCTAGACAGTACAAGTGCCCGCTAGGTCACCTGCATAGTCCAAGTGCCCGTTCGTTAACCTTGATAGTCCAAGTGCCCACTAGGGAAACTATATAGTCCAAGTGCCCGCTAGGTAACCTACATAGTGCAAGTGTCTGCTACGTAACCTACATAGTCCAAGTGGCCGCTATGGAAGGTACATAGTCCAAGTGCCCGCTAGGTAACCTAGAGAGTGCAAGTGCCCGCTAGTTAACCTACATAGTCCAAGGGCCTGCTAGTTAACCTACAGAGTCCATGTGCCCGCTAGGTAACCTACATAGTGCAAGTGTCCGCTAGTTAACCTACATAGTCGAAGTGCCCGCCAGTTAACCTAGATAGTCCAAGTGCCCGCTAGGTAACCTAGATAGTCCAAGTGCCCTTTAGGGAACCTAGATAGTCCTAGTGCCCGATAGGGAACCTACATAGTCCAATTGCCCGCTCTGGAACATACATAGTCCAAGTGCCCGTAAGTTAACCTAGATAGTCCAGTGCCCGCTAGGTAACCTACATAGTCCAAGTGCCCGCTAGGTTACCTACATAGTCCAAGGGCCCGCTAGGTAACCTAGACAGACAAAGTGCCCGTTAGGTAACCTAGATAGTCCAAGTGCCTGCTAGGTAACCTACATTGTCCATGTTCCCTCTAGGTAACCTAGATAGTCCAAGTGCCCGTTACCTAACCTAGATAGTCCAAGTGCCCGCTAGGCAACATACATAGTCCAAGTGCCCGTTCGTTAAACTAGAAGTCCAAGTGCCCGCTATGTAACCTAGACAGTCCAAGTGCCCGCTAGGTCACCTGCATAGTCCAAGTGCCCGTTCGTTAACCTAGATAGTCCAAGTGCCCACTAGGGAACCTATATAGTCCAAGTGCCCGCTAGGTAACCTACATAGTCCAAGTGCCCGCTAGGGAAGGTACATAGTCCTAGTGCCCACTAGGGAAGGTACATAGTCCAAGTGCCCGCTAGGTAACCTAGAGAGTGCAAGTGCCCGCTAGTTAACCTACGTAGTCCAAGTGCCCGTTAGGTAACCTTGATAGTCCAATTGCCCGTTAGCTAACCTAGATTGTCCAAGTGTCCCCTAGTTAACCTACATAGTCCAATTGCCCGTTCGTTAACCTAGATAGTCCAAGTGCCCGCTAGGTAACCTATACAGTCCAAGTGCCCGCTAGGTTACCTACAGAGTCCAAGTGCCCGTTCGTTAACCTAGATAGTCCAAGTGCCCGCTGGTAACCTACATAGTCCAAGAGCCCGCTGCGTAACCTTGATTGTCCAAGTGCCTTCTAGTTAACCTACATAGTGCAAGTGCCCGCTAGGTAACCTATATAGTGCAAGTGCCCGCTAGGTAACCTACATAGTGCAAGTGTCCGCTAGTTAACCTACATAGTCAAAGTGCCCGCTAATTAACCTAGATAGTCCAAGTGCCCGCTAGGTAACCTACATAGTGCAAGTGTCCGCTAGTTAACCTAGATCGTCCAATTTTCCGCTAGTTAACCTACATAGTCCATGTGCCTGCTAGGTAACCTAGATAGTCCAAGTGCCCGTTCGGTAACCTAGATAGTCCAAGTGCCCTTTAGGGAACCTAGATAGTCCAAGTGCCCGATAGGGAACCTACATAGTCCAATTGCCCGCTCTGGAACATACATAGTCCAGTGCCCGTTAGTTAACCTAGATAATCCAAGTGCCCGCTAGTTAACCTAGATAGTCCAGTGCCCGCTAGGTAACCTACATAGTCCAAGTGCCCGCTAGGTAACCTAGATAATCCAAGTGCCCGCTAGTTAACCAGGATCATCAAAGTGCCCTCTAGTTAACTTACATAGTCTAAAGGCCTGCTAGTTAACCTACATAGACCAAGGGCCCGCTAGTTAACCTAGATAGTACAAGTGCCCGCTAGGTAACCTACATAGTGCAAGTGTCCGCTAGTTAACCGAGATCGTCCAATTTTCCGCTAGTTAACCTACATAGTCCAAGTGCCCGCTAGGTAACCTAGATAGTCCATGTACCTGTTCGGTAACCTAGATAGTCCAAGTGCCATTTTGGTGAACCTAGATAGTCCATGTGCCCGCTAGAGAACCTACATAGTCCAATTGCCCGCTCTGGAACATACATAGTCCAAGTGCCCGTTAGTTAACCTAGATACACCAAGTGCCCGCTAGTTAACCTAGATAGTCCAGTGCCCGCTAGGTAACCTACATAGTCCAAGTGCCCGCTAGGTAACCTAGATATTTCAAGTGCCTGATAGCTAACGTACATAATCCAAGTGTCCGTTCGTTAACCTAGATAGTCCAAGTGCCCATTGGGTAACCTACATAGTCCAAGTGCCACCTGGTAACCTGGATAGTCCAAGTGCCCGCTAGTTAACCTACATTGTCCATGTGCCTTCTAGGGAGCCTACATAGTCCACGTGACCGCTAAGGAACCTACATAGTCCAACGCCCGTTAGCTAACCTAGATAGTCCCAGGGCCCGCTAGTTGACCTACATAGTCCAAGTGCCAGCTAGGTAACCTAGATAGTACAAGTGTCCGCTAGGGAACCTAGATAGTCCAAGTGCCTGTTAGCTAACCTAGATAGTCCAAGTGGCGGCTAGGTAACCTACATAGTCCAAGTGCCCGTTCGTTAACCTAGATAATTCAAGTGTCCGCTTGGTAACCTAGACTTTCCAAGTACCCGATAGTTACCCTACATAGTCCAAGTGCCCGTTAGTTAACCTAGATAGTCAAAGTGCCTGCTAGGTAACCTAGATAGTCCAAGTGCCCGCTAGGTAACCTACATAGTCCAAATGCCCACTAGGGAAACTACATAGTCCAAGTGCCCGCTAGTTAACCTAGATAGTCAAAGTGCCTGCTAGCAAACCTACATAATCCATGGGCCCGCTAGTTAACCTAGATCGTGCAAGTGTCCGCTAGTTAACCTACTTAGTCCAAGTGCCCGCTAGTTAACCTAGATAGTCCAAGTGCCCGCGAGGGATCCGTGATAATCCAAGTGCCTTCTAGGTAACCTACATAGTCCAAGGGCCCGCTAGGTAACCTAGATAGTCCAAGTGCCCGCTAGTTAACCTAAATAGTCCAAGGGCCCGCTAGTTAACCTACATAGTCCAAGGTCTGCTAGTTAACCTAGATAGTCAAAGTGCCCGCTAGGTAACCTAGACAGTCCAAGTGCCCGCTAGGTAACCTACATAGTTCAAGGGCCCGCTAGGTAACCTAGACAGACAAAGTGCCCATTAGGTAACCTAGATAGTCCAAGTGCCTGCTAGGTAACCTACATTGTCCATGTTCCCTCTAGGTAACCTAGATAGTCCAAGTGCCCGTTACCTAACCTAGATAGTCCAAGTGCCCGCTAGGCAACATACATAGTCCAAGTGCCCGTTCGTTAACCTAGAAGTCCAAGTGCCCGCTATGTAACCTAGACTGTCCAAGTGCCCGCTAGGTCACTTGCATAGTCCAAGTTCCCGTTCGTCAACCTAGATAGTCCAAGTGCCCACTAGGGAACCTATATAGTCCAAGTGCCCGCTAGGTAACGTACATAGTGCAAGTGTCTGCTACGTAACCTACATAGTCCAAGTGCCCGCTAGGGAAGGTACATAGTCCAAGTGCCCGCTAGGGAAGGTACATAGTCCAAGTGCCCGCTAGGTAACCTAGAGAGTGCATTCCCGCTAGTTAACCTACATAGTCCAAGTGCCTGCTAGGTAACCTAGATAGTCCAAGGGCCTGCTAGTTAACCTACATAGTCCAAGTGCCCGCTAGGTAACCTACATAGTGCAAGTGTCCGCTAGTTAACCTACATAGTCAAAGTGCCCGCTAGTTAACCTAGAGAGTCCATGTGCCCGTTCGGTAACCTAGATAGTCCAAGTGCCCTTTTGGCGAACCTAGATAGTCCAAGTGCACGCTAGGGAACCTACATAGTCCAATTGCCCGCTCTGGAACATACATAATCCAAGTGCCCGTGAGTTAACCTAGATAATCCAAGTGCCCGCTAGTTAACCTAGATAGTCCAGTGCCCGCTAGGTAACCTACATAGTCCAAGTGCCCGCTAGGTAACCTAGATAGTCCAAGTGCCCGCTAGTTAACCAGGATCATCAAAGTGCCCTCTAGTTAACTTACATAGTCTAAAGGCCTGCTAGTTAACCTACATAGACCAAGGGCCCGCTAGTTAACCTAGATAGTCCAAGTGCCCGTTACCTAACCTAGATAGTCCAAGTTCCCGCTAGGCAAAATACATAGTCCAAGTGCCCGTTCGTTAACCAAGAAGTACAAGTGCCCGCTATGTAACCTAGACAGTCCAAGTGCCCGCTAGGTTACCTGTATAGTCCAAGTGCCTGTTCGTTAACCTAGATAGTCCAAGTGCCAACAAGGGAACCTATATAGTCCAAGTGCCCACTAGGTAACCTACATAGTGCAAGTGTCTGCTAGGTAACCTACATAGTCCAAGTGCCCGCTAGGGAAGGTACATAGTCCAAGTGCCCGCTAGGTAACCTAGAGAGTACAAGTGCCCGCTAGTTAACCTACATAGTCCAAGTGCCTGCTAGGTAACCTAGATAGTCCAAGGGCCTGCTAGTTAACCTACATAGTCCAAGTGACAGCTAGGTAACCTACATAGTGGAAGTATCCGCTAGTTAACCTACATAGTCATAGTGCCCACTAGTTAACTTAGATAGTCCAAGTGCCCGCTAGGTAACCTAGATAGTCCAAGTGCCCGCTAGGTAACCTAGATAGTCCAAGTGCCCGCTAGTTAACCAGGATCATCAAAGTGCCCTCTAGTTAACTTACATAGTCTAAAGGCCTGCTAGTTAACCTACATAGACCAAGGACCCGCTAGTTAACCTAGATAGTCCAAGTGCCCGTTAGTTAACCTACATAGTCCAAGTTCCCGCTAGGTAACCTAGACAGTCAAAGTGACCACTAGGTTCCCTACAAAGTCTAAGTGCCCGTTCTTTAACCTCCATAGTCCAAGTGCCCACTAGATAACCTGGATAGCCCAAGTGCCCGCTAGGGAACGTACATAGTCCAAATGCCCACTAGGTAACCTAGACAGTCCAATTGCCCCCTAGTTAACCTAGACAGTCCAAGTACCCGATAGGGAACCTACATAGTCGAAGTGCCCGCTAGGGAACCTACATACTCCAAGGGTCCGCTAGTTAAACTACATAGTCCAAGGTCTGCTAGTTAACCTAGATAGTCAAAGTGCCCGCTAGGTAACCTAGACAGTTCAAGTGCCCGCTAGGTTACCTACATAGTCCAAGTGCCCGTTCGTTAACCTAGATAGTCCAAGTACCCGCTAGATAACCTAGACAGCAAAGTGCCCGTTAGGTAACCTAGATAGTCCAAGTACCTGCTAGGTTACCTACATTGTCCAAGTTCCCTCGAGGTACCTAGATAGTCCAAGTGCCTGTTACCTAACCTAGATAGTCCAAGTGCCCGCTAGGCAAAATACATAGTCCAAGTACCCGTTCGTTAACATAGAAGTCCAAGTGCCCTCTATGTAACCTAGACAGTCCAAGTGCCCGCTAGGTTACCTGCATAGTCCAAGTGCCCGTTCGTTAACCTAGATAGTCCAAGTGCCCACTAGGGAACCTATATAGTCCAAGTTCCCGCTAGGTAACCTACATAGTCCAAGTGCCCACCAGGTTACCTAAGTAATCCAAATGCCCGCTAGGGAAACTACATAGTCCACGTGCCCGCTAGTTAACCTAGATACTCCAAGTGCCCGCTAGTAAACCTAGATAGTCCAAGGGCCCACTAGTTAACCTACATAGTCCAAGGTCTGCTTGTTAACCTAGATAGTCAAAGTGCCCGCTAGGTAACCTAGACAGTCCAAGTGCCCGCTAGGTTGCCTACATAGTCCAAGTGCCCGTTCGTTAACCTAGATAGTCCAAGTGCCCGCTAGGTAACCTACGTTGTCCAAGGGCCCGCTAGGTAACCTAGACAGACAAAGTGCCCGTTAGGTAACCTAGATAGTCCAAGTGCCTTCTAGGTAACCTACATTGTCCAAGTTCCCTCTAGGTAACCTAGATAGTCCAAGTGCCCGTTACCTAACCTAGATAGTCCAAGTTCCCGCTAGGCAAAATACATAGTCCAAGTGCCCGTTCGTTAACCTAGAAGTCCAAGTGCCCGCTATGTAACCTAGATAGTCCATGTGCCCGCTAGTTAACCTACATAGTCCAAGTGCCTGCTAGGTTACCTAGATAGTCCAAGGGCCTGCTAGTTAACCTACATAGTCCAAGTGCCCGCTAGGTAACCTACATAGTGCAAGTGTCCGCTAGTTAACCTACATAGTCAAAGTGCCCACTAGTTAACTTAGATAGTCCAAGTGCCCGCTAGGTAACCTACATAGTCCAAGTGCCCGCTAGGTAACCTAGATAGTCCAAGTGCCCGCTAGGGAACGTACATAGTCCAAATGCCCACTAGGTAACCTAGACAGTCCAATTGCCCCCTAGTTAACCTAGACAGTCGAAGTACCCGATAGGGAACCTACATAGTCCAAGTGCCCGCTAGGGAACCTACATACTCCAAGGGCCCGCTAGTTAACCTACATAGTCCAAGGTCTGCTAGTTAACCTAGATAGTCAAAGTGCCCGCTAGGTAACCTAGACAGTCCAAGTGCCCGCTAGGTTACCTACATAGTCCAAGTGCCCGTTCGTTAACCTAGATAGTCCAAGTGCCCGCTAGGTAACCTACTTTGTCCAAGGGCCCGCTAAGTAACCTAGACAGACAAAGTGCCCGTTATGTAACCTAGATAGTTAAAGTGCCTGCTAGGTAACCTACATTGTCCAAGGTCCCTCTAGGTAACCTAGATAGTCCAAGTGCCCGTTACCTAACCTAGATAGTCCAAGTGCCCGCTAGGCAAAATACATAGTCCAAGTGCCCGTTCGTTAACCTAGAAGTCCAAGTGCCCTCTATGTAACCTAGACAGTCCAAGTGCCCGCACGGTTACCTGCATAGTCCAAGTGCCCGTTCGTTAACCTAGATAATCCAAGTGCCCGTTCGTTAACCTAGATAATCCAAGTGCCCACTAGGGAACCTATATAGTCCAAGTGCCCGCTATGTAACCTACATCGTCCAAGTGCCCACTAGGTTACCTAAGTAATCCAAATGCCCGCTAGGGAAACTACGTAGTCCAAGTGCCCGCTAGTAAACCTAGATAGTCCAAGGGCCCGCTAGTTAACCTATATTGTCCAAGGCCCGCTAGTTAACCTAAATCAACCAAGTGTCCGCTAGGTAAGCTACATAGTCCAAGTGACTGCCAGGTAACCTAGATAGTCCAAGTGCCTGATAGCGAACCTACATAATCCAAGTGTCCGTTCGTTAACCTAGATAGTCCAAGTGCCCATTGGGTAACCTACATAGTGCAAGTGCCGCCATGTAACCTACATTGTCCAAGTGCCTTCTAGGGAGCCTACATAGTCCACGTGACCGCTAAGGAACCTACATAGTCCAAGTGCCCGTTAGCTAACCTAGATAGTCCCAGGGCCCGCTAGTTGACCTACATAGTCCAAGTGCCATCTAGGTAACCTAGATAGTACAAGTGTCCCCTAGGGAACATAGATAGTCCAAGTGCCTGTTAGCTAACCTAGATAGTCCAAGTGGCGGCTAGGTAACCTACATAGTCCAAGTGCCCGTTCGTTAACCTAGATAATCCAAGTGTCCGCTAGGTAACCTAGACAGTCCAAGTACCCGATAGTTACCCTACATAGTCCAAGTGCCCGTTAGTTAACCTAGATAGTCAAAGTGCCTGCTAGGTAACCTAGATAGTCCAAGTGCCCGCTAGGTAACCTACATAGTCCAAGTGCCCGCTAGGTAACCTAAATAGTCCAAATGCCCACTAGGGAAACTACATAGTCCAAGTGCCCGCTAGTTAACCTAGAAAGTCAAAGTGCCTGCTAGTAAACCTACATAATCCATGGGCCCGCTAGTTAACCTAGATCGTGCAAGTGTCCGCTAGTTAACCTACTTAGTCCATGTGCCCGCTAGTTAACCTAGATAGTCCAAGTGCCCGCAAGGGATCCGTCATAATCCAAGTGCCTTCTAGGTAGTCTACATAGTCCAAGGGCCCGCTAGGTAACCTAGATAGTCCAAGTGCCCGCTAGTTAACCTACATAGTCCAAGGGCCCGCTAGTTAACCTACATAGTCCAAGGTCTGCTAGTTAACCTAGATAGTCAAAGTGCCCGCTAGGTAACTTAGACAGTCCAAGTGCCCGCTAGGTAACCTACATAATCCAAGGGCCCGCTAGGTAACCTAGATAGTCCAAGTGCCCGCTAGTTAACCAGGATCATCAAAGTGCCCTCTATTTAACTTACATAGTCTAAAGGCCTGCTAGTTAACCTACATAGGCCAAGGACCCACTAGTTAACCTAGATAGTCCAAGTGCCCGCTAGTTAACCTACATAGTCCAAGTGCCCGCTAGTTAACCTACATAGTCCAAGTTCCCGCTAGGTAAACTAGACAGTCCAAGTGACCACTAGGTTACCTACATAGTCTAAGTGCCCGTTCTTTAACCTCCATTGTCCAAGTGCCCACTAGATAACCTAGATAGCCCAAGTGCCCGCTAGGGAACGTACATAGTCCAAATGCCCACTAGGTAACCGAGACAGTGCAATTGCCCTCTAGTTAACCTAGACAGTCCAAGTACCCGATAGGGAACCTACATAGTCCAAGTGCCCGCTCGGGAACCTACATACTCCAAGGGCCCGCTAGTTAATCTACATAGTCCCAGGTCTGCTAGTTAACCTAGATAGTCAAAGTGCCCGCTAGGTAACCTAGACAGTCCATGTGCCCGCTAGGTTACCTACATAGTCCAAGTGCCCGTTCGTTAACCTAGATAGTCCAAGTGCCCGCTAGGTAACCTACTTTGTCCAAGGGCCTGCTAAGTAACCTAGACAGACAAAGTGCCCGTTAGGTAACCTAGATAGTCCAAGTGCCTGCTAGGTAACCTACATTGTCCAAGTTCCCTCTAGGTAACCTAGATAGTCCAAGTGCCCGTTACCTAACCTAGATAGTCCAAGTGCCCGCTAGACAAAATACATAGTCCAAGTGCCCGTTCGTTAACCTAGAAGTCCAAGTGCCCTCTATGTAACTTAGACAGTCCAAGTGCCCGCTAGGTTACCTGCATAGTCCAAGTGCCCGTTCATTTACCTAGATAGTCCAAGTGCCCACGAGGGAACCTATATAGTCCAAGTGCCCGCTAGGTAACCTACATAGTCCAAGTGCCCACTAGGTTACCTAAGTAATCCAAATGCCCGCTAGGGAAACTACATAGTCCAAGTGCCCGCTAGGTAACCTAGATAGTCCAAGTGCCCGCTAGTAAACCTAGATAGTCCAAGTGCACGCTAGTTAACCTAGATAGTCCAAGTGCCCGCGAGGGATCCGTCATAATCCAAGTGCCTTCTAGGTAACCTACATAGCCCAAGGGACCCGCTAGGTAACCTAGATAGTCCAAGTGCCCGCTAGTTAACCTACATAGTCCAAGGGCCCGCTAGTTAACCTACATAGTCCAAGGTCTGCTAGTTCACCTAGATAGTCAAAGTGCCCGCTAGGTAACCTAGACAGTCCAAGTGCCCGCTAGGTAACCTACATAGTCCAAGGGCCCGCTAGGTAACCTAGACAGACAAAGTGCCCATTAGGTAACCTAGATAGTCCAAGTGCCTGCTAGGTAACCTACATTGCCCATGTTCCCTCTAGGCAACCTAGATAGTCCAAGTGCCCGTTACCTAACCTAGATAGTCCAAGTGCCCGCTAGGCAACATACATAGTCCAAGTGCCCGTTCGTTAACCTAGAAGTCCCAGTGCCCGCTATGTAACCTAGACAGTCCAAGTGCCCGCTAGGTCACCTACATAGTCCAAGTGCCCGTTCGTTAACCTAGATGGTCCAAGTGCCCACTAGGGAACCTATATAGTCCAAGTGCCTGCTAGGGAACCTACATAGTGCAAGTGTCTGCTACGTAACGTACATAGTACAAGTGCCCGCTAGGGAAGGTACATAGTCCAAGTGACCGCTAGGGAAGGTACTTAGTCCAAGTGCCCGCTAGGTAACCTAGAGAGTGCAAGTGCCCGCTAGTTACCCTACATAGTCCAAGTGCCTGCTAGGTAACCTAGATTGTCCAAAGGCCTGCTAGTTAACCTACATAGTCCAATTGCCCGCTAGGTAACCTACATAGTGCAAGTGTAAGCTAGTTAACCTACATAGTCAAAGTGCCCGCTAGTTAACCTAGATAGTCCAAGTGCCCGCTAGGTAACCTAGATAGTCCAAGTGCCCGCTAGTTAACCAGGATCATCAAAGTGCCCTCTAGTTAACTTACATAGTCTAAAGGCCTGCTAGTTAACCTACATAGACCAAGGGCCCCCTAGTTAACCTAGATAGTACAAGTGCCCGCCAGGTAACCTACATAGTGCAAGTGTCCACTAGTTAACCTAGATCGTCCAATTTTCCGCTAGTTAACCTACATAGTCCAAATGCCCGCTAGGTAACCTAGATAGTCCATGTGCCCGTTCGGTAACCTAGATAGTCAAAATGCCCTTTTGGGGAACCTAGATAGTCCAAGTGCCCGCTAGGGAACCTACATAGTCCAATTGCCCGCTCTGGAACATACATAGTCCAAGTGCCCGTGAGTTAACCTAGATAATCCAAGTGCCCGCTAGGTAACCTACATAGTCCAAGTGCCCGCTAGGTAACCTATATAGTCCAAATGCCCGCTAGGGAACCTACATAGTCGAAGAGCGCTCTAGTTAACCTAGATAGTCCCAGTGCCCGCTAGTTAACCAGGATCATCAAAGTGCCCTCTAGTTAACTTACATAGTCTAAAGGCCTGCTAGTTAACCTACATAGACCAAGGGCCCGCTAGTTAACCTAGATAGTCCAAGTGCCCGCTAGTTAAACTACATAGTCCAAGTTCCCGCTAGATAACCTAGACAGTCCAAGTGACCACTAGGTTACCTACATAGTCTAAGTGCCCGTTCCTTAACCTTCATAGTCCAAGTGCCCGCTAGGTAACGTAGATAGCCCAAGTGCCCGCTAGGGAAAGTACATAGTCCAAGTGTCCGTAGGTAACATAGATAGTGCAAGTGCCCGCTAGTTAACCTACATAATCCAAGTGCCCGCTATGTAACTTAGATAATCCAAGTCCCCGCTAGTTAACCTAGATTGTCCAAGTGTCCGCTAGTTAACCTACATAGTCCAAGTGCCCTTAGGTAACCTAGATAGTCCAAGTGCCTGCTAGGGAACCTACATAGTCCAAGTTCCCGCTAGGTAACCTAGATAGTCAAGGGCCCGTTACGTATCCTAGATCGTCCAAGTGCCCGCTAGGCAACCTACATAATCCGAGTGCCCGTTCGTTAACCTAGAAGTCCAAGTGTCCGCTACGTTACCTGCATAGTCCAAGTGCCCGTTAGGTAACCTACATAGTCCAAGTGCCCGCTAGGTAACCTAGATAGTCCATGTTCCTGTTAGTTAACCTAGATAGTCCTAGTGCCCGCCAGGTAACCTACATAGTCCAAGGGCCCGCTCGTTAACCTAGTTCGTCCAAGTGTCCGCTAGGTAACCAAGATAGTCAAAGTGTCCGCTACGTAACCTACATAGTCCAAGTTCCCACTAGGTCACCTAGATAGTCAAAGTGCCCGTTACCTAACCTAGATAGTCCAAGTGCCCGCTAGGTGACATAGATGGCCCAAGTGCTCGCTAGGGAACGTACATAGTCCAATTGCCCACCAGGTAACCTAGACAGTCCAATTGCCCCCCAGTTAACCTAGACAGTCCAAGTACCCGAT
This sequence comes from Tenrec ecaudatus, assembly GCF_050624435.1. NCBI lineage: Eukaryota > Metazoa > Chordata > Mammalia > Afrosoricida > Tenrecidae > Tenrec > Tenrec ecaudatus. Next base: position 800,036 of record NW_027457621.1, read on the forward strand.
AGGGAACGTACATAGTCCAAGTGCCCGCTAGGGAACCTACATAGTCCAAGTGCTCGCTAGGCAACCTACATAGTCCAAGTGCCCGTTAGTTAACCTATATAGTCCAATTGCCGTTAGCTAACCTAGATAGTCGAAGTGTCCGCTAGTTAACCTACATAGTCCAAGTGCCCGTTCGTTAACCTAGATAGTCCAAGGGCAGCTAGGTAAACTAGACAGTCCAAGTGCCCGCTGGGTTACCTACATAGTCCAAGTGCACGTTCGTTAACCTAGATAGTCCAAGTGCCCGCTGGTATCCTACATAGTCCAAGGGCCCGCTAGGTAACCTTGATAGTCCAAGTGACTTCTAGTTAACCTACGTAGTCCAAGTGCCCGCTAGGTAACCTACATAGTCCAAGTGCCCACTAGGTAACCTAAATAATCCAAATACCCGCTAGGGAAACTACATAGTCCAAGTGCCCGCTAGTTAACCTAGATAGTCCAAGTGCACGCTAGTAAACCTAGATAGTCCAAGGGCCCGCTAGTTAACCTAGATAGTCCAAGTGCCCGCTAGTTAACCGAAATCTTCCAAGTGTCTGCTAGGTAACCTACATAGTCCAAGTGACTGCTAGGTAACCTAGATAGTCCAAGTGCCTGATAGCTAACCTACATAGTACAAGTGTCCGTTCGTTAACCTAGACAGTCCAAGTGCCCATTGGGTAACCTACATAGTCCAAGTGCCGCCTGGTAACTTGGATAATCCAAGTGCCCGCTGGTTAACCTTCATAGTCCAAGTGCCCGCTAGTTTACCTATATACCAAGTGCCTGCTACGTAACCTAGATAGTCCAAGGGCACGCTAGTTAACCTACATAGTACAAGTGCCCGCTAGGCAACCTACATAGTCCGAGTGCACACGAGTTAACCTGAATAGTCCAAGGGCCTGCTAGTTAACCTAGATAGTCCAAGTGCCTGCTAGGTAACCTACATAGTGCAAGTGTCTGCTAGTTAACCTACATATTCCAACTGCCCGATAGTTAACATAGATAGTCCAAGTGCCCGCTTGGTAAATTAGATAGTGTAAGTACCCGCTAGTTAACCTAGATAGTTCTAGTACCCACTAGGTAACCTAGATAGTCCAAGGGCCCCCTAGTTAGCCTACATAGTGCAAGTGTCCGCTAGGTAACCTAGATAGTCCAAGTGCCCGCTAGGTAACCTAGATAGTCCAAGTGCCCATTCGGTAAACTAGATAGTCCAAGTGCCCTTTAGGGAACATAGATAATCCAAGGGCCCGCTAGTAAACCTACATAGTCCATGGGCCCGCTAGTTAACCTACATATTCCAAGTGCCCCCAGTTAACCTACATAATCTAAGTGCCCGTTAGCTAACCTAGGTTGTCCAAGGGCCCGCTAGTTGACCTATATAGTCCAAATGCCAGCTAGGTAACCTACATAGTCCAACTGCCCGTTCGTTAACCTAGATAACCCTAGTGCCCGCTTGATAACCTAGACAGTCCAAGTGCCCGCTAGTTAAGCAACATAATCCAAGTGCCCGCTAGGGAACCTACATAGTCCAAGTGCCTGCTAGGCAACCTACATAGTCCAAGTGCCCGTTAGTTAACCTAGATAGTCAAAGTGCCTGCTAGGTAACCTAGATAGTCCAAGTGCCCGTTCGGTAACATAGATAGTCCAAGTGCCCTTTAGGGATCCTTCATAATCCAAGTGCCTTCTAGGTAACCTAGATAGTCCAAGTGCCCGCTAGTTAACCTAGATAGTCCTAGTGCCCGTTAGTTAACCTAGATAGTCAAAGTGCCTGCTAGGTAACCTAGATAGTCCAAGTGCCCGTTCGGTAACATAGATAGTCCAAGTGCCCTTTAGGGATCCTTCATAATCCAAGTGCCTTCTAGGTAACCTAGATAGTCCAAGTGCCCGCTAGTTAACCTAGATAGTCCTAGTGCCCGTTAGTTAACCTAGATAGTCCAAGTACCCACTAGGGGACGTACATAGTCCAAGTGCCCGCTAGGTAACCTAGATAGTCCTATTGCGCGCTAGGGTATGTACATAATCCAAGTGCCTGCTAGGAAACCTAGATAGTCCAAGTGCCCGCTAGTTAACCTACATAGTCAAAGGTCTGCTAGTTAACCTAGATAGTCAATGTGCCCGCTAGGTAACCTAGACAATCCAAGTGCCCGCTGGGTTACCTACATAGTCCAAGTGCCCATTCGTTAACCTAGATACTCAAATGCCCGCTAGGTAACCTCCATAGTCCAAGGGCCCACTAGGTAAACTAGATAGACAAAGTGCCCGTTAGGTAACCTAGATAGTCCAAGTGCCTGCTAGGTAACATACATTGTCCATGTTCCCGTTAGGTAACCTAGATAGTCCAAGTGCCCTTTACCTAACCTACATAGTCCAAGTGCCCGCTAGGAAACATACATAGTCCAAGTGAACGTTCGTTAACCTAAAAGTCCAAGTGCCCGCTATGTAACCTAGACAGTCCAAGTGCCCGCTAGGTTACCTGCACAGTCCAAGTGCCCGTTCGTTAAGATAGATAGTCCAAGTGCCCGCTAGGGAACCTATATATTCCAAGTGGTATCTAGGTAACCTAGATAGTCCAAGTGCCCGCTAGTTAACCTACATTGTCCAAGTGCCTGCTAGGTAAACTACATAGAACAAGTGCCCTCTAGGATGTGTACATAGTCCAAGTGCCCGCTAGGTAACCTAGATAGTCTAAGTGCCCACTAGTTAACCTACATAGTCCAAGGGCCTCCTAGTTAACCTACATTGTCCAAGAGCCCGCTAGGTAACGTAGATAGCCCAAGTGCCCGCTAGGGAACGTACATAGTCCAAGTGCCCACTAGGTAACCTAGACAGTCCAATTGCCCCCTAGTTAACCTAGATAGTCCAAGTACCCGATAGGGAACCTACATAGTCCACGTGCCCGCTAGGGAACCTACATAGTCCAAGTGCTCGCTAGGCAACCTACATAGTCCAAGTGCCCGTTAGTTAACATAGATAGTCCAATTGCCGTTAGCTAACCTAGAGAGTCGAAGTGTCCGCTAGTTAACCTACATAGTCCAAGTGCCCGTTCGTTAACCTAGATAGTCCAAGGGCCAGCTAGGTAAACTAGACCGTCCAAGTGCCCGCTGGGTTACCTATATAGTCCAAGTGCTCGTTCGTTAACCTAGATCTTCCAAGTGCCCGCTGGTATCCTACATAGTCCAAGGGCCCGCTAGGTAAACTTGATAGTCCAAGTGCCTTCTAGTTAACCTAAGTAGTCCAAGTGCCCGCTAGGGATCCTTCATAATCCAAGTGCATTCTAGGTAACCTAGATAGTCCAAGTGCCCGCTAGTTAACCTAGATAGTCCTAGTGCCTGTTAGTTAACCTAGATAGTCCAAGTGCCCACTAGGGGACGTACATAGTCCAAGTGCTCGCTAGGTAACCTAGATAGTCCAAGTGCGCGCTAGGGTATGTACATAGTCCAAGTGCCTGCTAGGAAACCTAGATAGTCTAAGTGCCCGCTAGTTAACCTACATAGTCCAAGGGCCCGCTAGTTAACCTACATAGTCCAAGATCTGCTAGTTAACCTAGATAATCAAAGTGCCCCCTAGGTAACCTAGACAGTCAAAGTGCCCGCTAGTTTACCTAAATAGTCCAAGTGCCCTTTCGTTAACCTAGATAATCCAAGTGCCCGCTAGGTAACCTACATAGTCCAAGGGCCCGCTAGGTAACCTAGACAGACAAAGTGCCCGGTAGGTAACGTAGATAGTCCAAGTGCCTGCTAGGAAACCTACATTGTCCATGTTCCCTCTAGGTAACCTAGATAGTCCAAGTGCCCGTTACCTAACCTAGATAGTTCAAGTGCCAGCTAGGCAACATACATAGTCCAAGTGCCCGTTCGTTAACCTGGAAGTCTAAGTGCCCGCTATGTAACCTAGACAGTCCAAGTGCCCGCTAGGTTACCTGCATAGTCCAAGTGCCCGTTCGTTAACCTAGATAGTCCAAGTGCCCACTAGGGAACCTATATAGTCCAAGTGCCTGCTATGTAACCTAGACAGTCCAAGGGCCCGCTAGGTAACCTGCATATTCCAAGTGCCCGTTCGTTAACCTAGATAGTCCAAGTGCCCACTAGTTAACCTACATAGTCCAAGTGCCCGCTAGTTAACATAGATAGTCCAAGTTCCCGCTAGGGAAGGTACATAGTCCAAGCGCCCGCTAGGTAACCTAGAGAGTGCAAGTGCCCGCTAATTAACCTACATAGTCAAAGTGCCTGCTAAGTAACCTAGATAGTCCAAGGGCCTGCTAGTTAACCTACATAGTCCAGTGCCCGCTAGGTAACCTACATAGTCCAAGTGCCCGCTAGGTAACCTATATAGTCCAAATGCCCGCTACGGAACCTACATAGTCGAAGAGCGCTCTAGTTAACCTAGATAGTCCCAGTGCCCGCTAGTTAACCAGGATCATCAAAGTGCCCTCTAGTTAACTTACATAGTCTAAAGGCCTGCTAGTTAACCTACATAGACCAAGGGCCCGCTAGTTAACCTAGATAGTCCAAGTGCCTGCTAGTTAACCTACATAGTCCAAGTTCCCGCTAGGTAATCTAGACAGTCCAAGTGACCACTAGGTTACCTACATAGTCTAAGTGCCCGTTCGTTAACCTTCATAGTCCAAGTGCCCGCTAGGTAACGTAGATATCCCAAGTGCCCGCTAGGGAAAGTACATAGTCCAAGTGTCCGTAGGTAACATAGATAGTGCAAGTGCCCCCTAGTTAACCTACATAATCCAATTGCCCGCTATGTAACTTAGATAATCCAAGTGCCCGCTAGTTACCCTACATAGTCCAAAGGCCCGCCAGTTAACCTACATAGTGCAAGGGCCCGCTAGTTAACCTAGATCATCCAAGTGTCCGTTAGTTAACCTACATAATCCAAATGCCCGTTAGCTAACCTAGATAGTCCAAGGGCCCGCTAGTTGACCTACATAGTCCAAGTGCCCGCTAGGTAACCTAGTTAGTCCTAGTGCCCGTTAGTTAACCCAGATAGTCCAAGTGCCCGCTAGGGTATGTACATAGACCAAGTGCCCGCTAGGTAACCTAGATAGTCCAAGTGCCCGCTAGTTAACCTACATAGTCGAAGGATCCCTTAGTTAACCTAGATAGTCAAAGTCCCGCTAGTTAACCTAGATTGTCCAAGTGTCCGCTAGTTAATCTACATAGTCCAAGTGCCCTTAGGTAACTTAGATAGTCCAAGTGCCCGCTAGGGAACCTACATAGTCCAAGTTCCCGCTAGGTAACCTAGATAGTCAAGGGCCCGTTACCTATCCTAGATCGTCCAAGTGCCTGCTAGGCAACCTACATAATCCGAGTACCCGTTCGTTAACCTAGATAGTCCAATTGCCGTTAGCTAACCTAGATAGTCGAAGTGTCCGCTAGTTAACCTACATAGTCCAAGTGCCCGTTCGTTAACCTAGATAGTCCAAGGGCCAGCTAGGTAAACTAGACAGTCCAAGTGCCCGCTGGGTTACCTACATAGTCCAAGTGCACGTTCGTTAACCTAGATCGTCCAAGTGCCCGCTGGTATCCTACATAGTCCAAGGGCCCGCTAGGTAACCTTGATAGTCCAAGTGACTTCTAGTTAACCTACGTAGTCCAAGTGCCCGCTAGGTAACCTACATAGTCCAAGTACCCTTTAGCTAACTTAGATAGTCCAAGTGCCCGCTAGGTAACCTACATAATCAAAGTGCCCGCTAGGTAACCTAGATAGTCCATGTTTCTGTTAGTTAACCTAGATAGTCCTAGTGCCCGCTAGGTAACCTACATAGTCCAAGGGCCCGCTCGTTAACCTAGTTCGTCCAAGTGTCCGCTAGGTAACCAAGATAGTCAAAGTGTCCGCTACGTAACCTACATAGTCCAAGTTCCCACTAGGTCACCTAGATAGTCCAAGTGCCCGTTACCTAACCTAGATAGTCCAAGTGCCCGCTAGGTAACGTAGATGGCCCAAGTGCCCGCTAGGGAAAGTACATAGTCCAATTGCCCACCAGGTAACCTAGACAGTCCAATTGCCCCCTAGTTAACCTAGACAGTCCAAGTACCCGATAGGGAACGTACATAGTCCAAGTGCCCCCTAGGGAACCTACATAGTCCAAGTGCTCGCTAGGCAACCTACATAGTCCAAGTGCCCGTTAGTTAACCTAGATAGTCCAATTGCCGTTAGCTAACCTAGATAGTCGAAGTGTCCGCTAGTTAACCTACATAGTCCAAGTGCCCGTTCGTTAACCTAGATAGTCCAAGGGCCAGCTAGGTAAACTAGACAGTCCAAGTGCCCGCTGGGTTACCTACATAGTCCAAGTGCACGTTCGTTAACCTAGATCGTCCAAGTGCCCGCTGGTATCCTACATAGTCCAAGGGCCCGCTAGGTAACCTTGATAGTCCAAGTGACTTCTAGTTAACCTACGTAGTCCAAGTGCCCGCTAGGTAACCTACATAGTCCAAGTGCCCACTAGGTAACCTAAATAATCCAAATGCCCACTAGGGAAACTACATAGTCCAAGTGCCTGCTAGTTAACCTAGATAGTCCAAGTGCCCGCTAGTAAACCTAGATAGTCCAAGGGCCCGCTAGTTAACCAAGATAGTCCAAGTGCCCGCTAGTTAACCGAAATCTTCCAAGTGTCTGCTAGGTAACCTACAAAGTCCAAGTGATTGCTAGGTAACCTAGATAGTCCAAGTGCCTGATAGCTAACCTACATAGTACAAGTGTCCGTTCATTAACCTAGACAGTCCAAGTGCCCATTGGGTAACCTACATAGTCCAAGTGCCGCCTGGTAACTTGGATAGTCCAAGTGCCCGCTAGTTAACCTACATAGTCCAAGTGCCTTCTACGGAGCCTACATAGTCCACGTGACCGCTAAGGAACCTACATAGTCCAAGTGCCCGTTAGCTAACCTAGATAGCCCAAGGGCCCGCTAGTTGACCTACATAGTCAAACTGCCAGCTAGGTAACCTAGATAGTACAAGTGCCCGCTAGGGAACCTAGATAGTCCAAGTGCCTCTTAGCTAACCTAGATAGTCCAAGTGGCGGCTAGGTAACCTACATAGTCCAAGTGCCCGATCGTTAACTTAGATAATCCAAGTGTTCGCTAGGTAACCTAGACAGTCCAAGTGCCTGCTAGTTACCCTACATAGTCCAAGTGCCCGTTAGTTAACCTAGATAGTCAATGTGCCTGCTAGGTAACCTAGATAGTCCAAGTGCCCGCCAGGTAACCTACATAGTCCAAGTGCCCGCTAGGTAACCTAAACAGTACAAATGCCCGCTAGTTAAGCTACATAGTGCAAGGGCCCGCGAGCTAACCTAGATAGTCCAAGTGCCTGCTAGTAAACCTACATAATCCATGGGTCCGCTAGTTAACCTACATAGTGCAAGGGCCCGCTAGTTATCCTAGATAGTGCAAGTGTCCGCTAGTTAACCTACATAGTCCAAGTGCCCGCTAGTTAACCTAGATAGTCCAAGTGCCCGCTAGGGATCCTTCATAATCCAAGTGCATTCTAGGTAACCTAGATAGTCCAAGTGCCCTCTAGTTAACCTAGATAGTCCTAGTGCCCGTTAGTTAACCTAGATAGTTCAAGTGCCCACTAGGGGACGTACATAGTCCAAGTGCCTGCTAGGAAACCTAGATAGTCCAAGTGCCCGCTAGTTAACCTACATAGTCCAAGGGCCCGCTAGTTAACCTACATAGTCCAAGATCTACTAGTTAACCTAGATAATCAAAGTGCCTGCTAGGTAACCTAGACAGTCCAAGTGCCCGCTAGGTTACCTACATAGTCCAAGTGCCCTTTCGTTAACCTAGATAGTCCAAGTGCCCGCTAGGTAACCTACATATTCCAAGGGCCCGCGAGGTAACCTAGACAGGCAAAGTGCCCGTTAGGTAACCTACATAGCCCAAGTGCCTGCTAGGTACACTACATTGTCCATTTTCCCTCTAGGTAACCTAGATAGTCCAAGTGCCCGTTACCTAACCTAGATAGTCCAAGTGCCCGCTAGGCAACATACATAGTCCAAGTGCCCGTTCGTTAACCTGGAAGTCCAAGTGCCCGCTATGTAACCTAGACAGTCCAAGTGCCCGCTAGGTAACCTAGACAGAAAAAGTGCCCATTAGTTAACCTAGATAGTCAATTTGCCTGCTAGGTAACCTAGATAGTCCAAGTGCCCGCTAGGTAACCTACATAGTCTAAGTGCCCGCTAGGTAACCTAAATAGTACAAATGCCCGCTAGGGAAACTACATAGTCCATGTGCCCGCTAGTTAACCTAGATAGTCCAAGTGCCTGCTAGTAAACCTACATAATCCATGGGCCCGCTAGTTAACCTACATAGTGCAAGGGCCCGCTAGTTAACCTAGATAGTACAAGTGCCTGTTAGTAAACCTACATAATCCATGGGTCCGCTAGTTAACCTACATAGTGCAAGGGCCCGCTAGTTAACCTAGATAGTGCAAGTGTCCGCTAGTTAAGCTACATAGTCCAAGTGCCCGCTAGTTAACCTAGATAGTCCAAGTGCCCGCTAGGGATCCTTCATAATCCAAGTGCATTCTAGGTAACCTAGATAGTCCAAGTGCCCGCTAGTTAACCTAGATAGTCCTAGTGCCCGTTAGTTAACCTAGATAGTCCCAGTGCCCACTAGGGGACGTACATAGTCCAAGTGCCCGCTAGGTAACCTAGATAGTCCAAGTGCGCGCTAGGGTGTGTACATAGTCCAAGTGCCTGCTAGGAAACCTAGATAGTCCAAGTGCCCGCTAGTTAACCTACATAGTCCAAGGGCCCGCTAGTTAACCTACATAGTCCAAGATCTACTAGTTAACCTAGATAATCAAAGTGCCCGCTAGGTAACCTAGACAGTCCAAGTGCCCGCTAGGTTACCTACATAGTCCAAGTGCCCTTTCGTTAACCTAGATAGTCCAAGTGCCCGCTAGGTAACCTACATAGTCCAAGGGCCCGCTAGGTAACCTAGACAGACAAAGTGCCCGTTAGGTAACCTAGATAGCCCAAGTGCCTGCTAGGTAACCTACATTGTCCATGTTCCCTCTAGGTAACCTAGATAGTCCAAGTGCCCGTTACCTAACCTAGATAGTCCAAGTGCCCGCTAGGCAACATACATAGTCCAAGTGCCAGTTCGTTAACCTGGAAGTCCAAGTGCCCGCTATGTAACCTAGACAGTCCAAGTGCCCGCTAGGTTACCTGCATAGTACAAGTGCCCGTTCGTTAACCTAGATAGTCCAAGTGCCCACTAGGAAACTTATATAGTCCAAGTGCCCGCTATGTAACCTAGACAGTCCAAATGCCCGCTAGGTTACCTGCATAGTCCAAGTGCCCGTTCGTTAACCTAGATAGTCCAAGTGCCCACTAGGTAACCTACATAGTCCAAGTGCCCGCTAGTTAACATAGATAGTCCAAGTGCCGCTAGGGAAGGTACATAGTCCAAGTGCCCGCTAGGTAACCTAGAGAGTGCAAGTGCCCGCTAGTTAACCTACATAGTCCAAGTGCCCACTAGGTAACCTAGACAGTCCAATTGCCCCCCAGTTAACCTAGACAGTCCAAGTACCCGATAGGGAACCTACATAGTCCAATTGCCCGCTAGGGAACCTACATAGTCCAAGTGCTCGCTAGGCAACCTACATAGTCCAAGTGCCCGTTAGTTAACCTAGATAGTCCAATTGCCGTTAGCTAACCTAGATAGTCCAAGTGCTGGCTAGTTAACCTAAATCTTCCAAGTGTCCGCTAGGTAACCTACATAGTCCAAGTGACTGCTAGGTAACCTAGACAGTCCAAGTGCCTGATAGCTAACCTACATAGTCCAAGTGTCCGTTCGTTAACCTAGATAGTCCAAGTGCCCATTGGGTAACCTACATAGTCCAAGTGCCGCCTGGTAACCTGGATAGTCCAAGTGCCCGCTAGTTAACCTACATAGTCCAAGTGCCTTCTAGGGAGCCTACATAGTCCACGTGACCGCTAAGGAACCTACATAGTCCAAGTGCCCGTTAGCTAACCTAGATAGTCCAAGGGCCCGCTAGTTGACCTACATAGTCAAAGTGCCAGCTAGGTTACCTAGATAGTACAAGTGCCCGCTAGGGAACCTAGATAGTCCAAGTGCCTCTTAGCTAACCTAGATAGTCCAAGTGGCGGCTAGGTAACCTACATAGTCCAAGTGCCCATTCGTTAACCTAGATAATCCAAGTGTCCGCTAGGTAACCTAGACAGTCCAAGTGCCTGCTAGTTACCCTACATAGTCCAAGTGCCCGTTAGTTAACCTAGATAGTCAATGTGCCTGCTAGGTAACCTAGATAGTCCAAGTGCCCGCCAGGTAACCTACATAGTCCAAGTGCCCGCTAGGTAACCTAAACAGTACAAATGCCCGCTAGTTAACCTACATAGTGCAAGGGCCCGCGAGCTAACCTAGATAGTCCAAGTGCCTGCTAGTAAACCTACATAATCCATGGGTCCGCTAGTTAACCTACATAGTGCAAGGGCCCGCTAGTTATCCTAGATAGTGCAAGTGTCCGCTAGTTAACCTACATAGTCCAAGTGGCCGCTAGTTAACCTAGATAGTCCAAGTGCCCGCTAGGGATCCTTCATAATCCAAGTGCATTCTAGGTAACCTAGATAGTCCAAGTGCCCTCTAGTTAACCTAGATAGTCCTAGTGCCCATTAGTTAACCTAGATAGTTCAAATGCCCACTAGGGGACGTACATAGTCCAAGTGCCCGCTAGGTAACCTAGATAGTCCAAGTGCGCGCTAGGGTATGTACAGAGTCCAAGTGCCTGCTAGGAAACCTAGATAGTCCAAGTGCCCGCTAGTTAACCTACATAGTCCAAGGGCCCGCTAGTTAACCTACATAGTCCAAGATCTACTAGTTAACCTAGATAATCAAAGTGCCTGCTAGGTAACCTAGACAGTCCAAGTGCCCGCTACGTTACCTACATAGTCCAAGTGCCCTTTCGTTAACCTAGATAGTCCAAGTGCCCGCTAGGTAACCTACATATTCCAAGGGCCCGCTAGGTAACCTAGACAGGCAAAGTGCCCGTTAGGTAACCTAGATAGCCCAAGTGCCTGCTAGGTACCCTACATTGTCCATGTTCCCTCTAGGTAACCTAGATAGTCCAAGTGCCCGTTACCTAACCTAGATAGTCCAAGTGCCCGCTAGGCAACATACATAGTCCAAGTGCCAGTTCGTTAACCTGGAAGTCCAAGTGCCCGCTATGTAACCTAGACAGTCCAAGTGCCCGCTAGGTTACCTGCATAGTACAAGTGCCCGTTCGTTAACCTAGATAGTCCAAGTGCCCACTAGGAAACCTATATAGTCCAAGTGCCCGCTATGTAACCTAGACAGTCCAAGTGCCCGCTAGGTTACCTGCATAGTCCAAGTGCCCGTTCGTTAACCTAGATAGTCCAAGTGCCCACTAGGTAACCTACATAGTCCAAGTGCCTGCTAGTTAACATAGATAGTCCAAGTGCCGCTAGGGAAGGTACATAGTCCAAGTGCCCGCTAGGTAACCTAGAGAGTGCAAGTGCCCGCTAGTTAACCTACATAGTCCAAGTGCCCACTAGGTAACCTAGACAGTCCAATTGCCCCCCAGTTAACCTAGACAGTCCAAGTACCCGATAGGGAACCTACATAGTCCAATTGCCCGCTAGGGAACCTACATAGTCCAAGTGCTCGCTAGGCAACCTACATAGTCCAAGTGCCCGTTAGTTAACCTAGATAGTCCAATTGCCGTTAGCTAACCTAGATAGTCCAAGTGCTGGCTAGTTAACCTAAATCTTCCAAGTGTCCGCTAGGTAACCTACATAGTCCAAGTGACTGCTAGGTAACCTAGACAGTCCAAGTGCCTGATAGCTAACCTACATAGTCCAAGTGTCCGTTCGTTAACCTAGATAGTCCAAGTGCCCATTGGGTAACCTACATAGTCCAAGTGCCGCCTGGTAACCTGGATAGTCCAAGTGCCCGCTAGTTAACCTACATAGTCCAAGTGCCTTCTAGGGAGCCTACATAGTCCACGTGACCGCTAAGGAACCTACATAGTCCAAGTGCCCGTTAGCTAACCTAGATAGTCCAAGGGCCCGCTAGTTGACCTACATAGTCAAAGTGCCAGCTAGGTTACCTAGATAGTACAAGTGCCCGCTAGGGAACCTAGATAGTCCAAGTGCCTCTTAGCTAACCTAGATAGTCCAAGTGGCGGCTAGGTAACCTACATAGTCCAAGTGCCCATTCGTTAACCTAGATAATCCAAGTGTCCGCTAGGTAACCTAGACAGTCCAAGTGCCTGCTAGTTACCCTACATAGTCCAAGTGCCCGTTAGTTAACCTAGATAGTCAATGTGCCTGCTAGGTAACCTAGATAGTCCAAGTGCCCGCCAGGTAACCTACATAGTCCAAGTGCCCGCTAGGTAACCTAAACAGTACAAATGCCCGCTAGTTAACCTACATAGTGCAAGGGCCCGCGAGCTAACCTAGATAGTCCAAGTGCCTGCTAGTAAACCTACATAATCCATGGGTCCGCTAGTTAACCTACATAGTGCAAGGGCCCGCTAGTTATCCTAGATAGTGCAAGTGTCCGCTAGTTAACCTACATAGTCCAAGTGGCCGCTAGTTAACCTAGATAGTCCAAGTGCCCGCTAGGGATCCTTCATAATCCAAGTGCATTCTAGGTAACCTAGATAGTCCAAGTGCCCTCTAGTTAACCTAGATAGTCCTAGTGCCCGTTAGTTAACCTAGATAGTTCAAGTGCCCACTAGGGGACGTACATAGTCCAAGTGCCCGCTAGGTAACCTAGATAGTCCAAGTGTGCGCTAGGGTATGTACAGAGTCCAAGTGCCTGCTAGGAAACCTAGATAGTCCAAGTGCCCGCTAGTTAACCTACATAGTCCAAGGGCCCGCTAGTTAACCTACATAGTCCAAGATCTACTAGTTAACCTAGATAATCAAAGTGCCTGCTAGGTAACCTAGACAGTCCAAGTGCCCGCTACGTTACCTACATAGTCCAAGTGCCCTTTCGTTAACCTAGATAGTCCAAGTGCCCGCTAGGTAACCTACATATTCCAAGGGCCCGCTAGGTAACCTAGACAGGCAAAGTGCCCGTTAGGTAACCTAGATAGCCCAAGTGCCTGCTAGGTACCCTACATTGTCCATGTTCCCTCTAGGTAACCTAGATAGTCCAAGTGCCCGTTACCTAACCTAGATAGTCCAAGTGCCCGCTAGGCAACATACATAGTCCAAGTGCCCGTTCGTTAACCTGGAAGTCCAAGTGCCCGCTATGTAACCTAGACAGTCCAAGTGCCCGCTAGGTAACCTAGACAGAAAAAGTGCCCATTAGTTAACCTAGATAGTCAATGTGCCTGCTAGGTAACCTAGATAGTCCAAGTGCCCGCTAGGTAACCTACATAGTCCAAGTGCCCGCTAGGTAACCTAAATAGTACAAATGCCCGCTAGGGAAACTACATAGTCCATGTGCCCGCTAGTTAACCTAGATAGTCCAAGTGCCTGCTAGTAAACCTACATAATTATTGGGCCCGCTAGTTAACCTACATAGTGCAAGGGCCCGCTAGTTAACCTAGATAGTGCAAGTGTCCGCTAGTTAAGCTACATAGTCCAAGTGCCCGCTAGTTAACCTAGATAGTCCAAGTGCCCGCTAGGGATCCTTCATAATCCAAGTGCATTCTAGGTAACCTAGATAGTCCAAGTGCCCGCTAGTTAACCTAGATAGTCCTAGTGCCCGTTAGTTAACCTAGATAGTCCCAGTGCCCACTAGGGGACGTACATAGTCCAAGTGCCCGCTAGGTAACCTAGATAGTCCAAGTGCGCGCTAGGGTATGTACATAGTCCAAGTGCCTGCTAGGAAACCTAGATAGTCCAAGTGCCCGCTAGTTAACCTACATAGTCCAAGGGCCCGCTAGTTAACCTACATAGTCCAAGATCTACTAGTTAACCTAGATAATCAAAGTGCCCGCTAGGTAACCTAGACAGTCCAAGTGCCCGCTAGGTTACCTACATAGTCCAAGTGCCCTTTCGTTAACCTAGATAGTCCAAGTGCCCGCTAGGTAACCTACATAGTCCAAGGGCCCGCTAGGTAACCTAGACAGACAAAGTGCCCGTTAGGTAACCTAGATAGCCCAAGTGCCTGCTAGGTAACCTACATTGTCCATGTTCCCTCTAGGTAACCTAGATAGTCCAAGTGCCCGTTACCTAACCTAGATAGTCCAAGTGCCCGCTAGGCAACATACATAGTCCAAGTGCCCGTTCGTTAACCTGGAAGTCCAAGTGCCCGCTATGTAACCTAGACAGTCCAAGTGCCCGCTAGGTTACCTGCATAGTCCAAGTGCCCGCTAGGTTACCTGCATAGTCCAAGTGCCCGTTCGTTAACCTAGATAGTCCAAGTGCCCACTAGGAAACCTATATAGTCCAAGTGCCCGCTATGTAACCTAGACAGTCCAAGTGCCCGCTAGGTTACCTGCATAGTCCAAGTGCCCGTTCGTTAACCTAGATAGTCCAAGTGCCCACTAGGTAACCTACATAGTCCAAGTGCCCGCTAGTTAACATAGATAGTCCAAGTGCCCGCTAGGGAAGGTACATAGTCCAAGTGCCCGCTAGGTAACCTAGAGAGTGCAAGTGCCCGCTAGTTAACCTACATAGTCCAAGTGCCCACTAGGTAACCTAGACAGTCCAATTGCCCCCCAGTTAACCTAGACAGTCCAAGTACCCGATAGGGAACCTACATAGTCCAATTGCCCGCTAGGGAACCTACATAGTCCAAGTGCTCGCTAGGCAACCTACATAGTCCAAGTGCCCGTTAGTTAACCTAGATAGTCCAATTGCCGTTAGCTAACCTAGATAGTCCAAGTGCCGGCTAGTTAACCTAAATCTTCCAAGTGTCCGCTAGGTAACCTACATAGTCCAAGTGACTGCTAGGTAACCTAGACAGTCCAAGTGCCTGATAGCTAACCTACATAGTCCAAGTGTCCGTTCGTTAACCTAGATAGTCCAAGTGCCCATTGGGTAACCTACATAGTCCAAGTGCCGCCTGGTAACCTGGATAGTCCAAGTGCCCGCTAGTTAACCTACATAGTCCAAGTGCCTTCTAGGGAGCCTACATAGTCCACGTGACCGCTAAGGAACCTACATAGTCCAAGTGCCCGTTAGCTAACCTAGATAGTCCAAGGGCCCGCTAGTTGACCTACATAGTCAAAGTGCCAGCTAGGTTACCTAGATAGTACAAGTGCCCGCTAGGGAACCTAGATAGTCCAAGTGCCTCTTAGCTAACCTAGATAGTCCAAGTGGCGGCTAGGTAACCTACATAGTCCAAGTGCCGATTCGTTAACCTAGATAATCCAAGTGCCCGCTAGGTAACCTAGACAGTCCAAGTGCCCGCTAGTTACCCTACATAGTCCAAGTGCCCGTTAGTTAACCTAGATAGTCAATGTGCCTGCTAGGTAACCTAGATAGTCCAAGTGCCCGCTAGGTAACCTACATAGTCCAAGTGCCCGCTAGGTAACCTAAATAGTACAAATGCCCGCTAGGGAAACTACATAGTCCAAAAGCCCGCTAGTTAACCTAGATAGTCCAAGTGCCTGCTAGTAAACCTACAGAATCCATGGGCCCGCTAGTTAACCTACATAGTGCAAGGGCCCGCTAGTTAACCTAGATAGTGCAAGTGTCCGCTAGTTAAGCTACATAGTCCAAGTGCCCGCTAGTTAACCTAGATAGTCCAAGTGCCCGCTAGGGATCCTTCATAATCCAAGTGCATTCTAGGTAACCTAGATAGTCCAAGTGCCCGATAGTTAACCTAGATAGTCCTAGTGCCCGTTAGTTAACCTAGATATTCCCAGTGCCCACTAGGGGATGTACATAGTCCAAGTGCCCGCTAGGTAACCTAGATAGTCCAAGTGCGCTCTAGGGTATGTCCATAGTCCAAGTGCCTGCTAGGAAACCTAGATAGTCCAAGTGCCTGCTAGTTAACCTACATAGTCCAAGGGCCCGCTAGTTAACCTACATAGTCCAAGATCTACTAGTTAACCTAGATAATCAAAGTGCCCGCTAGGTAACCTAGACAGTCCAAGTGCCCGCTAGGTTACCTACATAGTCCAAGTGCCCGTTACCTAACCTAGATAGTCCAAGTGCCCGCTAGGTAACGTAGATGGCCCAAATGCCCGCTAGGGAACGTACATAGTCCAATTGCCCACCAGGTAACCTAGACAGTCCAATTGCCCCCTAGTTAACCTAGACAGTCCAAGTACCCGATAGGGAACGTACATAGTCCAAGTGCCCGCTAGGGAACCTACATAGTCCAAGTGCTCGCTAGGCAACCTACATAGTCCAAGTGCCCGTTAGTTAACCTAGATAGTCCAATTGCCGTTAGTTAACCTAGATAGTCGAAGTGTCCGCTAGTTAACCTACATAGTACAAGTGCCCGTTCGTTAACCTAGATAGTCCAAGGGCCAGCTAGGTAAACTAGACAGTCCAAGTGCCCGCTGAGTTACCTACATAGTCCAAGTGCACGTTCGTTAACCTAGATCGTCCAAGTGCCCGCTGGTATCCTACATAGTCCATGGGCCCGCTAGGTAACCTTGATAGTCCAAGTGACTTCTAGTTAACCTACGTAGTCCAAGTGCCCGCTAGGTAACCTACATAGTCCAAGTGCCCACTAGATAACCTAAATAATCCAAATGCCCGCTAGGGAAACTACATAGTCCAAGTGCCCGCTAGTTAACCTAGATAGTCCAAGTGCCCGCTAGTAAACCTAGATAGTCCAAGGGCCCGCTAGTTAACCAAGATAGTCCAAGTGCCCGCTAGTTAACCGAAATCTTCCAAGTGTCTGCTAGGTAACCTACAAAGTCCAAGTGATTGCTAGGTAACCTAGATAGTCCAAGTGCCTGATAGCTAACCTACATAGTACAAGTGTCCGTTCGGTAACCTAGACAGTCCAAGTGCCCATTGGGTAACCTACATAGTCCAAGTGCCGCCTGGTAACTTGGATAGTCCAAGTGCCCGCTAGTTAACCTACATAGTCCAAGTGCCTTCTACGGAGCCTACATAGTCCACGTGACCGCTAAGGAACCTACACAGTCCAAGTGCCCGTTAGCTAACCTAGATAGCCCAAGGGCCCGCTAGTTGACCTACATAGTCAAACTGCCAGCTAGGTAACCTAGATAGTACAAGTGCCCGCTAGGGAACCTAGATAGTCCAAGTGCCTCTTAGCTAACCTAGATAGTCCAAGTGGCGGCTAGGTAACCTACATAGTCCAAGTGCCCGATCGTTAACCTAGATAATCCAAGTGTCCGCTAGGTAACCTAGACAGTCCAAGTGCCTGCTAGTTACCCTACATAGTCCAAGTGCCCGTTAGTTAACCTAGATAGTCAATGTGCCTGCTAGGTAACCTAGATAGTCCAAGTGCCCGCCAGGTAACCTACATAGTCCAAGTGCCCGCTAGGTAACCTAAACAGTACAAATGCCCGCTAGTTAAGCTACATAGTGCAAGGGCCCGCGAGCTAACCTAGATAGTCCAAGTGCCTGCTAGTAAACCTACATAATCCATGGGTCCGCTAGTTAACCTACATAGTGCAAGGGCCCGCTAGTTATCCTAGATAGTGCAAGTGTGCGCTAGTTAACCTACATAGTCCAAGTGCCCGCTAGTTAACCTAGATAGTCCAAGTGCCCGCTAGGGATCCTTCATAATCCAAGTGCATTCTAGGTAACCTAGATAGTCCAAGTGCCCGCTAGTTAACCTAGATAGTCCTAGTGCCCGTTAGTTAACCTAGATAGTTCAAGTGCCCACTAGGGGACGTACGTAGTCCAAGTGCCCGCTAGGTAACCTAGATAGTCCAAGTGCGCGATAGGGTATGTACATAGTCCAAATGCCTGCTAGGAAACTTAGATAGTCCAAGTGCCCGCTAGTTAACCTACATAGTCCAAGATCTACTAGTTAACCTAGATAATCAAAGTGCCTGCTAGGTAACCTAGACAGTCCAAGTGCCCGCTAGGTTACCTACATAGTCCAAGTGCCCTTTCGTTAACCTAGATAGTCCAAGTGCCCGCTAGGTAACCTACATATTCCAAGGGCCCGCTAGGTAACCTAGACAGGCAAAGTGCCCGTTAGGTAACCTAGATAGCCCAAGTGCCTGCTAGGTACCCTACATTGTCCATGTTCCCTCTAGGTAACTTAGATAGTCCAAGTGCCCGTTACCTAACCTAGATAGTCCAAGTGCCCGCTAGGCAACATACATAGTCCAAGTGCCCGTTCGTTAACCTGGAAGTCCAAGTGCCCGCTATGTAACCTAGACAGTCCAAGTGCCCGCTAGGTAACCTAGACAGACAAAGTGCCCATTAGTTAACCTAGATAGTCAATGT
Organism: Tenrec ecaudatus; assembly: GCF_050624435.1. Taxonomy (NCBI): domain Eukaryota; kingdom Metazoa; phylum Chordata; class Mammalia; order Afrosoricida; family Tenrecidae; genus Tenrec; species Tenrec ecaudatus. Next base: position 818,396 of record NW_027457621.1, read on the forward strand.
GCCTGCTAGGTAACCTAGATAGTCCAAGTGCCCGCTAGGTAACCTACATAGTCCAAGTGCCCGCTAGGTAACCTAAATAGTACAAATGCCCGCTAGGGAAACTACATAGTCCATGTGCCCGCTAGTTAACCTAGATAGTCCAAGTGCCTGCTAGTAAACCTACATAATCCATGGGCCCGCTAGTTAACCTACATAGTGCAAGGACCCGCTAGTTAACCTAGATAGTACAAGTGCCTGTTAGTAAACCTACATAATCCATGGGTCCGCTAGTTAACCTACATAGTGCAAGTGTCCGCTAGTTAACCTACATAGTCCAAGTTCCCGCTAGGTAATCTAGACAGTCCAAGTGACCACTAGGTTACCTACATAGTCTAAGTGCCCGTTCGTTAACCTTCATAGTCCAAGTGCCCGCTAGGTAACGTAGATATCCCAAGTGCCCGCTAGGGAAAGTACATAGTCCAAGTGTCCGTAGGTAACATAGATAGTGCAAGTGCCCCCTAGTTAACCTACATAATCCAATTGCCCGCTATGTAACTTAGATAATCCAAGTGCCCGCTAGTTACCCTACATAGTCCAAAGGCCCGCCAGTTAACCTACATAGTGCAAGGGCCCGCTAGTTAACCTAGATCATCCAAGTGTCCGTTAGTTAACCTACATAATCCAAATGCCCGTTAGCTAACCTAGATAGTCCAAGGGCCCGCTAGTTGACCTACATAGTCCAAGTGCCCGCTAGGTAACCTAGTTAGTCCTAGTGCCCGTTAGTTAACCCAGATAGTCCAAGTGCCCGCTAGGGTATGTACATAGACCAAGTGCCCGCTAGGTAACCTAGATAGTCCAAGTGCCCGCTAGTTAACCTACATAGTCGAAGGATCCCTTAGTTAACCTAGATAGTCAAAGTCCCGCTAGTTAACCTAGATTGTCCAAGTGTCCGCTAGTTAATCTACATAGTCCAAGTGCCCTTAGGTAACTTAGATAGTCCAAGTGCCCGCTAGGGAACCTACATAGTCCAAGTTCCCGCTAGGTAACCTAGATAGTCAAGGGCCCGTTACCTATCCTAGATCGTCCAAGTGCCTGCTAGGCAACCTACATAATCCGAGTACCCGTTCGTTAACCTAGATAGTCCAATTGCCGTTAGCTAACCTAGATAGTCGAAGTGTCCGCTAGTTAACCTACATAGTCCAAGTGCCCGTTCGTTAACCTAGATAGTCCAAGGGCCAGCTAGGTAAACTAGACAGTCCAAGTGCCCGCTGGGTTACCTACATAGTCCAAGTGCACGTTCGTTAACCTAGATCGTCCAAGAGCCCGCTGGTATCCTACATAGTCCAAGGGCCCGCTAGGTAACCTTGATAGTCCAAGTGACTTCTAGTTAACCTACGTAGTCCAAGTGCCCGCTAGGTAACCTACATAGTCCAAGTACCCTTTAGCTAACTTAGATAGTCCAAGTGCCCGCTAGGTAACCTACATAATCAAAGTGCCCGCTAGGTAACCTAGATAGTCCATGTTCCTGTTAGTTAACCTAGATAGTCCTAGTGCCCGCTAGGTAACCTACATAGTCCAAGGGCCCGCTCGTTAACCTAGTTCGTCCAAGTGTCCGCTAGGTAACCAAGATAGTCAAAGTGTCCGCTACGTAACCTACATAGTCCAAGTTCCCACTAGGTCACCTAGATAGTCCAAGTGCCCGTTACCTAACCTAGATAGTCCAAGTGCCCGCTAGGTAACGTAGATGGCCCAAGTGCCCGCTAGGGAACGTACATAGTCCAATTGCCCACCAGGTAACCTAGACAGTCCAATTGCCCCCTAGTTAACCTAGACAGTCCAAGTACCCGATAGGGAACGTACATAGTCCAAGTGCCCCCTAGGGAACCTACATAGTCCAAGTGCTCGCTAGGCAACCTACATAGTCCAAGTGCCCGTTAGTTAACCTAGATAGTCCAATTGCCGTTAGCTAACCTAGATAGTCGAAGTGTCCGCTAGTTAACCTACATAGTCCAAGTGCCCGTTCGTTAACCTAGATAGTCCAAGGGCCAGCTAGGTAAACTAGACAGTCCAAGTGCCCGCTGGGTTACCTACATAGTCCAAGTGCACGTTCGTTAACCTAGATCGTCCAAGTGCCCGCTGGTATCCTACATAGTCCAAGGGCCCGCTAGGTAACCTTGATAGTCCAAGTGACTTCTAGTTAACCTACGTAGTCCAAGTGCCCGCTAGGTAACCTACATAGTCCAAGTGCCCACTAGGTAACCTAAATAATCCAAATGCCCACTAGGGAAACTACATAGTCCAAGTGCCTGCTAGTTAACCTAGATAGTCCAAGTGCCCGCTAGTAAACCTAGATAGTCCAAGGGCCCGCTAGTTAACCAAGATAGTCCAAGTGCCCGCTAGTTAACCGAAATCTTCCAAGTGTCTGCTAGGTAACCTACAAAGTCCAAGTGATTGCTAGGTAACCTAGATAGTCCAAGTGCCTGATAGCTAACCTACATAGTACAAGTGTCCGTTCATTAACCTAGACAGTCCAAGTGCCCATTGGGTAACCTACATAGTCCAAGTGCCGCCTGGTAACTTGGATAGTCCAAGTGCCCGCTAGTTAACCTACATAGTCCAAGTGCCTTCTACGGAGCCTACATAGTCCACGTGACCGCTAAGGAACCTACATAGTCCAAGTGCCCGTTAGCTAACCTAGATAGCCCAAGGGCCCGCTAGTTGACCTACATAGTCAAACTGCCAGCTAGGTAACCTAGATAGTACAAGTGCCCGCTAGGGAACCTAGATAGTCCAAGTGCCTCTTAGCTAACCTAGATAGTCCAAGTGGCGGCTAGGTAACCTACATAGTCCAAGTGCCCGATCGTTAACTTAGATAATCCAAGTGTTCGCTAGGTAACCTAGACAGTCCAAGTGCCTGCTAGTTACCCTACATAGTCCAAGTGCCCGTTAGTTAACCTAGATAGTCAATGTGCCTGCTAGGTAACCTAGATAGTCCAAGTGCCCGCCAGGTAACCTACATAGTCCAAGTGCCCGCTAGGTAACCTAAACAGTACAAATGCCCGCTAGTTAAGCTACATAGTGCAAGGGCCCGTGAGCTAACCTAGATAGTCCAAGTGCCTGCTAGTAAACCTACATAATCCATGGGTCCGCTAGTTAACCTACATAGTGCAAGGGCCCGCTAGTTATCCTAGATAGTGCAAGTGTCCGCTAGTTAACCTACATAGTCCAAGTGCCCGCTAGTTAACCTAGATAGTCCAAGTGCCCGCTAGGGATCCTTCATAATCCAAGTGCATTCTAGGTAACCTAGATAGTCCAAGTGCCCTCTAGTTAACCTAGATAGTCCTAGTGCCCGTTAGTTAACCTAGATAGTTCAAGTGCCCACTAGGGGACGTACATAGTCCAAGTGCCTGCTAGGAAACCTAGATAGTCCAAGTGCCCGCTAGTTAACCTACATAGTCCAAGGGCCCGCTAGTTAACCTACATAGTCCAAGATCTACTAGTTAACCTAGATAATCAAAGTGCCTGCTAGGTAACCTAGACAGTCCAAGTGCCCGCTAGGTTACCTACATAGTCCAAGTGCCCTTTCCTTAACCTAGATAGTCCAAGTGCCCGCTAGGTAACCTACATATTCCAAGGGCCCGCGAGGTAACCTAGACAGGCAAAGTGCCCGTTAGGTAACCTAGATAGCCCAAGTGCCTGCTAGGTACACTACATTGTCCATTTTCCCTCTAGGTAACCTAGATAGTCCAAGTGCCCGTTACCTAACCTAGATAGTCCAAGTGCCCGCTAGGCAACATACATAGTCCAAGTGCCCGTTCGTTAACCTGGAAGTCCAAGTGCCCGCTATGTAACCTAGACAGTCCAAGTGCCCGCTAGGTAACCTAGACAGAAAAAGTGCCCATTAGTTAACCTAGATAGTCAATTTGCCTGCTAGGTAACCTAGATAGTCCAAGTGCCCGCTAGGTAACCTACATAGTCCAAGTGCCCGCTAGGTAACCTAAATAGTACAAATGCCCGCTAGGGAAACTACATAGTCCATGTGCCCGCTAGTTAACCTAGATAGTCCAAGTGCCTGCTAGTAAACCTACATAATCCATGGGCCCGCTAGTTAACCTACATAGTGCAAGGGCCTGCTAGTTAACCTAGATAGTACAAGTGCCTGTTAGTAAACCTACATAATCCATGGGTCCGCTAGTTAACCTACATAGTGCAAGGGCCCGCTAGTTAACCTAGATAGTGCAAGTGTCCGCTAGTTAAGCTACATAGTCCAAGTGCCCGCTAGTTAACCTAGATAGTCCAAGTGCCCGCTAGGGATCCTTCATAATCCAAGTGCATTCTAGGTAACCTAGATAGTCCAAGTGCCCGCTAGTTAACCTAGATAGTCCTAGTGCCCGTTAGTTAACCTAGATAGTCCCAGTGCCCACTAGGGGACGTACATAGTCCAAGTGCCCGCTAGGTAACCTAGATAGTCCAAGTGCGCGCTAGGGTATGTACATAGTCCAAGTGCCTGCTAGGAAACCTAGATAGTCCAAGTGCCCGCTAGTTAACCTACATAGTCCAAGGGCCCGCTAGTTAACCTACATAGTCCAAGATCTACTAGTTAACCTAGATAATCAAAGTGCCCGCTAGGTAACCTAGACAGTCCAAGTGCCCGCTAGGTTACCTACATAGTCCAAGTGCCCTTTCGTTAACCTAGATAGTCCAAGTGCCCGCTAGGTAACCTACATAGTCCAATGGCCCGCTAGGTAACCTAGACAGACAAAGTGCCCCTTAGGTAACCTAGATAGCCCAAGTGCCTGCTAGGTAACCTACATTGTCCATGTTCCCTCTAGGTAACCTAGATAGTCCAAGTGCCCGTTACCTAACCTAGATAGTCCAAGTGCCCGCTAGGCAACATACATAGTCCAAGTGCCCGTTCGTTAACCTGGAAGTCCAAGTGCCCGCTATGTAACCTAGACAGTCCAAGTGCCCGCTAGGTTACCTGCATAGTACAAGTGCCCGTTCGTTAACCTAGATAGTCCAAGTGCCCACTAGGAAACCTATATAGTCCAAGTGCCCGCTATGTAACCTAGACAGTCCAAATGCCCGCTAGGTTACCTGCATAGTCCAAGTGCCCGTTCGTTAACCTAGATAGTCCAAGTGCCCACTAGGTAACCTACATAGTCCAAGTGCCCGCTAGTTAACATAGATAGTCCAAGTGCCGCTAGGGAAGGTACATAGTCCAAGTGCCCGCTAGGTAACCTAGAGAGTGCAAGTGCCCGCTAGTTAACCTACATAGTCCAAGTGCCCACTAGGTAACCTAGACAGTCCAATTGCCCCCCAGTTAACCTAGACAGTCCAAGTACCCGATAGGGAACCTACATAGTCCAATTGCCCGCTAGGGAACCTACATAGTCCAAGTGCTCGCTAGGCAACCTACATAGTCCATGTGCCCGTTAGTTAACCTAGATAGTCCAATTGCCGTTAGCTAACCTAGATAGTCCAAGTGCTGGCTAGTTAACCTAAATCTTCCAAGTGTCCGCTAGGTAACCTACATAGTCCAAGTGACTGCTAGGTAACCTAGACAGTCCAAGTGCCTGATAGCTAACCTACATAGTCCAAGTGTCCGTTCGTTAACCTAGATAGTCCAAGTGCCCATTGGGTAACCTACATAGTCCAAGTGCCGCCTGGTAACCTGGATAGTCCAAGTGCCCGCTAGTTAACCTACATAGTCCAAGTGCCTTCTAGGGAGCCTACATAGTCCACGTGACCGCTAAGGAACCTACATAGTCCAAGTGCCCGTTAGCTAACCTAGATAGTCCAAGGGCCCGCTAGTTGACCTACATAGTCAAAGTGCCAGCTAGGTTACCTAGATAGTACAAGTGCCCGCTAGGGAACCTAGATAGTCCAAGTGCCTCTTAGCTAACCTAGATAGTCCAAGTGGCGGCTAGGTAACCTACATAGTCCAAGTGCCCATTCGTTAACCTAGATAATCCAAGTGTCCGCTAGGTAACCTAGACAGTCCAAGTGCCTGCTAGTTACCCTACATAGTCCAAGTGCCCGTTAGTTAACCTAGATAGTCAATGTGCCTGCTAGGTAACCTAGATAGTCCAAGTGCCCGCCAGGTAACCTACATAGTCCAAGTGCCCGCTAGGTAACCTAAACAGTACAAATGCCCGCTAGTTAACCTACATAGTGCAAGGGCCCGCGAGCTAACCTAGATAGTCCAAGTGCCTGCTAGTAAACCTACATAATCCATGGGTCCGCTAGTTAACCTACATAGTGCAAGGGCCCGCTAGTTATCCTAGATAGTGCAAGTGTCCGCTAGTTAACCTACATAGTCCAAGTGCCCGCTAGTTAACCTAGATAGTCCAAGTGCCCGCTAGGGATCCTTCATAATCCAAGTGCATTCTAGGTAACCTAGATAGTCCAAGTGCCCTCTAGTTAACCTAGATAGTCCTAGTGCCCGTTAGTTAACCTAGATAGTTCAAGTGCCCACTAGGGGACGTACATAGTCCAAGTGCCCGCTAGGTAACCTAGATAGTCCAAGTGCGCGCTAGGGTATGTACAGAGTCCAAGTGCCTGCTAGGAAACCTAGATAGTCCAAGTGCCCGCTAGTTAACCTACATAGTCCAAGGGCCCGCTAGTTAACCTACATAGTCCAAGATCTACTAGTTAACCTAGATAATCAAAGTGCCTGCTAGGTAACCTAGACAGTCCAAGTGCCCGCTACGTTACCTACATAGTCCAAGTGCCCTTTCGTTAACCTAGATAGTCCAAGTGCCCGCTAGGTAACCTACATATTCCAAGGGCCCGCTAGGTAACCTAGACAGGCAAAGTGCCCGTTAGGTAACCTAGATAGCCCAAGTGCCTGCTAGGTACCCTACATTGTCCATGTTCCCTCTAGGTAACCTAGATAGTCCAAGTGCCCGTTACCTAACCTAGATAGTCCAAGTGCCCGCTAGGCAACATACATAGTCCAAGTGCCAGTTCGTTAACCTGGAAGTCCAAGTGCCCGCTATGTAACCTAGACAGTCCAAGTGCCCGCTAGGTTACCTGCATAGTACAAGTGCCCGTTCGTTAACCTAGATAGTCCAAGTGCCCACTAGGAAACCTATATAGTCCAAGTGCCCGCTATGTAACCTAGACAGTCCAAGTGCCCGCTAGGTTACCTGCATAGTCCAAGTGCCTGTTCGTTAACCTAGATAGTCCAAGTGCCCACTAGGTAACCTACATAGTCCAAGTGCCTGCTAGTTAACATAGATAGTCCAAGTGCCGCTAGGGAAGGTACATAGTCCAAGTGCCCACTAGGTAACCTAGAGAGTGCAAGTGCCCGCTAGTTAACCTACATAGTCCAAGTGCCCACTAGGTAACCTAGACAGTCCAATTGCCCCCCAGTTAACCTAGACAGTCCAAGTACCCGATAGGGAACCTACATAGTCCAATTGCCCGCTAGGGAACCTACATAGTCCAAGTGCTCGCTAGGCAACCTACATAGTCCAAGTGCCCGTTAGTTAACCTAGATAGTCCAATTGCCGTTAGCTAACCTAGATAGTCCAAGTGCTGGCTAGTTAACCTAAATCTTCCAAGTGTCCGCTAGGTAACCTACATAGTCCAAGTGACTGCTAGGTAACCTAGACAGTCCAAGTGCCTGATAGCTAACCTACATAGTCCAAGTGTCCGTTCGTTAACCTAGATAGTCCAAGTGCCCATTGGGTAACCTACATAGTCCAAGTGCCGCCTGGTAACCTGGATAGTCCAAGTGCCCGCTAGTTAACCTACATAGTCCAAGTGCCTTCTAGGGAGCCTACATAGTCCACGTGACCGCTAAGGAACCTACATAGTCCAAGTGCCCGTTAGCTAACCTAGATAGTCCAAGGGCCCGCTAGTTGACCTACATAGTCAAAGTGCCAGCTAGGTTACCTAGATAGTACAAGTGCCCGCTAGGGAACCTAGATAGTCCAAGTGCCTCTTAGCTAACCTAGATAGTCCAAGTGGCGGCTAGGTAACCTACATAGTCCAAGTGCCCATTCGTTAACCTAGATAATCCAAGTGTCCGCTAGGTAACCTAGACAGTCCAAGTGCCTGCTAGTTACCCTACATAGTCCAAGTGCCCGTTAGTTAACCTAGATAGTCAATGTGCCTGCTAGGTAACCTAGATAGTCCAAGTGCCCGCCAGGTAACCTACATAGTCCAAGTGCCCGCTAGGTAACCTAAACAGTACAAATGCCCGCTAGTTAACCTACATAGTGCAAGGGCCCGCGAGCTAACCTAGATAGTCCAAGTGCCTGCTAGTAAACCTACATAATCCATGGGTCCGCTAGTTAACCTACATAGTGCAAGGGCCCGCTAGTTATCCTAGATAGTGCAAGTGTCCGCTAGTTAACCTACATAGTCCAAGTGCCCGCTAGTTAACCTAGATAGTCCAAGTGCCCGCTAGGGATCCTTCATAATCCAAGTGCATTCTAGGTAACCTAGATAGTCCAAGTGCCCTCTAGTTAACCTAGATAGTCCTAGTGCCCGTTAGTTAACCTAGATAGTTCAAGTGCCCACTAGGGGACGTACATAGTCCAAGTGCCCGCTAGGTAACCTAGATAGTCCAAGTGCGCGCTAGGGTATGTACAGAGTCCAAGTGCCTGCTAGGAAACCTAGATAGTCCAAGTGCCCGCTAGTTAACCTACATAGTCCAAGGGCCCGCTAGTTAACCTACATAGTCCAAGATCTACTAGTTAACCTAGATAATCAAAGTGCCTGCTAGGTAACCTAGACAGTCCAAGTGCCCGCTACGTTACCTACATAGTCCAAGTGCCCTTTCGTTAACCTAGATAGTCCAAGTGCCCGCTAGGTAACCTACATATTCCAAGGGCCCGCTAGGTAACCTAGACAGGCAAAGTGCCCGTTAGGTAACCTAGATAGCCCAAGTGCCTGCTAGGTACCCTACATTGTCCATGTTCCCTCTAGGTAACCTAGATAGTCCAAGTGCCCGTTACCTAACCTAGATAGTCCAAGTGCCCGCTAGGCAACATACATAGTCCAAGTGCCCGTTCGTTAACCTGGAAGTCCAAGTGCCCGCTATGTAACCTAGACAGTCCAAGTGCCCGCTAGGTAACCTAGACAGAAAAAGTGCCCATTAGTTAACCTAGATAGTCAATGTGCCTGCTAGGTAACCTAGATAGTCCAAGTGCCCGCTAGGTAACCTACATAGTCCAAGTGCCCGCTAGGTAACCTAAATAGTACAAATGCCCGCTAGGGAAACTACATAGTCCATGTGCCCGCTAGTTAACCTAGATAGTCCAAGTGCCTGCTAGTAAACCTACATAATTATTGGGCCCGCTAGTTAACCTACATAGTGCAAGGGCCCGCTAGTTAACCTAGATAGTGCAAGTGTCCGCTAGTTAAGCTACATAGTCCAAGTGCCCGCTAGTTAACCTAGATAGTCCAAGTGCCCGCTAGGGATCCTTCATAATCCAAGTGCATTCTAGGTAACCTAGATAGTCCAAGTGCCCGCTAGTTAACCTAGATAGTCCTAGTGCCCGTTAGTTAACCTAGATAGTCCCAGTGCCAACTAGGGGACGTACATAGTCCAAGTGCCCGCTAGGTAACCTAGATAGTCCAAGTGCGCGCTAGGGTATGTACATAGTCCAAGTGCCTGCTAGGAAACCTAGATAGTCCAAGTGCCCGCTAGTTAACCTACATAGTCCAAGGGCCCGCTAGTTAACCTACATAGTCCAAGATCTACTAGTTAACCTAGATAATCAAAGTGCCCGCTAGGTAACCTAGACAGTCCAAGTGCCCGCTAGGTTACCTACATAGTCCAAGTGCCCTTTCGTTAACCTAGATAGTCCAAGTGCCCGCTAGGTAACCTACATAGTCCAAGGGCCCGCTAGGTAACCTAGACAGACAAAGTGCCCGTTAGGTAACCTAGATAGCCCAAGTGCCTGCTAGGTAACCTACATTGTCCATGTTCCCTCTAGGTAACCTAGATAGTCCAAGTGCCCGTTACCTAACCTAGATAGTCCAAGTGCCCGCTAGGCAACATACATAGTCCAAGTGCCAGTTCGTTAACCTGGAAGTCCAAGTGCCCGCTATGTAACCTAGATAGTCCAAGTGCCCGCTAGGTTACCTGCATAGTCCAAGTGCCCGTTCGTTAACCTAGATAGTCCAAGTGCCCACTAGGAAACCTATATAGTCCAAGTGCCCGCTATGTAACCTAGACAGTCCAAGTGCCCGCTAGGTTACCTGCATAGTCCAAGTGCCCGTTCGTTAACCTAGATAGTCCAAGTGCCCACTAGGTAACCTACATAGTCCAAGTGCCCGCTAGTTAACATAGATAGTCCAAGTGCCCGCTAGGGAAGGTACATAGTCCAAGTGCCCGCTAGGTAACCTAGAGAGTGCAAGTGCCCGCTTGTTAACCTACATAGTCCAAGTGCCCACTAGGTAACCTAGACAGTCCAATTGCCCCCCAGTTAACCTAGACAGTCCAAGTACCCGATAGGGAACCTACATAGTCCAATTGCCCGCTAGGGAACCTACATAGTCCAAGTGCTCGCTAGGCAACCTACATAGTCCAAGTGCCCGTTAGTTAACCTAGATAGTCCAATTGCCGTTAGCTAACCTAGATAGTCCAAGTGCCGGCTAGTTAACCTAAATCTTCCAAGTGTCCGCTAGGTAACCTACATAGTCCAAGTGACTGCTAGGTAACCTAGACAGTCCAAGTGCCTGATAGCTAACCTACATAGTCCAAGTGTCCGTTCGTTAACCTAGATAGTCCAAGTGCCCATTGGGTAACCTACATAGTCCAAGTGCCGCCTGGTAACCTGGATAGTCCAAGTGCCCGCTAGTTAACCTACATAGTCCAAGTGCCTTCTAGGGAGCCTACATAGTCCACGTGACCGCTAAGGAACCTACATAGTCCAAGTGCCCGTTAGCTAACCTAGATAGTCCAAGGGCCCGCTAGTTGACCTACATAGTCAAAGTGCCAGCTAGGTTACCTAGATAGTACAAGTGCCCGCTAGGGAACCTAGATAGTCCAAGTGCCTCTTAGCTAACCTAGATAGTCCAAGTGGCGGCTAGGTAACCTACATAGTCCAAGTGCCCATTCGTTAACCTAGATAATCCAAGTGTCCGCTAGGTAACCTAGACAGTCCAAGTGCCTGCTAGTTACCCTACATAGTCCAAGTGCCCGTTAGTTAACCTAGATAGTCAATGTGCCTGCTAGGTAACCTAGATAGTCCAAGTGCCCGCCAGGTAACCTACATAGTCCAAGTGCCCGCTAGGTAACCTAAACAGTACAAATGCCCGCTAGTTAACCTACATAGTGCAAGGGCCCGCGAGCTAACCTAGATAGTCCAAGTGCCTGCTAGTAAACCTACATAATCCATGGGTCCGCTAGTTAACCTACATAGTGCAAGGGCCCGCTAGTTATCCTAGATAGTGCAAGTGTCCGCTAGTTAACCTACATAGTCCAAGTGCCCGCTAGTTAACCTAGATAGTCCAAGTGCCCGCTAGGGATCCTTCATAATCCAAGTGCATTCTAGGTAACCTAGATAGTCCAAGTGCCCTCTAGTTAACCTAGATAGTCCTAGTGCCCGTTAGTTAACCTAGATAGTTCAAGTGCCCACTAGGGGACGTACATAGTCCAAGTGCCCGCTAGGTAACCTAGATAGTCCAAGTGCGCGCTAGGGTATGTACAGAGTCCAAGTGCCTGCTAGGAAACCTAGATAGTCCAAGTGCCCGCTAGTTAACCTACATAGTCCAAGGGCCCGCTAGTTAACCTACATAGTCCAAGATCTACTAGTTAACCTAGATAATCAAAGTGCCTGCTAGGTAACCTAGACAGTCCAAGTGCCCGCTACGTTACCTACATAGTCCAAGTGCCCTTTCGTTAACCTAGATAGTCCAAGTGCCCGCTAGGTAACCTACATATTCCAAGGGCCCGCTAGGTAACCTAGACAGGCAAAGTGCCCGTTAGGTAACCTAGATAGCCCAAGTGCCTGCTAGGTACCCTACATTGTCCATGTTCCCTCTAGGTAACCTAGATAGTCCAAGTGCCCGTTACCTAACCTAGATAGTCCAAGTGCCCGCTAGGCAACATACATAGTCCAAGTGCCCGTTCGTTAACCTGGAAGTCCAAGTGCCCGCTATGTAACCTAGACAGTCCAAGTGCCCGCTAGGTAACCTAGACAGAAAAAGTGCCCATTAGTTAACCTAGATAGTCAATGTGCCTGCTAGGTAACCTAGATAGTCCAAGTGCCCGCTAGGTAACCTACATAGTCCAAGTGCCCGCTAGGTAACCTAAATAGTACAAATGCCCGCTAGGGAAACTACATAGTCCATGTGCCCGCTAGTTAACCTAGATAGTCCAAGTGCCTGCTAGTAAACCTACATAATTATTGGGCCCGCTAGTTAACCTACATAGTGCAAGGGCCCGCTAGTTAACCTAGATAGTGCAAGTGTCCGCTAGTTAAGCTACATAGTCCAAGTGCCCGCTAGTTAACCTAGATAGTCCAAGTGCCCGCTAGGGATCCTTCATAATCCAAGTGCATTCTAGGTAACCTAGATAGTCCAAGTGCCCGCTAGTTAACCTAGATAGTCCTAGTGCCCGTTAGTTAACCTAGATAGTCCCAGTGCCCACTAGGGGACGTACATAGTCCAAGTGCCCGCTAGGTAACCTAGATAGTCCAAGTGCGCGCTAGGGTATGTACATAGTCCAAGTGCCTGCTAGGAAACCTAGATAGTCCAAGTGCCCGCTAGTTAACCTACATAGTCCAAGGGCCCGCTAGTTAACCTACATAGTCCAAGATCTACTAGTTAACCTAGATAATCAAAGTGCCCGCTAGGTAACCTAGACAGTCCAAGTGCCCGCTAGGTTACCTACATAGTCCAAGTGCCCTTTCGTTAACCTAGATAGTCCAAGTGCCCGCTAGGTAACCTACATAGTCCAAGGGCCCGCTAGGTAACCTAGACAGACAAAGTGCCCGTTAGGTAACCTAGATAGCCCAAGTGCCTGCTAGGTAACCTACATTGTCCATGTTCCCTCTAGGTAACCTAGATAGTCCAAGTGCCCGTTACCTAACCTAGATAGTCCAAGTGCCCGCTAGGCAACATACATAGTCCAAGTGCCAGTTCGTTAACCTGGAAGTCCAAGTGCCCGCTATGTAACCTAGACAGTCCAAGTGCCCGCTAGGTTACCTGCATAGTCCAAGTGCCCGTTCGTTAACCTAGATAGTCCAAGTGCCCACTAGGAAACCTATATAGTCCAAGTGCCCGCTATGTAACCTAGACAGTCCAAGTGCCCGCTAGTTTACCTGCATAGTCCAAGTGCCCGTTCGTTAACCTAGATAGTCCAAGTGCCCACTAGGTAACCTACATAGTCCAAGTGCCCGCTAGTTAACATAGATAGTCCAAGTGCCCGCTAGGGAAGGTACATAGTCCAAGTGCCCGCTAGGTAACCTAGAGAGTGCAAGTGCCCGCTTGTTAACCTACATAGTCCAAGTGCCCACTAGGTAACCTAGACAGTCCAATTGCCCCCCAGTTAACCTAGACAGTCCAAGTACCCGATAGGGAACCTACATAGTCCAATTGCCCGCTAGGGAACCTACATAGTCCAAGTGCTCGCTAGGCAACCTACATAGTCCAAGTGCCCGTTAGTTAACCTAGATAGTCCAATTGCCGTTAGCTAACCTAGATAGTCCAAGTGCCGGCTAGTTAACCTAAATCTTCCAAGTGTCCGCTAGGTAACCTACATAGTCCAAGTGACTGCTAGGTAACCTAGACAGTCCAAGTGCCTGATAGCTAACCTACATAGTCCAAGTGTCCGTTCGTTAACCTAGATAGTCCAAGTGCCCATTGGGTAACCTACATAGTCCAAGTGCCGCCTGGTAACCTGGATAGTCCAAGTGCCCGCTAGTTAACCTACATAGTCCAAGTGCCTTCTAGGGAGCCTACATAGTCCACGTGACCGCTAAGGGACCTACATAGTCCAAGTGCCCGTTAGTTAACCTAGATAGTCCAAGGGCCCGCTAGTTGACCTACATAGTCAAAGTGCCAGCTAGGTTACCTAGATAGTACAAGTGCCCGCTAGGGAACCTAGATAGTCCAAGTGCCTCTTAGCTAACCTAGATAGTCCAAGTGGCGGCTAGGTAACCTACATAGTCCAAGTGCCCATTCGTTAACCTAGATAATCCAAGTGCCCGCTAGGTAACCTAGACAGTCCAAGTGCCCGCTAGTTACCCTACATAGTCCAAGTGCCCGTTAGTTAACCTAGATAGTCAATGTGCCTGCTAGGTAACCTAGATAGTCCAAGTGCCCGCTAGGTAACCTACATAGTCCAAGTGCCCGCTAGGTAACCTAAATAGTACAAATGCCCGCTAGGGAAACTACATAGTCCAAAAGCCCGCTAGTTAACCTAGATAGTCCAAGTGCCTGCTAGTAAACCTACAGAATCCATGGGCCCGCTAGTTAACCTACATAGTGCAAGGGCCCGCTAGTTAACCTAGATAGTGCAAGTGTCCGCTAGTTAAGCTACATAGTCCAAGTGCCCGCTAGTTAACCTAGATAGTCCAAGTGCCCGCTAGGGATCCTTCATAATCCAAGTGCATTCTAGGTAACCTAGATAGTCCAAGTGCCCGCTAGTTAACCTAGATAGTCCTAGTGCCCGTTAGTTAACCTAGATATTCCCAGTGCCCACTAGGGGATGTACATAGTCCAAGTGCCCGCTAGGTAACCTAGATAGTCCAAGTGCGCTCTAGGGTATGTCCATAGTCCAAGTGCCTGCTAGGAAACCTAGATAGTCCAAGTGCCTGCTAGTTAACCTACATAGTCCAAGGGCCCGCTAGTTAACCTACATAGTCCAAGATCTACTAGTTAACCTAGATAATCAAAGTGCCCGCTAGGTAACCTAGACAGTCCAAGTGCCCGCTAGGTTACCTACATAGTCCAAGTGCCCGTTACCTAACCTAGATAGTCCAAGTGCCCGCTAGGTAACGTAGATGGCCCAAATGCCCGCTAGGGAACGTACATAATCCAATTGCCCACCAGGTAACCTAGACAGTCCAATTGCCCCCTAGTTAACCTAGACAGTCCAAGTACCCGATAGGGAACGTACATAGTCCAAGTGCCCGCTAGGGAACCTACATAGTCCAAGTGCTCGCTAGGCAACCTACATAGTCCAAGTGCCCGTTAGTTAACCTAGATAGTCCAATTGCCGTTAGTTAACCTAGATAGTCGAAGTGTCCGCTAGTTAACCTACATAGTACAAGTGCCCGTTCGTTAACCTAGATAGTCCAAGGGCCAGCTAGGTAAACTAGACAGTCCAAGTGCCCGCTGAGTTACCTACATAGTCCAAGTGCACGTTCGTTAACCTAGATCGTCCAAGTGCCCGCTGGTATCCTACATAGTCCAAGGGCCCGCTAGGTAACCTTGATAGTCCAAGTGACTTGTAGTTAACCTACGTAGTCCAAGTGCCCGCTAGGTAACCTACAAAATCCAAGTGCCCACTAGGTAACCTAAATAATCCAAATGCCCGCTAGGGAAACTACATAGTCCAAGTGCCCGCTAGTTAACCTAGATAGTCCAAGTGCCCGCTAGTAAACCTAGATAGTCCAAGGGCCCGCTAGTTAACCAAGATAGTCCAAGTGCCCGCTAGTTAACCGAAATCTTCCAAGTGTCTGCTAGGTAACCTACAAAGTCCAAGTGACTGCTAGGTAACCTAGATAGTCCAAGTGCCTGATAGCTAACCTACATAGTACAAGTGTCCGTTCGTTAACCTAGACAGTCCAAGTGCCCATTGGGTAACCTACATAGTCCAAGTGCCGCCTGGTAACTTGGATAGTCCAAGTGCCCGCTAGTTAACCTACATAGTCCAAGTGCCTTCTACGGAGCCTACATAGTCCACGTGACCGCTAAGGAACCTACACAGTCCAAGTGCCCGTTAGCTGACCTAGATAGCCCAAGGGCCCGCTAGTTGACCTACATAGTCAAACTGCCAGCTAGGTAACCTAGATAGTACAAGTGCCCGCTAGGGAACCTAGATAGTCCAAGTGCCTCTTAGCTAACCTAGATAGTCCAAGTGGCGGCTAGGTAACCTACATAGTCCAAGTGCCCGATCGTTAACCTAGATAATCCAAGTGTCCGCTAGGTAACCTAGACAGTCCAAGTGCCTGCTAGTTACCCTACATAGTCCAAGTGCCCGTTAGTTAACCTAGATAGTCAATGTGCCTGCTAGGTAACCTAGATAGTCCAAGTGCCCGCCAGGTAACCTACATAGTCCAAGTGCCCGCTAGGTAACCTAAACAGTAAAAATGCCCGCTAGTTAAGCTACATAGTGCAAGGGCCCGCGAGCTAACCTAGATAGTCCAAGTGCCTGCTAGTAAACCTACATAATCCATGGGTCCGCTAGTTAACCTACATAGTGCAAGGGCCCGCTAGTTATCCTAGATAGTGCAAGTGTCCGCTAGTTAACCTACATAGTCCAAGTGCCCGCTAGTTAACCTAGATAGTCCAAGTGCCCGCTAGGGATCCTTCATAATCCAAGTGCATTCTAGGTAACCTAGATAGTCCAAGTGCCCGCTAGTTAACCTAGATAGTCCTAGTGCCCGTTAGTTAACCTAGATAGTTCAAGTGCCCACTAGGGGACGTACGTAGTCCAAGTGCCCGCTAGGTAACCTAGATAGTCCAAGTGCGCGATAGGGTATGTACATAGTCCAAGTGCCTGCTAGGAAACTTAGATAGTCCAAGTGCCCGCTAGTTAACCTACATAGTCCAAGATCTACTAGTTAACCTAGATAATCAAAGTGCCTGCTAGGTAACCTAGACAGTCCAAGTGCCCGCTAGGTTACCTACATAGTCCAAGTGCCCTTTCGTTAACCTAGATAGTCCAAGTGCCCGCTAGGTAACCTACATATTCCAAGGGCCCGCTAGGTAACCTAGACAGGCAAAGTGCCCGTTAGGTAACCTAGATAGCCCAAGTGCCTGCTAGGTACCCTACATTGTCCATGTTCCCTCTAGGTAACTTAGATAGTCCAAGTGCCCGTTACCTAACCTAGATAGTCCAAGTGCCCGCTAGGCAACATACATAGTCCAAGTGCCCGTTCGTTAACCTGGAAGTCCAAGTGCCCGCTATGTAACCTAGACAGTCCAAGTGCCCGCTAGGTAACCTAGACAGACAAAGTGCCCATTAGTTAACCTAGATAGTCAATGTGCCTGCTAGGTAACCTAGATAGTCCAAGTGCCCGCTAGGTAACCTACATAGTCCAAGTGCCCGCTAGGTAACCTAAATAGTACAAATGCCCGCTAGGGAAACTACATAGTCCATGTGCCCGCTAGTTAACCTAGATAGTCCAAGTGCCTGCTAGTAAACCTACATAATCCATGGGCCCGCTAGTTAACCTACATAGTGCAAGGACCCGCTAGTTAACCTAGATAGTACAAGTGCCTGTTAGTAAACCTACATAATCCATGGGTCCGCTAGTTAACCTACATAGTGCAAGGGCCCGCTAGTTAACCTAGATAGTGCAAGTGTCCGCTAGTTAAGCTACATAGTCCAAGTGCCCGCTAGTTAACCTAGATAGTCCAAGTGCCCGCTAGGGATCCTTCATAATCCAAGTGCATTCTAGGTAACCTAGATAGTCCAAGTGCCCGCTAGTTAACCTAGATAGTCCTAGTGCCCGTTAGTTAACCTAGATAGTCCCAGTGCCCACTAAGGGACGTACATTGTCCAAGTGCCCGCTAGGTAACCTAGATAGTCCAAGTGCGCGCTAGGGTATGTACATAGTCCAAGTGCCTGCTAGGAAACCTAGATAGTCCAAGTGCCCGCTAGTTAACTTACATAGTCCAAGGGCCCGCTAGTTAACCTACATAGTCCAAGATCTACTAGTTAACCTAGATAATCAAAGTGCCCGCTAGGTAACCTAGACAGTCCAAGTGCCCGCTAGGTTACCTACATAGTCCAAGTGCCCTTTCGTTAACCGAGATAGTCCAAGTGCCCGCTAGGTAACCTACATAGTCCAAGGGCCCGCTAGGTAACCTAGACAGACAAAGTGCCCGTTAGGTAACCTAGATAGCCCAAGTTCCTGCTAGGTAACCTACATTGTCCATGTTCCCTCTAGGTAACCTAGATAGTCCAAGTGCCCGTTACCTAACCTAGATAGTCCAAGTGCCCGCTAGGCAACATACATAGTCCAAGTGCCCGTTCGTTAACCTGGAAGTCCAAGTGCCCGCTATGTAACCTAGACAGTCCAAGTGCCCGCTAGGTTACCTGCATAGTCCAAGTGCCCTTTCGTTAACCTAGATAGTCCAAGTGCCCACTAGGAAACCTATATAGTCCAAGTGCCCGCTATGTAACCTAGACAGTCCAAGTGCCCGCTAGGTTACCTGCATAGTCCAAGTGCCCGTTCGTTAACCTAGATAGTCCAAGTGCCCACTAGGTAACCTACATAGTCCAAGTGCCCGCTAGTTAACATAGATAGTCCAAGTGCCCGCTAGGGAAGGTACATAGTCCAAGTGCCCGCTAGGTAACCTAGAGAGTGCAAGTGCCCGCTAGTTAACCTACATAGTCCAAGTGCCCACTAGGTAACCTAGACAGTCCATTGCCCCCCAGTTAACCTAGACAGTCCAAGTACCCGATAGGGAACCTACATAGTCCAATTGCCCGCTAGGGAACCTACATAGTCCAAGTGCTCGCTAGGCAACCTACATAGTCCAAGTGCCCGTTAGTTAACCTAGATAGTCCAATTGCCGTTAGCTAACCTAGATAGTCGAAGTGTCCGCTAGTTAACCTACATAGTCCAAGTGCCCGTACGTTAACTAGATAGTCCAAGGGCCAGCTAGGTAAACTAGACAGTCCAAGTGCCCGCTGGGTTACCTACATAGTCCAAGTGCACGTTCGTTAACCTAGATTGTCCAAGTGCCCGCTGGTATCCTACATAGTCCAAGTGCCCGCTAGGTAACCTTGATAGTCCAAGTGCCTTCTAGTTAACCTACGTAGTCCAAGTGCCCACTAGGTAACCTACATAGTCCAAGTGCCCACTCGGTCACCTAAATAATCCAAATGCCCGCTAGGGAAACTACATAGTCCAAGTGCCCGCTAGTTAACCTAGATAGTCCAAGTGCCCGCTAGTAAACCTAGATAGTCCAAGGGCCCGCTAGTTAACCTAGATAGTCCAAGTGCCGGCTAGTTAACCTAAATCTTCCAAGTGTCCGCTAGGTAACCTACATAGTCCAAGTGACTGCTAGGTAACCTAGACAGTCCAAGTGCCTGATAGCTAACCTACATAGTCCAAGTGTCCGTTCGTTAACCTAGATAGTCCAAGTGCCCATTGGGTAACCTACATAGTCCAAGTGCCTCCTGGTAACCTGGATAGTCCAAGTGCCCGCTAGTTAACCTACATAGTCCAAGTGCCTTCTAGGGAGCCTACATAGTCCACGTGACCGCTAAGGAACCTACATAGTCCAAGTGCCCGTTAGCTAACCTAGATAGTCCAAAGGCCCGCAAGTTGACCTACATAGTCAAAGTGCCAGCTAGGTAACCTAGATAGTACAAGTGCCCGCTAGGGAACCTAGATAGTCCAAGTGCCTCTTAGCTAACCTAGATAGTCCAAGTGGCGGCTAGGTAACCTACATAGTCCAAGTGCCCATTCGTTAACCTAGATAATCCAAGTGCCCGCTAGGTAACCTAGACAGTCCAAGTGCCCGCTAGTTACCCTACATAGTCCAAGTGCCCGTTAGTTAACCTAGATAGTCAATGTGCCTGCTAGGTAACCTACATAGTCCAAGTGCCCGCTAGGTAACCTACATAGTCCAAGTGCCCGCTAGGTAACCTAAATAGTACAAATGCCCGCTAGGGAAACTACATAGTCCAAGTGCCCGCTAGTTAACCTAAATAGTCCAAGTGCCTGCTAGTAAACCTACATAATCCATGGGCCCGCTAGTTAACCTACATAGTGCAAGGGCCCGCTAGTTAACCTAGATAGTACAAGTGCCTGTTAGTAAACCTACATAATCCATGGGTCCGCTAGTTAACCTACATAGTGCAAGGGCCCGCTAGTTAACCTAGATAGTGCAAGTGTCCGCTAGTTAAGCTACATAGTCGAAGTGCCCGCTAGTTAACCTAGATAGTCCAAGTGCCCGCTAGTTAACCTACATAGTCCAAGGGCCGGCTAGTTAACCTACATAGTCCAAGATCTACTAGTTAACCTAGATAATCAAAGTGCCTGCTAGGTAACCTAGACAGTCCAAGTGCCCGCTAGGTTACCTACATAGTCCAAGTGCCCTTTCCTTAACCTAGATAGTCCAAGTGCCCGCTAGGTAACCTACATAGTCCAAGGGCCCGCTAGGTAACCTAGACAGACAAAGTGCCCGTTAGGTAACCTAGATAGCCCAAGTGCCTGCTAGGTAACCTACATTGTCCATGTTCCCTCTAGGTAACCTAGATAGTCCAAGTACCCGTTACCTAACCTAGATAGTCCAAGTGCCCGCTAGGCAACATACATAGTCCAAGTGCCCGTTCGTTAACCTGGAAGTCCAAGTGCCCGCTATGTAACCTAGACAGTCCAAGTGCCCGCTAGGTTACCTGCATAGTCCAAGTGCCCGTTCGTTAACCTAGATAGTCCAAGTGCCCACTAGGAAACCTATATAGTCCAAGTGCCCGCTATGTAACCTAGACAGTCCAAGTGCCCGCTATGTAACCTAGACAGTCCAAGTGCCCGCTAGGTTACCTGCATAGTCCAAGTGCCCGTTCGTTAACCTAGATAGTCCAAGTGCCCACTAGGTAACCTACATAGTCCAAGTGCCCGCTAGTTAACATAGATAGTCCAAGTGCCCGCTTCGGAAGGTACATAGTCCAAGTGCCCGCTAGGTACCTTAGAGAGTGCAAGTGCCCGCTAGGTTACCTACATAGTCCAAGTGCCCTTTCGTTAACCTAGATAGTCCAAGTGCCCGCTAGGTAACCTACATAGTCCAAGGGCCCGCTAGGTAACCTAGACAGACAAAGTGCCCGTTAGGTAAGCTAGATAGCCCAAGTGCCTGCTAGGTAACCTACATTGTCCATGTTCCCTCTAGGTAACCTAGATAGTCCAAGTGCCCGTTACCTGACCTAGATAGTCCAAGTGCCCGCTAGGCAACAGACATAGTCCAAGTGCCCGTTCGTTAACCTGGAAGTCCAAGTGCCCGCTATGTAAACTAGACAGTCCAAGTGCCCGCTAGGTAACCTAGACAGACAAAGTGCCCGTTAGTTAACCTAGATAGTCAATGTGCCTGCTAGGTAACCTAGATAGTCCAAGTGCCCGCTAGGTAACCTACATAGTCCAAGTGCCCGCTAGGTAACCTAAATAGTACAAATGCCCGCTAGGGAAACTACATAGTCCAAGTGCCCGCTAGTTAACCTAGATAGTCCAAGTGCCTGCTAGTAAACCTACATAATCCATGGGCCCGCTAGTTAACCTACATAGTGCAAGGGCCCGCTAGTTAACCTAGATAGTACAAGTGCCTGTTAGTAAACCTACATAATCCATGGGTCCGCTAGTTAACCTACATAGTGCAAGGGCCCGCTAGTTAACCTAGATAGTGCAAGTGTCCGCTAGTTAAGCTACATAGTCCAAGTGCCCGCTAGTTAACCTAGATAGTCCAAGTGCCCGCTAGGGATCCTTCATAATCCAAGTGCATTCTAGGTAACCTAGATAGTCCAAGTGCCCGCTAGTTAACCTAGATAGTCCTAGTGCCCGTTAGTTAACCTAGATAGTCCCAGTGCCCACTAGGGGACGTACATAGTCCAAGTGCCCGCTAGGTAACCTAGATAGTCCAAGTGCGCGCTAGGGTATGTACATAGTCCAAGTGCCTGCTAGGAAACCTAGATAGTCCAAGTGCCCGCTAGTTAACCTACATAGTCCAAGGGCCCGCTAGTTAACCTACATAGTCCAAGATCTACTAGTTAACCTAGATAATCAAAGTGCCCGCTAGGTAACCTAGACAGTCCAAGTGCCCGCTAGGTTACCTACATAGTCCAAGTGCCCTTTCGTTAACCTAGATAGTCCAAGTACCTGCTAGGTAACCTACATAGTCCAAGGGCCCGCTAGGTAACCTAGACAGTCCAAGTGCCCGCTAGGTTACCTGCATAGTCCAAGTGCCCGTTCGTTAACCTAGATAGTCCAAGTGCCCACTAGGTAACCTACATAGTCCAAGTGCCCGCTAGTTAACATAGATAGTCCAAGTGCCCGCTAGGGAAGGTACATAGTCCAAGTGCCCGCTAGGTAACCTAGAGAGTGCAAGTGCCCGCTAGTTAACCTACATAGTCCAAGTGCCCACTAGGTAACCTAGACAGTCCAATTGCCCCCCAGTTAACCTAGACAGTCCAAGTACCCGATAGGGAACCTACATAGTCCAATTGCCCGCTAGGGAACCTACATAGTCCAAGTGCTCGCTAGGCAACCTACATAGTCCAAGTGCCCGTTAGTTAACCTAGATAGTCCAATTGCCGTTAGCTAACCTAGATAGTCGAAGTGTCCGCTAGTTAACCTACATAGTCCAAGTGCCCGTACGTTAACCTAGATAGTCCAAGGGCCAGCTAGGTAAACTAGACAGTCCAAGTGCCCGCTGGGTTACCTACATAGTCCAAGTGCACGTTCGTTAACCTAGATCGTCCAAGTGCCCGCTGGTATCCTACATAGTCCAAGTGCCCGCTAGGTAACCTTGATAGTCCAAGTGCCTTCTAGTTAACCTACGTAGTCCAAGTGCCCACTAGGTAACCTACATAGTCCAAGTGCCCACTCGGTAACCTAAATAATCCAAATGCCCGCTAGGGAAACTACATAGTCCAAGTGCCCGCTAGTTAACCTAGATACTCCAAGTGCCCGCTAGTAAACCTAGATAGTCCAAGGGCCCGCTAGTTAACCTAGATAGTCCAAGTGCCGGCTAGTTAACCTAAATCTTCCAAGTGTCCGCTAGGTAACCTACATAGTCCAAGTGACTGCTAGGTAACCTAGACAGTCCAAGTGCCTGATAGCTAACCTACATAGTCCAAGTGTCCGTTCGTTAACCTAGATAGTCCAAGTGCCCATTGGGTAACCTACATAGTCCAAGTGCCTCCTGGTAACCTGGATAGTCCAAGTGCCCGCTAGTTAACCTACATAGTCCAAGTGCCTTCTAGGGAGCCTACATAGTCCACGTGACCGCTAAGGAACCTACATAGTCCAAGTGCCCGTTAGCTAACCTAGATAGTCCAAGGGCCCGCAAGTTGACCTACATAGTCAAAGTGCCAGCTAGGTAACCTAGATAGTACAAGTGCCCGCTAGGGAACCTAGATAGTCCAAGTGCCTCTTAGCTAACCTAGATAGTCCAAGTGGCGGCTAGGTAACCTACATAGTCCAAGTGCCCATTCGTTAACCTAGATAATCCAAGTGCCCCCTAGGTAACCTAGACAGTCCAAGTGCCCGCTAGTTACCCTACATAGTCCAAGTGCCCGTTAGTTAACCTAGATAGTCAATGTGCCTGCTAGGTAACCTAGATAGTCCAAGTGCCCGCTAGGTAACCTACATAGTCCAAGTGCCCGCTAGGTAACCTAAATAGTACAAATGCCCGCTAGGGAAACTACATAGTCCAAGTGCCCGCTAGTTAACCTAAATAGTCCAAGTGCCTGCTAGTAAACCTACATAATCCCTGGGCCCGCTAGTTAACCTACATAGTGCAAGGGCCCGCTAGTTAACCTAGATAGTACAAGTGCCTGTTATTAAACCTACATAATCCATGGGTCCGCTAGTTAACCTACATAGTGCAAGGGCCCGCTAGTTAACCTAGATAGTGCAAGTGTCCGCTAGTTAAGCTACATAGTCCAAGTGCCCGCTAGTTAACCTAGATAGTCCAAGTGCCCGCTAGGGATCCTTCATAATCCAAGTGCATTCTAGGTAACCTAGATAGTCCAAGTGCCCGCTAGTTAACCTAGATAGTCCTAGTGCCCGTTAGTTAACCTAGATAGTCCCAGTGCCCACTAAGGGACGTACATAGTCCAAGTGCCCGCTAGGTAACCTAGATAGTCCAAGTACGCGCTAGGGTATGTACATAGTCCAAGTGCCTGCTAGGAAACCTAGATAGTCCAAGTGCCCGCTAGTTAACTTACATAGTCCAAGGGCCCGCTAGTTAACCTACATAGTCCAAGATCTACTAGTTAACCTAGATAATCAAAGTGCCCGCTAGGTAACCTAGACAGTCCAAGTGCCCGCTAGGTTACCTACATAGTCCAAGTGCCCTTTCGTTAACCTAGATAGTCCAAGTGCCCGCTAGGTAACCTACATAGTCCAAGGGCCCGCTAGGTAACCTAGACAGACAAAGTGCCCGTTAGGTAACCTAGATAGCCCAAGTGCCTGCTAGGTAACCTACATTGTCCATGTTCCCTCTAGGTAACCTAGATAGTCCAAGTGCCCGTTACCTAACCTAGATAGTCCAAGTGCCCGCTAGGCAACATACATAGTCCAAGTGCCAGTTCGTTAACCTGGAAGTCCAAGTGCCCGCTATGTAACCTAGACAGTCCAAGTGCCCGCTAGGTTACCTGCATAGTCCAAGTGCCCTTTCGTTAACCTAGATAGTCCAAGTGCCCACTAGGAAACCTATATAGTCCAAGTGCCCGCTATGTAACCTAGACAGTCCAAGTGCCCGCTAGGTTACCTGCATAGTCCAAGTGCCCACTAGGTAACCTACATAGTCCAAGTGCCCACTAGGTAACCTACATAGTCCAAGTGCCCGCTAGGGAAGGTACATAGTCCAAGTGCCCGCTAGGTAACCTAGAGAGTGCAAGTGCCCGCTAGTTAACCTACATAGTCCAAGTGCCCACTAGGTAACCTAGACAGTCCAATTGCCCCCCAGTTAACCTAGACAGTCCAAGTACCCGATAGGGAACCTACATAGTCCAATTGCCCGCTAGGGAACCTACATAGTCCAAGTGCTCGCTAGGCAACCTACATAGTCCAAGTGCCCGTTAGTTAACCTAGATAGTCCAATTGCCGTTAGCTAACCTAGATAGTCGAAGTGTCCGCTAGTTAACCTACATAGTCCAAGTGCCCGTACGTTAACTAGATAGTCCAAGGGCCAGCTAGGTAAACTAGACAGTCCAAGTGCCCGCTGGGTTACCTACATAGTCCAAGTGCACGTTCGTTAACCTAGATTGTCCAAGTGCCCGCTGGTATCCTACATAGTCCAAGTGCCCGCTAGGTAACCTTGATAGTCCAAGTGCCTTCTAGTTAACCTACGTAGTCCAAGTGCCCACTAGGTAACCTACATAGTCCAAGTGCCCACTCGGTCACCTAAATAATCCAAATGCCCGCTAGGGAAACTACATAGTCCAAGTGCCCGCTAGTTAACCTAGATAGTCCAAGTGCCCGCTAGTAAACCTAGATAGTCCAAGGGCCCGCTAGTTAACCTAGATAGTCCAAGTGCCGGCTAGTTAACCTAAATCTTCCAAGTGTCCGCTAGGTAACCTACATAGTCCAAGTGACTGCTAGGTAACCTAGACAGTCCAAGTGCCTGATAGCTAACCTACATAGTCCAAGTGTCCGTTCGTTAACCTAGATAGTCCAAGTGCCCATTGGGTAACCTACATAGTCCAAGTGCCTCCTGGTAACCTGGATAGTCCAAGTGCCCGCTAGTTAACCTACATAGTCCAAGTGCCTTCTAGGGAGCCTACATAGTCCACGTGACCGCTAAGGAACCTACATAGTCCAAGTGCCCGTTAGCTAACCTAGATAGTCCAAGGGCCCGCAAGTTGACCTACATAGTCAAAGTGCCAGCTAGGTAACCTAGATAGTACAAGTGCCCGCTAGGGAACCTAGATAGTCCAAGTGCCTCTTAGCTAACCTAGATAGTCCAAGTGGCGGCTAGGTAACCTACATAGTCCAAGTGCCCATTCGTTAACCTAGATAATCCAAGTGCCCGCTAGGTAACCTAGACAGTCCAAGTGCCCGCTAGTTACCCTACATAGTCCAAGTGCCCGTTAGTTAACCTAGATAGTCAATGTGCCTGCTAGGTAACCTAGATAGTCCAAGTGCCCGCTAGGTAACCTAAATAGTACAAATGCCCGCTAGGGAAACTACATCGTCCAAGTGCCCGCTAGTTAACCTAAATAGTCCAAGTGCCTGCTAGTAAACCTACATAATCCATGGGCCCGCTAGTTAACCTACATAGTGCAAGGGCCCGCTAGTTAACCTAGATAGTACAAGTGCCTGTTAGTAAACCTACATAATCCATGGGTCCGCTAGTTAACCTACATAGTGCAAGGGCCCGCTAGTTAACCTAGATAGTGCAAGTGTCCGCTAGTTAAGCTACATAGTCGAAGTGCCCGCTAGTTAACCTAGATAGTCCAAGTGCCCGCTAGTTAACCTACATAGTCCAAGGGCCGGCTAGTTAACCTACATAGTCCAAGATCTACTAGTTAACCTAGATAATCAAAGTGCCTGCTAGGTAACCTAGACAGTCCAAGTGCCCGCTAGGTTACCTACATAGTCCAAGTGCCCTTTCGTTAACCTAGATAGTCCAAGTGCCCGCTAGGTAACCTACATAGTCCAAGGGCCCGCTAGGTAACCTAGACAGACAAAGTGCCCGTTAGGTAACCTAGATAGCCCAAGTGCCTGCTAGGTAACCTACATTGTCCATGTTCCCTCTAGGTAACCTAGATAGTCCAAGTGCCCGTTACCTAACCTAGATAGTCCAAGTGCCCGCTAGGCAACATACATAGTCCAAGTGCCCGTTCGTTAACCTGGAAGTCCAAGTGCCCGCTATGTAACCTAGACAGTCCAAGTGCCCGCTAGGTTACCTGCATAGTCCAAGTGCCCGTTCGTTAACCTAGATAGTCCAAGTGCCCACTAGGAAACCTATATAGTCCAAGTGCCCGCTATGTAACCTAGACAGTCCAAGTGCCCGCTATGTAACCTAGACAGTCCAAGTGCCCGCTAGGTTACCTGCATAGTCCAAGTGCCCGTTCGTTAACCTAGATAGTCCAAGTGCCCACTAGGTAACCTACATAGTCCAAGTGCCCGCTAGTTAACATAGATAGTCCAAGTGCCCGCTTCGGAAGGTACATAGTCCAAGTGCCCGCTAGGTACCTTAGAGAGTGCAAGTGCCCGCTAGGTTACCTACATAGTCCAAGTGCCCTTTCGTTAACCTAGATAGTCCAAGTGCCCGCTAGTTAACCTACATAGTCCAAGGGCCCGCTAGGTAACCTAGACAGACAAAGTGCCCGTTAGGTAAGCTAGATAGCCCAAGTGCCTGCTAGGTAACCTACATTGTCCATGTTCCCTCTAGGTAACCTAGATAGTCCAAGTGCCCGTTACCTGACCTAGATAGTCCAAGTGCCCGCTAGGCAACAGACATAGTCCAAGTGCCCGTTCGTTAACCTGGAAGTCCTAGTGCCCGCTATGTAAACTAGACAGTCCAAGTGCCCGCTAGGTAACCTAGACAGACAAAGTGCCCGTTAGTTAACCTAGATAGTCAATGTGCCTGCTAGGTAACCTAGATAGTCCAAGTGCCCGCTAGGTAACCTACATAGTCCAAGTGCCCGCTAGGTAACCTAAATAGTACAAATGCCCGCTAGGGAAACTACATAGTCCAAGTGCCCGCTAGTTAACCTAGATAGTCCAAGTGCCTGCTAGTAAACCTACATAATCCATGGGCCCGCTAGTTAACCTACATAGTGCAAGGGCCCGCTAGTTAACCTAGATAGTACAAGTGCCTGTTAGTAAACCTACATAATCCATGGGTCCGCTAGTTAACCTACATAGTGCAAGGGCCCGCTAGTTAACCTAGATAGTGCAAGTGTCCGCTAGTTAAGCTACATAGTCCAAGTGCCCGCTAGTTAACCTAGATAGTCCAAGTGCCCGCTAGGGATCCTTCATAATCCAAGTGCATTCTAGGTAACCTAGATAGTCCAAGTGCCCGCTAGTTAACCTAGATAGTCCTAGTGCCCGTTAGTTAACCTAGATAGTCCCAGTGCCCACTAGGGGACGTACATAGTCCAAGTGCCCGCTAGGTAACCTAGATAGTCCAAGTGCGCGCTAGGGTATGTACATAGTCCAAGTGCCTGCTAGGAAACCTAGATAGTCCAAGTGCCCGCTAGTTAACCTACATAGTCCAAGGGCCCGCTAGTTAACCTACATAGTCCAAGATCTACTAGTTAACCTAGATAATCAAAGTGCCCGCTAGGTAACCTAGACAGTCCAAGTGCCCGCTAGGTTACCTACATAGTCCAAGTGCCCGCTAGGTAACCTAGACAGACAAAGTGCCCGTTAGGTAACCTAGATAGCCCAAGTGCCTGCTAGGTAACCTACATTGTCCATGTTCCCTCTAGGTAACCTAGATAGTCCAAGTGCCCGTTACCTAACCTAGATAGTCCAAGTGCCCGCTAGGCAACATACATAGTCCAAGTGCCAGTTCGTTAACCTGGAAGTCCAAGTGCCCGCTATGTAACCTAGACAGTCCAAGTGCCCGCTAGGTTACCTGCATAGTCCAAGTGCCCGTTCGTTAACCTAGATAGTCCAAGTGCCCACTAGGAAACCTATATAGTCCAAGTGCCCGCTATGTAACCTAGACAGTCCAAGTGCCCGCTAGGTTACCTGCATAGTCCAAGTGCCCGTTCGTTAACCTAGATAGTCCAAGTGCCCACTAGGTAACCTACATAGTCCAAGTGCCTGCTAGTTAACATAGATAGTCCAAGTGCCGCTAGGGAAGGTACATAGTCCAAGTGCCCGCTAGGTAACCTAGAGAGTGCAAGTGCCCGCTAGTTAACCTAGATAGTCCAAGTGCCTGCTAGTAAACCTACATAATTATTGGGCCCGCTAGTTAACCTACATAGTGCAAGGGCCCGCTAGTTAACCTAGATAGTGCAAGTGTCCGCTAGTTAAGCTACATAGTCCAAGTGCCCGCTAGTTAACCTAGATAGTCCAAGTGCCCGCTAGGGATCCTTCATAATCCAAGTGCATTCTAGGTAACCTAGATAGTCCAAGTGCCCGCTAGTTAACCTAGATAGTCCTAGTGCCCGTTAGTTAACCTAGATAGTCCCAGTGCCCACTAGGGGACGTACATAGTCCAAGTGCCCGCTAGGTAACCTAGATAGTCCAAGTGCGCGCTAGGGTATGTACATAGTCCAAGTGCCTGCTAGGAAACCTAGATAGTCCAAGTGCCCGCTAGTTAACCTACATAGTCCAAGGGCCCGCTAGTTAACCTACATAGTCCAAGATCTACTAGTTAACCTAGATAATCAAAGTGCCCGCTAGGTAACCTAGACAGTCCAAGTGCCCGCTAGGTTACCTACATAGTCCAAGTGCCCTTTCGTTAACCTAGATAGTCCAAGTGCCCGCTAGGTAACCTACATAGTCCAAGGGCCCGCTAGGTAACCTAGACAGACAAAGTGCCCGTTAGGTAACCTAGATAGCCCAAGTGCCTGCTAGGTAACCTACATTGTCCATGTTCCCTCTAGGTAACCTAGATAGTCCAAGTGCCCGTTACCTAACCTAGATAGTCCAAGTGCCCGCTAGGCAACATACATAGTCCAAGTGCCCGTTCGTTAACCTGGAAGTCCAAGTGCCCGCTATGTAACCTAGACAGTCCAAGTGCCCGCTAGGTTACCTGCATAGTCCAAGTGCCCGCTAGGTTACCTGCATAGTCCAAGTGCCCGTTCGTTAACCTAGATAGTCCAAGTGCCCACTAGGAAACCTATATAGTCCAAGTGCCCGCTATGTAACCTAGACAGTCCAAGTGCCCGCTAGGTTACCTGCATAGTCCAAGTGCCCGTTCGTTAACCTAGATAGTCCAAGTGCCCACTAGGTAACCTACATAGTCCAAGTGCCCGCTAGTTAACATAGATAGTCCAAGTGCCCGCTAGGGAAGGTACATAGTCCAAGTGCCCGCTAGGTAACCTAGAGAGTGCAAGTGCCCGCTAGTTAACCTACATAGTCCAAGTGCCCACTAGGTAACCTAGACAGTCCAATTGCCCCCCAGTTAACCTAGACAGTCCAAGTACCCGATAGGGAACCTACATAGTCCAATTGCCCGCTAGGGAACCTACATAGTCCAAGTGCTCGCTAGGCAACCTACATAGTCCAAGTGCCCGTTAGTTAACCTAGATAGTCCAATTGCCGTTAGCTAACCTAGATAGTCGAAGTGTCCGCTAGTTAACCTACATAGTCCAAGTGCCCGTACGTTAACCTAGATAGTCCAAGGGCCAGCTAGGTAAACTAGACAGTCCAAGTGCCCGCTGGGTTACCTACATAGTCCAAGTGCACGTTCGTTAACCTAGATCGTCCAAGTGCCCGCTGGTATCCTACATAGTCCAAGTGCCCGCTAGGTAACCTTGATAGTCCAAGTGCCTTCTAGTTAACCTACGTAGTCCAAGTGCCCACTAGGTAACCTACATAGTCCAAGTGCCCACTCGGTAACCTAAATAATCCAAATGCCCGCTAGGGAAACTTCATAGTCCAAGTGCCCGCTAGTTAACCTAGATACTCCAAGTGCCCGCTAGTAAACCTAGATAGTCCAAGGGCCCGCTAGTTAACCTAGATAGTCCAAGTGCCGGCTAGTTAACCTAAATCTTCCAAGTGTCCGCTAGGTAACCTACATAGTCCAAGTGACTGCTAGGTAACCTAGACAGTCCAAGTGCCTGATAGCTAACCTACATAGTCCAAGTGTCCGTTCGTTAACCTAGATAGTCCAAGTGCCCATTGGGTAACCTACATAGTCCAAGTGCCTCCTGGTAACCTGGATAGTCCAAGTGCCCGCTAGTTAACCTACATAGTCCAAGTGCCTTCTAGGGAGCCTACATAGTCCACGTGACCGCTAAGGAACCTACATAGTCCAAGTGCCCGTTAGCTAACCTAGATAGTCCAAGGGCCCGCTAGTTGACCTACATAGTCCAAGTGCCAGCTAGGTAACCTAGATAGTACAAGTGCCCGCTAGGGAACCTAGATAGTCCAAGTGCCTCTTAGCTAACCTAGATAGTCCAAGTGGCGGCTAGGTAACCTACATAGTCCAAGTGCCCATTCGTTAACCTAGATAATCCAAGTGCCCGCTAGGTAACCTAGACAGTCCAAGTGCCCGCTAGTTACCCTACATAGTCCAAGTGCCCGTTAGTTAACCTAGATAGTCAATGTGCCTGCTAGGTAACCTAGATAGTCCAAGTGCCCGCTAGGTAACCTACATAGTCCAAGTGCCCGCTAGGTAACCTAAATAGTACAAATGCCCGCTAGGGAAACTACATAGTCCAAGTGCCCGTTAGTTAACCTAGATAGTCCAAGTGCCTGCTAGTAAACCTACATAATCCATGGGCCCGCTAGTTAACCTACATAGTGCAAGGGCCCGCTAGTTAACCTAGATAGTACAAGTGCCTGTTAGTAAACCTACATAATCCATGGGTCCGCTAGTTAACCTACATAGTGCAAGGGCCCGCTAGTTAACCTAGATAGTGCAAGTGTCCGCTAGTTAAGCTACATAGTCCAAGTGCCCGCTAGTTAACCTAGATAGTCCAAGTGCCCGCTAGGGATCCTTCATAATCCAAGTGCATTCTAGGTAACCTAGATAGTCCAAGTGCCCGCTAGTTAACCTAGATAGTCCTAGTGCCCACTAGGTAACCTAGATAGTCCAAGTGCGCGCTAGGGTATGTACATAGTCCAAGTGCCTGCTAGGAAACCTAGATAGTCCAAGTGCCCCCTAGTTAACCTACATAGTCCAAGGGCCCGCTAGTTAACCTACATAGTCCAAGATCTACTAGTTAACCTAGATAATCAAAGTGCCCGCTAGGTAACCTAGACAGTCCAAGTGCCCGCTAGGGTACCTACATAGTCCAAGTGCCCTTTCGTTAACCTAGATAGTCCAAGTGCCCGCTAGGTAACCTACATAGTCCAAGGGCCCGCTAGGTAACCTAGACAGACAAAGTGCCCGTTAGGTAGCCTAGATAGCCCAAGTGCCTGCTAGGTAACCTACATTGTCCATGTTCCCTCTAGGTAACCTAGATAGTCCAAGTGCCCGTTACCTGACCTAGATAGTCCAAGTGCCCGCTAGGCAACAGACATAGTCCAAGTGCCCGTTCGTTAACCTGGAAGTCCAAGTGCCCGCTATGTAAACTAGACAGTCCAAGTGCCCGCTAGGTAACCTAGACAGACAAAGTGCCCGTTAGTTAACCTAGATAGTCAATGTGCCTGCTAGGTAACCTAGATAGTCCAAGTGCCCGCATGGTAACCTACATAGTCCAAGTGCCCGCTAGGTAACCTAAATAGTACAAATGCCCGCTAGGGAAACTACATAGTCCAAGTGCCCGCTAGTTAACCTAGATAGTCCAAGTGCCTGAGAGTAAACCTACATAATCCATGGGCCCGCTAGTTAACCTACATAGTACAAGGGCCCGCTAGTTAACCTAGATAGTACAAGTGCCTGTTAGTAAACCTACATAATCCATGGGTCCGCTAGTTAACCTACATAGTGCAAGGGCCCGCTAGTTAACCTAGATAGTGCAAGTGTCCGCTAGTTAAGCTACATAGTCCAAGTGCCCGCTAGTTAACCTAGATAGTCCAAGTGCCCGCTAGGGATCCTTCATAATCCAAGTGCATTCTAGGTAACCTAGATAGTCCAAGTGCCCGCTAGTTAACCTAGATAGTCCTAGTGCCCGTTAGTTAACCTAGATAGTCCCAGTGCCCACTAGGGGACGTACATAGTCCAAGTGCCCGCTAGGTAACCTAGATAGTCCAAGTGCGCGCTAGGGTATGTACATAGTCCAAGTGCCTGCTAGGAAACCTAGATAGTCCAAGTGCCCGCTAGTTAACCTACATAGTCCAAGGGCCCGCTAGTTAACCTACATAGTCCAAGATCTACTAGTTAACCTAGATAATCAAAGTGCCCGCTAGGTAACCTAGACAGTCCAAGTGCCCGCTAGGTTACCTACATAGTCCAAGTGCCCTTTCGTTAACCTAGATAGTCCAAGTGCCCGCTAGGTAACCTACATAGTCCAAGGGCCCGCTAGGTAACCTAGACAGACAAAGTGCCCGTTAGGTAACCTAGATAGCCCAAGTGCCTGCTAGGTAACCTACATTGTCCATGTTCCCTCAAGGTAACCTAGATAGTCCAAGTGCCCGTTACCTGACCTAGATAGTCCAAGTGCCCCCTAGGCAACATACATAGTCCAAGTGCCCGTTCGTTAACCTGGAAGTCCAAGTGCCCGCTATGTAACCTAGACAGTCCAAGTGCCCGCTAGGTAACCTAGGCAGACAAAGTGCCCGTTAGCTAACCTAGATAGTCAATGTGCCTGCTAGGTAACCTAGATAGTCCAAGTGCCCGCTAGGTAACCTACATAGTCCAAGTGCCCGCTAGGTAACCTAAATAGTACAAATGCCCGCTAGGGAAACTACATAGTCCAAGTGCCCGCTAGTTAACCTAGATAGTCCAAGTGCCTGCTAGTAAACCTACATAATCCATGGGCCCGCTAGTTAACCTACATAGTGCAAGGGCCCGCTAGTTAACCTAGATAGTACAAGTGCCTGTTAGTAAACCTACATAATCCATGGGTCCGCTAGTTAACCTACATAGTGCAAGGGCCCGCTAGTTAACCTAGATAGTGCAAGTGTCCGCTAGTTAAGCTACATAGTCCAAGTGCCCGCTAGTTAACCTAGATAGTCCAAGTGCCCGCTAGGGATCCTTCATAATCCAAGTGCATTCTAGGTAACCTAGATAGTCCAAGTGCCCGCTAGTTAACCTAGATAGTCCTAGTGCCCGTTAGTTAACCTAGATAGTTCAAGTGCCCACTAGGGGACGTACATAGTCCAAGTGCCCGCTAGGTAACCTAGATAGTCCTAGTGCCCGTTAGTTAACCTAGATAGTCCCAGTGCCCACTAGGGGACGTACATAGTCCAAGTGCCCGCTAGGTAACTTAGATAGTCCAAGTGCGCGCTAGGGTAAGTACATAGTCCAAGTGCCTGCTAGGAAACCTAGATAGTCCAAGTGCCCGCTAGTTAACCTACATAGTCCAAGGGCCCGCTAGTTAACCTACATAGTCCAAGATCTACTAGTTAACCTAGATAATCAAAGTGCCCGCTAGGTAACCTAGACAGTCCAAGTGCCCGCTAGGTTACCTACATAGTCCAAGTGCCCTTTCGTTAACCTAGATAGTCCAAGTGCCCGCTAGGTAACCTACATAGTCCAAGGGCCCGCTAGGTAACCTAGACAGACAAAGTGCCCGTTAGGTAACCTAGATAGCCCAAGTGCCTGCTAGGTAACCTACATTGTCCATGTTCCCTCTAGGTAACCTAGATAGTCCAAGTGCCCGTTACCTGACCTAGATAGTCCAAGTGCCCGCTAGGCAACATACATAGTCCAAGTGCCCGTTCGTTAACCTGGAAGTCCAAGTGTCCGCTATGTAACCTAGACAGTCCAAGTGCCCGCTAGGTAACCTAGACAGACAAAGTGCCCGTTAGTTAACTTAGATAGTCAATGTGCCTGCTAGGTAACCTAGATAGTCCAAGTGTCCGCTAGGTAACCTACATAGTCCAAGTGCCCGCTAGGTAACCTAAATAGTACAAATGCCCGCTAGGGAAACTACATAGTCCAAGTGCCCGCTAGTTAACCTAGATAGTCCAAGTGCCTGCTAGTAAACCTACATAATCCATGGGCCCGCTAGTTAACCTACATAGTGCAAGGACCCGCTAGTTAACCTAGATAGTACAAGTGCCTGTTAGTAAATCTACATAATCCATGGGTCCGCTAGTTAACCTACATAGTGCAAGGGCCCGCTAGTTAACCTAGATAGTGCAAGTGTCCGCTAGTTAAGCTACATAGTCCAAGTGCCCGCTAGTTAACCTAGATAGTCCAAGTGCCCGCTAGGGATCCTTCATAATCCAAGTGCATTCTAGGAAACCTAGATAGTCCAAGTGCCCGCTAGTTAACCTAGATAGTCCTAGTGCCCGTTAGTTAACCTAGATAGTCCCAGTGCCCACTAGGAGACGTACATAGTCCAAGTGCCCGCTAGGTAACCTAGATAGTCCAAGTGCGCGCTAGGGTATGTACATAGTCCAAGTGCCTGCTAGGAAACCTAGATAGTCCAAGTGCCCGCTAGTTAACCTACATAGTCCAAGGGCCCGCTAGTTAACCTACATAGTCCAAGATCTACTAGTTAACCTAGATAATCAAAGTGCCCACTAGGTAACCTAGACAGTCCAAGTGCCCGCTAGGTTACCTACATAGTCCAAGTGCCCTTTCGTTAACCTAGATAGTCCAAGTGCCCGCTAGGTAACCTACATAGTCCAAGGGCCCGCTAGGTAACCTAGACAGACAAAGTGCCCGTTAGGTAACCTAGATAGCCCAAGTGCCTGCTAGGTAACCTACATTGTCCATGTTCCCTCTAGGTAACCTAGATAGTCCAAGTGCCCGTTGCCTAACCTAGATAGTCTAAGTGCCCGCTAGGCAACATACATAGTCCAAGTGCCAGTTCGTTAACCTGGAAGTCCAAGTGCCCGCTATGTAACCTAGACAGTCCAAGTGCCCGCTAGGTTACCTGCATAGTCCAAGTGCCGGTTCGTTAACCTAGATAGTCCAAGTGCCCACTAGGAAACCTATATAGTCCAAGTGCCCGCTCTGTAACCTAGACAGTCCAAGTGCCCGCTAGGTTACCTGCATAGTCCAAGTGCCCGTTCGTTAACCTAGATAGTCCAAGTGCCCACTAGGTAACCTACATAGTCCAAGTGCCCGCTAGTTAACATAGATTGTCCAAGTGCCCGCTAGGGAAGGTACATAGTCCAAGTGCCCGCTAGGTAACCTAGAGAGTGCAAGTGCCCGCTAGTTAACCTACATAGTCCAAGTGCCCACTAGGTAACCTAGACAGTCCAATTGCCCCCCAGTTAACCTAGACAGTCCAAGTACCCGATAGGGAACCTACATAGTCCAATTGCCCGCTAGGGAACCTACATAGTCCAAGTGCTCGCTAGGCAACCTACATAGTCCAAGTGCCCGTTAGTTAACCTAGATAGTCCAATTGCCGTTAGCTAACCTAGATAGTCGAAGTGTCCGCTAGTTAACCTACATAGTCCAAGTGCCCGTACGTTAACCTAGATAGTCCAAGGGCCAGCTAGGTAAACTAGACAGTCCAAGTTCCCGCTGGGTTACCTACATAGTCCAAGTGCACGTTCGTTAACCTAGATCGTCCAAGTGCCCGCTGGTATCCTACATAGTCCAAGTGCCCGCTAGGTAACCTTGATAGTCCAAGTGCCTTCTAGTTAACCTACGTAGTCCAAGTGCCCACTAGGTAACATACATAGTCGAAGTGCCCACTCGGTAACCTAAATAATCCAAATGCCCGCTAGGGAAACTTCATAGTCCAAGTGCCCGCTAGTTAACCTAGATACTCCAAGTGCCCGCTAGTAAACCTAGATAGTCCAAGGGCCCGCTAGTTAACCTAGATAGTCCAAGTGCCGGCTAGTTAACCTAAATCTTCCAAGTGTCCGCTAGGTAACCTACATAGTCCAAGTGACTGCTAGGTAACCTAGACAGTCCAAGTGCCTGATAGCTAACCTACATAGTCCAAGTGTCCGTTCGTTAACCTAGATAGTCCAAGTGCCCATTGGGTAACCTACATAGTCCAAGTGCCGCCTGGTAACCTGGATAGTCCAAGTGCCCGCTAGTTAACCTACATAGTCCAAGTGCCTTCTAGGGAGCCTACATAGTCCACGTGTCCGCTAAGGAACCTACATAGTCCAAGAGCCCGTTAGCTAACCTAGATAGTCCAAGCGCCCGCTAGTTGACCTACATAGTCAAAGTGCCAGCTAGGTAACCTAGATAGTACAAGTGCCCGCTAGGGAACCTAGATAGTCCAAGTGCCTCTTAGCTAACCTAGATAGTCCAAGTGGCGGCTAGGTAACCTACATAGTCCAAGTGCCCATTCGTTAACCTAGATAATCCAAGTGCCCGCTAGGTAACCTAGACAGTCCAAGTGCCCGCTAGTTACCCTACATAGTCCAAGTGCCCATTAGTTAACCTAGATAGTCAATGTGCCTGCTAGGTAACCTAGATAGTCCAAGTGCCCGCTAGGTAACCTACATAGTCCAAGTGCCCGCTAGGTAACCTAAATAGTACAAATGCCCGCTAGGGAAACTACATAGTCCAAGTGCCCGCTAGTTAACCTAGATAGTCCAAGTGCCTGCTAGTAAACCTACATAATCCATGGGCCCGCTAGTTAACCTACATAGTGAAGGGCCCGCTAGTTAACCTAGATAGTACAAGTGCCTGTTAGTAAACCTACATAATCCATGGGTCCGCTAGTTAACCTACATAGTGCAAGGGCCCGCTAGTTAACCTAGATAGTGCAAGTGTCCGCTAGTTAAGCTACATAGTCCAAGTGCCCGCTAGTTAACCTAGATAGTCCAAGTGCCCGCTAGGGATCCTTCATAATCCAAGTGCATTCTAGGTAACCTAGATAGTCCAAGTGCCTGCTAGTTAACCTAGATAGTCCTAGTGCCCGTTAGTTAACCTAGATAGTCCCAGTGCCCACTAGGGGACGTACATAGTCCAAGTGCCCGCTAGGTAACCTAGATAGTCCAAGTGCGCGCTAGGGTGAGTACATAGTCCAAGTGCCTGCTAGGAAACCTAGATAGTCCTAGTGCCCGCTAGTTAACCTACATAGTCCAAGGGCCCGCTAGTTAACCTACATAGTCCAAGATCTACTAGTTAACCTAGATAATCAAAGTGCCCGCTAGGTAACCTAGACAGTCCAAGTGCCCGCTAGGTTACCTACATAGTCCAAGTGCCCTTTCGTTAACCTAGATAGTCCAAGTGCCCGCTAGGTAACCTACATAGTCCAAGGGCCGGCTAGGTAACCTAGACAGACAAAGTGCCCGTTAGGTAACCTAGATAGCCCAAGTGCCTGCTAGGTAACCTACATTGTCCATGTTCCCTCTAGGTAACCAAGATAGTCCAAGTGCCCGTTACCTAACCTAGATAGTCCAAATGCCCGCTAGGCAACATACATAGTCCAAGTGCCCGTTCGTTAACCTGGAAGTCCAAGTGCCCGCTATGTAACCTAGACAGTCCAAGTGCCCGCTAGGTTACCTGCATAGTCCAAATGCCCGTTCGTTAACCTAGATAGTCCAAGTGCCCACTAGGAAACCAATATAGTCCAAGTGCCCGCTATGTAACCTAGACAGTCCAAGTGCCCGCTAGGTTACCTGCATAGTCCAAGTGCCCGTTCGTTAACCTAGATAGTCCAAGTGCCCACTAGGTAACCTACATAGTCCAAGTGCCCGCTAGTTAACATAGATAGTCCAAGTGCCCGCTAGGGAAGGTACATAGTCCAAGTGCCCGCTAGGTAACCTAGAGAGTGCAAGTGCCCGCTAGTTAACCTACATAGTCCAAGTGCCCACTAGGTAACCTAGACAGTCCAATTGCCCCCCAGTTAACCTAGAGAGTCCAAGTACCCGATAGGGAACCTACATAGTCCAATTGCCCGCTAGGGAACCTACATAGTCCAAGTGCTCGCTAGGCAACCTACATAGTCCAAGTGCCCTTTCGTTAACCTAGATAGTCCAATTGCCGTTAGCTAACCTAGATAGTCGAAGTGTCCGCTAGTTAACCTACATAGTCCAAGTGCCCGTACGTTAACCTAGATAGTCCAAGGGCCAGCTAGGTAAACTAGACAGTCCAAGTGCCCGCTGGGTTACCTACATAGTCCAAGTGCACGTTCGTTAACCTAGATCGTCCAAGTGCCCGCTGGTATCCTACATAGTCCAAGTGCCCGCTAGGTAACCTTGATAGTCCAAGTGCCTTCTAGTTAACCTACGTAGTCCAAGTGCCCACTAGGTAACCTACATAGTCCAAGTGCCCACTAGGTAACCTAAATAATCCAAATGCCCGCTAGGGAAACTACATAGTCCAAGTGCCCGCTAGTTAACCTAGATAGTCCAAGTGCCCGCTAGTAAACCTAGATAGTCCAAGGGCCCGCTAGTTAACCTAGATAGTCCAAGTGCCCGCTAGTTAACCTAAATCTTCCAAGTGTCCGCTAGGTAACCTACATAGTCCAAGTGACTGCTAGGTAACCTAGACAGTCCAAGTGCCTGATAGCTAACCTACATAGTCCAAGTGTCCGTTCGTTAACCTAGATAGTCCAAGTGCCCATTGGGTAACCTACATAGTCCAAGTGCCGCCTGGTAACCTGGATAGTCCAAGTGCCCGCTAGTTAACCTACATTGTCCAAGTGCCTTCTAGGGAGCCTACATAGTCCACGTGACCGCTAAGGAACCTACATAGTCCAAGAGCCCGTTAGCTAACCTAGATAGTCCAAGGGCCCGCAAGTTGACCTACATAGTCAAAGTGCCAGCTAGGTAACCTAGATAGTACAAGTGCCCGCTAGGGAACCTAGATAGTCCAAGTGCCTCTTAGCTAACCTAGATAGTCCAAGTGGCGGCTAGGTAACCTACATAGTCCAAGTGCCCATTCGTTAACCTAGATAATCCAAGTGCCCGCTAGGTAACCTAGACAGTCCAAGTGCCCGCTAGTTACCCTACATAGTCCAAGTGCCCGTTAGTTAACCTAGATAGTCAATGTGCCTGCTAGGTAACCTAGATAGTCCAAGTGCCCGCTAGGTAACCTACATAGTCCAAGTGCCCGCTAGGTAACCTAAATAGTACAAATGCCCGCTAGGGAAACTACATAGTCCAAGTGACCGCTAGTTAACCTAGATAGTCCAAGTGCCTGCTAGTAAACCTACATAATCCATGGGCCCGCTAGTTAACCTACATAGTGCAAGGGCCCGCTAGTTAACCTAGATAGTACAAGTGCCTGTTAGTAAACCTACATAATCCATGGGTCCGCTAGTTAACCTACATAGTGCAAGGGCCCGCTAGTTAACCTAGATAGTGCAAGTGTCCGCTAGTTAAGCTACATAGTCCAAGTGCCCGCTAGTTAACCTAGATAGTCCAAGTGCCCGCTAGGGATCCTTCATAATCCAAGTGCATTCTAGGTAACCTAGATAGTCCAAGTGCCCGCTAGTTAACCTAGATAGTCCTAGTGCCCGTTAGTTAACCTAGATAGTCCCAGTGCCCACTAGGGGACGTACATAGTCCAAGTGCCCGCTAGGTAACCTAGATAGTCCAAGTGGGCGCTCGGGTAAGTACATAGTCCAAGTGCCTGCTAGGAAACCTAGATAGTCCAAGTGCCCGCTAGTTAACCTACATAGTCCAAGGGCCCGCTAGTTAACCTACATAGTCCTAGATCTACTAGTTAACCTAGATAATCAAAGTGCCCGCTAGGTAACCTAGACAGTCCAAGTGCCCGCTAGGTTACCTACATAGTCCAAGTGCCCTTTCGTTAACCTAGATAGTCCAAGTGCCCGTTAGGTAACCTACATAGTCCAAGGGCCCGCTAGGTAACCTAGACAGACAAAGTGCCCGTTAGGTAACCTAGATAGCCCAAGTGCCTGCTAGGTAACCTACATTGTCCATGTTCCCTCTAGGTAACCTAGATAGTCCAAGTGCCCGTTACCTAACCTAGATAGTCCAAGTGCCCGCTAGGCAACATACATAGTCCAAGTGCCCGTTCGTTAACCTGGAAGTCCAAGTGCCCGCTATGTAACCTAGACTGTCCAAGTGCCCGCTAGGTTACCTGCATAGTCCAAGTGCCCGTTCGTTAACCTAGATAGTCCAAGTGCCCACTAGGAAACCTATATAGTCCAAGTGCCCACTATGTAACCTAGACAGTCCAAGTGCCCGCTAGGTTACCTGCATAGTCCAAGTGCCCGTTCGTTAACCTAGATAGTCCAAGTGCCCACTAGGTAACCTACATAGTCCAAGTGCCCGCTAGTTAACCTAGATAGTCCAAGT
This sequence comes from Tenrec ecaudatus, assembly GCF_050624435.1. Taxonomy (NCBI): domain Eukaryota; kingdom Metazoa; phylum Chordata; class Mammalia; order Afrosoricida; family Tenrecidae; genus Tenrec; species Tenrec ecaudatus. The sequence continues at coordinate 859,168 of NW_027457621.1, forward strand.
GCCCGCTAGGGATCCTTCATAATCCAAGTGCATTCTAGGTAACCTAGATAGTCCAAGTGCCCGCTAGTTAACCTAGATAGTCCTAGTGCCCGTTAGTTAACCTAGATAGTCCCAGTGCCCACTAGGGGACGTACATAGTCCAAGTGCCCGCTAGGTAACTTAGATAGTCCAAGTGCGCGCTAGGGTAAGTACATAGTCCAAGTGCCTGCTAGGAAACCTAGATAGTCCAAGTGCCCGCTAGTTAACCTACATAGTCCAAGGGCCCGCTAGTTAACCTACATAGTCCAAGATCTACTAGTTAACCTAGATAATCAAAGTGCCCGCTAGGTAACCTAGACAGTCCAAGTGCCCGCTAGGTTACCTACATAGTCCAAGTGCCCTTTCGTTAACCTAGATAGTCCAAGTGCCCGCTAGGTAACCTACATAGTCCAAGGGCCCGCTAGGTAACCTAGACAGACAAAGTGCCCGTTAGGTAACCTAGATAGCCCAAGTGCCTGCTAGGTAACCTACATTGTCCATGTTCCCTCTAGGTAACCTAGATAGTCCAAGTGCCCGTTACCTGACCTAGATAGTCCAAGTGCCCGCTAGGCAACATACATAGTCCAAGTGCCCGTTCGTTAACCTGGAAGTCCAAGTGTCCGCTATGTAACCTAGACAGTCCAAGTGCCCGCTAGGTAACCTAGACAGACAAAGTGCCCGTTAGTTAACTTAGATAGTCAATGTGCCTGCTAGGTAACCTAGATAGTCCAAGTGTCCGCTAGGTAACCTACATAGTCCAAGTGCCCGCTAGGTAACCTAAATAGTACAAATGCCCGCTAGGGAAACTACATAGTCCAAGTGCCCGCTAGTTAACCTAGATAGTCCAAGTGCCTGCTAGTAAACCTACATAATCCATGGGCCCGCTAGTTAACCTACATAGTGCAAGGACCCGCTAGTTAACCTAGATAGTACAAGTGCCTGTTAGTAAATCTACATAATCCATGGGTCCGCTAGTTAACCTACATAGTGCAAGGGCCCGCTAGTTAACCTAGATAGTGCAAGTGTCCGCTAGTTAAGCTACATAGTCCAAGTGCCCGCTAGTTAACCTAGATAGTCCAAGTGCCCGCTAGGGATCCTTCATAATCCAAGTGCATTCTAGGAAACCTAGATAGTCCAAGTGCCCGCTAGTTAACCTAGATAGTCCTAGTGCCCGTTAGTTAACCTAGATAGTCCCAGTGCCCAATAGGAGACGTACATAGTCCAAGTGCCCGCTAGGTAACCTAGATAGTCCAAGTGCGCGCTAGGGTATGTACATAGTCCAAGTGCCTGCTAGGAAACCTAGATAGTCCAAGTGCCCGCTAGTTAACCTACATAGTCCAAGGGCCCGCTAGTTAACCTACATAGTCCAAGATCTACTAGTTAACCTAGATAATCAAAGTGCCCGCTAGGTAACCTAGACAGTCCAAGTGCCCGCTATGTTACCTACATAGTCCAAGTGCCCTTTCATTAACCTAGATAGTCCAAGTGCCCGCTAGGTAACCTACATAGTCCAAGGGACCGCTAGGTAACCTACACAGACAAAGTGCCCGTTAGGTAACCTAGATAGCCCAAGTGCCTGCTAGGTAACCTACATTGTCCATGTTCCCTCTAGGTAACCTAGATAGTCCAAGTGCCCGTTACCTAACCTAGATAGTCCAAGTGCCCGCTAGGCAACATACATAGTCCAAGTGCCCGTTCGTTAACCTGGAAGTCCAAGTGCCCGCTATGTAACCTAGACAGTCCAAGTGCCCGCTAGGTTACCTGCATAGTCCAAGTGCCCGTTCGTTAACCTAGATAGTCCAAGTGCCCACTAGGAAACCTATATAGTCCAAGTGCCCAATATGTAACCTAGACAGTCCAAGTGCCCGCTAGGTTACCTGCATAGTCCAAGTGCCCGTTCGTTAACCTAGATAGTCCAAGTGCCCACTAGGTAACCTACATAGTCCAAGTGCCCGCTAGTTAACATACATAGTCCAAGTGCCCGCTAGGGAAGGTACATAGTCCAAGTGCCCGCTAGGTAACCTAGAGAGTGCAAGTGCCCGCTAGTTAACCTACATAGTCCAAGTGCCCACTAGGTAACCTAGACAGTCCAATTATCCCCCAGTTAACCTAGACAGTCCAAGTACCCGATAGGGAACCTACATAGTCCAATTGCCCGCTAGGGAACCTACATAGTCCAAGTGCTCGCTAGGCAACCTACATAGTCCAAGTGCCCGTTAGTTAACCTAGATAGTCCAATTGCCGTTAGCTAACCTAGATAGTCGAAGTGTCCGCTAGTTAACCTACATAGTCCAAGTGCCCGTACGTTAACCTAGATAGTCCAAGGGCCAGCTAGGTAAACTAGACAGTCCAAGTGCCCGCTGGGTTACCTACATAGTCCAAGTGCACGTTCGTTAACCTAGATCGTCCAAGTGCCCGCTGGTATCCTACATAGTCCAAGTGCCCGCTAGGTAACCTTGATAGTCCAAGTGCCTTCTAGTTAACCTACGTAGTCCAAGTGCCCACTAGGTAACCTACATAGTCCAAGTGCCCACTAGGTAACCTAAATAATCCAAATGCCCGCTAGGGAAACTACATAGTCCAAGTGCCCGCTAGTTAACCTAGATAGTCCAAGTGCCCGCTAGTAAACCTAGATAGTCCAAGGGCCCGCTAGTTAACCTAGATAGTCCAAGTGCCCGCTAGTTAACCTAAATCTTCCAAGTGTCCGCTAGGTAACCTACATAGTCCAAGTGACTGCTAGGTAACCTAGACAGTCCAAGTGCCTGGTAGCTAACCTACATAGTCCAAGTGTCCGTTCGTTAACCTAGATAGTCCAAGTGCCCATTGGGTAACCTACATAGTCCAAGTGCTGCCTGGTAACCTGGATAGTCCAAGTGCCCGCTAGTTAACCTACATAGTCCAAGTTCCTTCTAGGGAGCCTACATAGTCCACGTGACCGCTAAGGAACCTACATAGTCCAAGTGCCCGTTAGCTAACCTAGATAGTCCAAGGGCCCGCTAGTTGACCTACATAGTCAAAGTGCCAGCTAGGTAACCTAGATAGTACAAGTGCCCGCTAGGGAACCTAGATAGTCCAAGTGCCTCTTAGCTAACCTAGATAGTCCAAGTGGTGGCTAGGTAACCTACATAGTCCAAGTGCCCGTTCGTTTACCTAGATAATCCAAGTGTCCGCTAGGTAACCTAGACAGTCCAAGTGCCCGCTAGTTACCCTACATAGTCCAAGTGCCCGTTAGTTAACCTAGATAGTCATTGTGCCTCCTAGGTAACCTAGATAGTCCAAGTGCCCGCTAGGTAACCTACATTGTCCAAGTGCCCGCTAGGTAACCTAAATAGTACAAATGCCCGCTAGGGAAACTACATAGTGCAAGTGTCCGCTAGTTAACCTAGATAGTCCAAGTGCCTGCTAGTAAACCTACATAATCCATGGGCCCGCTAGTTAACCTACATAGTGCAAGATCTGCTAGTTAACCTAGATAATCAAAGTGCCCGCTAGGTAACCTAGACAGTCCAAGTGCCCGCTAGGTTACCTACATAGTCCAAGTGCCCTTTCGTTAACCTAGATAGTCCAAGTGCCCGCTAGGTAACCTACATAGTCCAAGGGCCCGCTAGGTAACCTAGACAGACAAAGTGCCCGTTAGGTAACCTAGATAGCCCAAGTGCCTGCTAGGTACCCTACATTGTCCATGTCCCCTCTAGGTAACCTAGATAGTCCAATTGCCGTTAGCTAACCTAGATAGTCGAAGTGTCCGCTAGTTAACCTACATAGTCCAAGTGCCCGTTCGTTAACCTAGATAGTCCAAGGGCCAGCTACGTAAACTAGACAGTCCAAGTGCCCGCTGGTTTACCAACATAGTCCAAGTGCACGTTCGTTAACCTAGATCATCCAAGTGCCCGCTGGTATCCTACATAGTCCAAGTGCCCGCTAGGTAACCTTGATAGTCCAAGTGCCTTCTAGTTAACCTACGTAGTCCAAGTGCCCACTAGGTAACCTACATAGTCCAAGTGCCCACTAGGTAACCTAAATAATCCAAATGCCCGCTAGGGAAACTGCATAGTCCATGTGCCCGCTAGTTAACCTAGATAGTCCAAGTGCCCGCTAGTAAATCTAGATAGTCCAAGGGCCTCTAGTTAACCTAGATAGTCCAAGTGTCCGCTAGTTAACCTAAATCTTCCAAGTGTCCGCTAGGTAACCTACATAGTCCAAGTGACTGCTAGGTAACCTAGATAGTCCAAGTGCCTGATAGCTAACCTATATAGTCCAAGTGTCCGTTCGTTAACCTAGATAGTCCAATTGCCCGCTAGGTAACCTACATTGTCCAAGTGCCCGCTAGGTAACCTAAATAGTACAAATGCCCGCTAGGGAAACTACATAGTGCAAGTGTCCGCTAGTTAACCTAGATAGTCCAAGTGCCTGCTAGTAAACCTACATAATCCATGGGCCCGCTAGTTAACCTACATAGTGCAAGATCTGCTAGTTAACCTAGATAATCAAAGTGCCCGCTAGGTAACCTAGACAGTCCAAGTGCCCGCTAGGTTACCTACATAGTCCATGTGCCCTTTCGTTAACCTAGATAGTCCAAGTGCCCGCTAGGTAACCTACATAGTCCAAGGGCCCGCTAGGTAACCTAGACAGACAAAGTGCCCGTTAGGTAACCTAGATAGCCCAAGTGCCTGCTAGGTACCCTATATTGTCCATGTTCCCTCTAGGTAACCTAGATAGTCCAAGTGCCCGTTACCTAACCTAGATAGTCCAAGTGCCCGCTAGGCAACATACATAGTCCAAGTGCCCGTTCGTTAACCTGGAAGTCCAAGTGCCCGCTATGTAACCTAGACAGTCCAAGTGCCCGCTAGGTTACCTGCATAGTCCAAGTGCCCGTTCGTTAACCTAGATAGTCCAAGTGCCCACTAGGAAACCTACATAGTCCAAGTGCCCAATATGTAACCTAGACAGTCCAAGAGCCCGCTAGGTTACCTGCATAGTCCAAGTGCCCGTTCGTTAACCCAGATAGTCCAAGTGCCCGCTAGGTAACCTAAATAGTACAAATGCCCGCTAGGGAAACTACATAGTCCAAGTGCCCGCTAGTTAACCTAGATAGTCCAAGTGCCTGCTAGTAAACCTACATAATCCATGGGCCCGCTAGTTAACCTACATAGTGCAAGGGCCCGCTAGTTAACCTAGATAGTACAAGTGCCTGTTAGTAAACCTACATAATCCATGGGTCCGCTAGTTAACCTACATAGTGCAAGGGCCTGCTAGTTAACCTAGATAGTGCAAGTGTCCGCTAGTTAAGCTACATAGTCCAAGTGCCCGCTAGTTAACCTAGATAGTCCAAGTGCCCGCTAGGGATCCTTCATAATCCAAGTGCATTCTAGGTAACCTTGATAGTCCAAGTGCCCGCTAGTTAACCTAGATAGTCCTAGTGCCCGCTAGTTAACCTAAATCTTCCAAGTGTCCGCTAGGTAACCTACATAGTCCAAGTGACTGCTAGGTAACCTAGACAGTCCAAGTGCCTGATAGCTAACCTACATAGTCCAAGTGTCCGTTCGTTAACCTAGATAGTCCAAGTGCCCATTGGGTAACCTACATAGTCCAAGTGCTGCCTGGTAACCTGGATAGTCCAAGTGCCCGCTAGTTAACCTACATAGTCCAAGTTCCTTCTAGGGAGCCTACATAGTCCACGTGACCGCTAAGGAACCTACATAGTCCAAGTGCCCGTTAGCTAACCTAGATAGTCCAAGGGCCCGCTAGTTGACCTACATAGTCAAAGTGCCAGCTAGGTAACCTAGTTAGTACAAGTGCCCGCTAGGGAACCTAGATAGTCCAAGTGCCTCTTAGCTAACCTAGATAGTCCAAGTGGTGGCTAGGTAACCTACATAGTCCAAGTGCCCGTTCGTTTACCTAGATAATCCAAGTGTCCGCTAGGTAACCTAGACAGTCCAAGTGCCCGCTAGTTACCCTACATAGTCCAAGTGCCCGTTAGTTAACCTAGATAGTCATTGTGCCTCCTAGGTAACCTAGATAGTCCAAGTGCCCGCTAGGTAACCTACATTGTCCAAGTGCCCGCTAGGTAACCTAAATAGTAGAAATGCCCGCTAGGGAAACTACATAGTGCAAGTGTCCGCTAGTTAACCTAGATAGTCCAAGTGCCTGCTAGTAAACCTACATAATCCATGGGCCCGCTAGTTAACCTACATAGTGCAAGATCTGCTAGTTAACCTAGATAATCAAAGTGCCCGCTAGGTAACCTAGACAGTCCAAGTGCCCGCTAGGTTACCTACATAGTCCAAGTGCCCTTTCGTTAACCTAGATAGTCCAAGTGCCCGCTAGGTAACCTACATAGTCCAAGGGCCCGCTAGGTAACCTAGACAGACAAAGTGCCCGTTAGGTAACCTAGATAGCCCACGTGCCTGCTAGGTACCCTACATTGTCCATGTTCCCTCTAGGTAACCTAGATAGTCCAAATGCCCGTTACCTAACCTAGATAGTCCAAGTGCCCGCTAGGCAACATACATAGTCCAAGTGCCCGTTCGTTAACCTGGAAGTCCAAGTGCCCGCTATGTAACCTAGACAGTCCAAGTGCCCGCTAGGTTACCTGCATAGTCCAAGTGCCCGTTCGTTAACCTAGATAGTCCAAGTGCCCACTAGGAAACCTATATAGTCCAAGTGCCCAATATGTAACCTAGACAGTCCAAGAGCCCGCTAGTTAACCTAGATAGTCCAAGTCCCGCTAGGGATCCTTCATAATCCAAGTGCATTCTAGGTAACCTAGATAGTCCAAGTGCCCGCTAGTTACCCTAGATAGTCCTAGTGCCCGTAAGTTAACCTAGATAGTCCCAGTGCCCACTAGGGGACGTACATAGTCCAAGTGCCCGCTAGGTAACCTAGATAGTCCAAGTGCGCGCTAGGGTAAGTACATAGTCCAAGTGCCTGCTAGGAAATCTAGATAGTCCAAGTGCCCGCTAGTTAACCTACATAGTCCAAGGGCCCGCTAGTTAACCTACATAGTCCAAGATCTACTAGTTAACCTAGATAATCAAAGTGCCCGCTAGGTAACCTAGACAGTCCAAGTGCCCGCTAGGTTACCTACATAGTCCAAGTGCCCTTTCGTTAAACTAGATAGTCCAAGTGCCCGCTAGGTAACCTACATAGTCCAAGGGCCCGCTAGGTAACCTAGACAGACAAAGTGCCCGTTAGGTAACCTAGATAGCCCAAGTGCCTGCTAGGTAACCTACATTGTCCATGTTCCCTCTAGGTAACCTAGATAGTCCAAGTGCCCGTTACCTAACCTAGATAGTCCAAGTGCCCGCTAGGCAACATACATAGTCCAAGTGCCCGTTCGTTAACATGGAAGTCCAAGTGCCCGCTATGTAACCTAGACAGTCCAAGTGCCCGCTAGGTTACCTGCATAGTCCAAGTGCCGGTTCGTTAACCTAGATAGTCCAAGTGCCCACTAGGAAACCTATATAGTCCAAGTGCCCGCTCTGTAACCTAGACAGTCCAAGTGCCCGCTAGGTTACCTGCATAGTCCAAGTGCCCGTTCGTTAACGTAGATAGTCCAAGTGCCCACTAGGTAACCTACATAGTCCAAGTGCCCGCTAGTTAACATAGATAGTCCAAGTGCCCGCTAGGGAAGGTACATAGTCCAAGTGCCCGCTAGGTAACCTAGAGAGTGCAAGTGCCCGCTAGTTAACCTAGATAGCCCAAGTGCCTGCTAGGTAACCTACATTGTCCATGTTCCCTCTAGGTAACCTAGATAGTCCAAGTGCCCGTTACCTAACCTAGATAGTCCAAGTGCCCGCTAGGCAACATACATAGTCCAAGTGCCCGTTCGTTAACATGGAAGTCCAAGTGCCCGCTATGTAACCTAGACAGTCCAAGTGCCCGCTAGGTTACCTGCATAGTCCATGTGCCGGTTCGTTAACCTAGATAGTCCAAGTGCCCACTAGGAAACCTATATAGTCCAAGTGCCCGCTCTGTAACCTAGACAGTCCAAGTGCCCGCTAGGTTACCTGCATAGTCCAAGTGCCCGTTCATTAACCTAGATAGTCCAAGTGCCCACTAGGTAACCTACATAGTCCAAGTGCCCGCTAGTTAACATAGATTGTCCAAGTGCCCGCTAGGGAAGGTACATAGTCCAAGTGCCCGCTAGGTAACCTAGAGAGTGCAAGTGCCCGCTAGTTAACCTACATAGTCCAAGTGCCCACTAGGTAACCTAGACAGTCCAATTGCCCCCCAGTTAACCTAGACAGTCCAAGTACCCGATAGGGAACCTACATAGTCCAATTGCCCGCTAGGGAACCTACATAGTCCAAGTGCTCGCTAGGCAACCTACATAGTCCAAGTGCCCGTTAGTTAACCTAGATAGTCCAATTGCCGTTAGCTAACCTAGATAGTCGAAGTGTCCGCTAGTTAACCTACATAGTCCAAGTGCCCGTACGTTAACCTAGATAGTCCAAGGGCCAGCTAGGTAAACTAGACAGTCCAAGTGCCCGCTGGGTTACCTACATAGTCCAAGTGCACGTTCGTTAACCTAGATCATCCAAGTGCCCGCTGGTATCCTACATAGTCCAAGTGCCCGCTAGGTAACCTTGATAGTCCAAGTGCCTTCTAGTTAACCTACGTAGTCCAAGTGCCCACTAGGTAACCTACATAGTCCAAGTGCCCACTAGGTAACCTAAATAATCCAAATGCTCGCTAGGGAAACTACATAGTCCAAGTGCCCGCTAGTTAACCTAGATAGTCCAAGTGCCCGCTAGTAAACCTAGATAGTCCAAGGGCCCGCTAGTTAACCTAGATAGTCCAAGTGCCCGCTAGTTAACCTAAATCTTCCAAGTGTCCGCTAGGTAACCTACATAGTCCAAGTGACTGCTAGGTAACCTAGACAGTCCAAGTGCCTGATAGCTAACCTACATAGTCCAAGTGTCCATTCGTTAACCTAGATAGTCCAAGTGCCCATTGGGTAACCTACATAGTCCAAGTGCTGCCTGGTAATCTGGATAGTCCAAGTGCCCGCTAGTTAACCTACATAGTCCAACTGCCTTCTAGGGAGCCTACATAGTCCACGTGACGGCTAAGGAACCTACATAGTCCAAGTGCCCGTTAGCTAACCTAGATAGTCCAAGGGCCCGCTAGTTGACCTACATAGTCATAGTGCCAGCTAGGTAACCTAGATAGTACAAGTGCCCGCTAGGGTACCTAGATAGTCCAAGTGCCTCTTAGCTAACCTAGATAGTCCATGTGGTGGCTAGGTAACCTACATAGTCCAAGTGCCCGTTCGTTAACCTAGACAATCCAAGTGTCCGCTAGGTAACCTAGACAGTCCAAGTGCCCGCTAGTTACCCTACATAGTCCAAGTGCCCGTTAGTTAACCTAGATAGTCATTGTGCCTCCTAGGTAACCTAGATAGTCCAAGTGCCCGCTAGGTAACCTAGATAGTCCAAGGGCCCGCTAGGTAACCTACATAGTCCAAGTGCCCGCTAGGTAACCTAAATAGTACAAATGCCCGCTAGGGAAACTACATAGTCCAAGTGCCCGCTAGTTAACCTAGATAGTCCAAGTGCCTGCTAGTAAACCTACATAATCCATGAGCCCGCTAGTTAACCTACATAGTGCAAGGGCCCGCTAGTTAACCTAGATAGTACAAGTGCCTGTTAGTAAACCTACATAATCCATGGGTCCGCTAGTTAACCTACATAGTGCAAGGGCCCGCTAGTTAACCTAGATAGTGCAAGTGTCCGCTAGTTAAGCTACATAGTCCAAGTGCCCGCTAGTTAACCTAGATAGTCCAAGTGCCCGCTAGGGATCCTTCATAATCCAAGTGCATTCTAGGTAACCTAGAAAGTCCAAGTGCCCGCTAGTTAACCTAGATAGTCCTAGTGCCCGTTAGTTAACCTAGATAGTCCCAGTGCCCACTAGGGGACGTACATAGTCCAAGTGCCCGCTAGGTAACCTAGATAGTCCAAGTGCGTGCTAGGGTAAGTACATAGTCCAAGTGCCTGCTAGGAAACCTAGATAGTCCAAGTGCCCGCTAGTTAACCTACATAGTCCAAGGGCCCGCTAGTTAACCTACATAGTCCAAGATCTACTAGTTAACCTAGATAATCAAAGTGCCCGCTAGGTAACCTAGACAGTCCAAGTACCCGCTAGGTTACCTACATAATCCAAGTGCCCTTTCGTTAACCTAGATAGTCCAAGTGCCCGCTAGGTAACCTACGTAGTCCAAGGGCCCGCTAGGTAACCTAGACAGACAAAGTGCCCGTTAGGTAACCTAGATAGCCCAAGTGCCTGCTAGGTAACCTACATTGTCCATGTGCCCTCTAGGTAACCTAGATAGTCCAAGTGCCCGTTACCTAACCTAGATAGTCCAAGTGCCCGCTAGGCAACATACATAGTCCAAGTGCCCGTTCGTTAACCTGGAAGTCCAAGTGCCCGCTATGTAACCTAGACAGTCCAAGGGCCCGCTAGGTTACCTGCATAGTCCAAGTGCCCGCTAGGTTACCTGCATAGTCCAAGTGCCCGTTCGTTCACCTAGATAGTCCAAGTGCCCACTAGGAAACCTATATAGTCCAAGTGCCCGCTATGTAACCTAGACAGTCCAAGTGCCCACTAGGTACCTGCATAGTCCAAGTGCCCGTTCGTTAACCTAGATAGTCCAAGTGCCCACTAGGTAACCTACATAGTCCAAGTGCCCGCTAGTTAACATAGATAGTCCAAGTGCCCGCTAGGGAAGGTACATAGTCCAAGTGCCCGCTAGGTAACCTAGAGAGTGCAAGTGCCCGCTAGTTAACCTACATAGTCCAAGTGCCCACTAGGTAACCTAGACAGTCCAATTGCCCCCCAGTTAACCTAGACAGTCCAAGTACCCGATAGGGAACCTACATAGTCCAATTGCCCGCTAGGGAACCTACATAGTCCAAGTGCTCGCTAGGCAACCTACATAGTCCAAGTGCCCGTTAGTTAACCTAGATAGTCCAATTGCCGTTAGCTAACCTAGATAGTCGAAGTGTCCGCTAGTTAACCTACATAGTCCAAGTGCCCGTACGTTAACCTAGATAGTCCAAGGGCCAGCTAGGTAAACTAGACAATCCAAGTGCCCGCTGGGTTACCTACATAGGCCAAGTGCACGTTCGTTAACCTAGATCGTCCAAGTGCCCGCTGGTATCCTACATAGTCCAAGTGCCCGCTAGGTAACCTTGATAGTCCAAGTGCCTTCTAGTTAACCTACGTAGTCCAAGTGCCCACTAGGTAACCTAGAGAGTGTAAGTGTCCCCTAGTTAACCTACATAGTCCAAGTGCCAGCTAGGTAACCTAGATAGTCCAAGGGCCTGCTAGTTAACCTACATAGTCCAAGTGCCCGCTAGGTAACCTACATAGTGCAAGTGTCCGCTAGTTAACCTACATAGTCAAAGTGACCGCTAGTTAACCTAGATAGTCTAAGTACCCGCTAGGTAACCTACATAGTGCAAGTGTCCGCTGGTTAACCTAGATCGTCCAATTTTCCGCTAGTTAACCTACATAGTCCATGTGCCCGCTAGGTAACCTAGATAGTCCAAGTGCCCGTTCGATAACCTAGATAGTCCAAGTGCCCTTTAGGGAACCTAGATAGTCCAAGTGCCCGCTAGTTAACCTAGATAGTCCTAGTGCCCGTTAGTTAACCTAGATAGTCCCTGTGCCCACTAGGGGACGTACATAGTCCAAGTGCCCGCTAGGTAACCTAGATAGTCCAAGTGCGTGCTAGGGTAAGTACATAGTCCAAGTGCCTGCTAGGAAACCTAGATAGTCCAAGTGCCCGCTAGTTAACCTACATAGTCCAAGGGCCCGCTAGTTAACCTACATAGTCCAAGATCTACTAGTTAACCTAGATAATCAAAGTGCCCGCTAGGTAACCTAGACAGTCCAAGTACCCGCTAGGTTACCTACATAGTCCAAGTGCCCTTTCGTTAACCTAGATAGTCCAAGTGCCCGCTAGGTAACCTACATAGTCCAAGTGCCCGCTAGGTTACCTGCATAGTCCAAGTGCCCGTTCGTTAACCTAGATAGTCCAAATGCCCACTAGGAAACCTATATAGTCCAAGTGCCCGCTATGTAACCTAGACAGTCCAAGTCCCCACTAGGTACCTGCATAGTCCAAGTGCCCGTTCGTTAACCTAGATAGTCCAAGTGCCCTTTAGGTAACCTACATAGTCCAAGTGCCCGCTAGTTAACATAGATAGTCCAAGTGCCCGCTAGGGAAGGTACATAGTCCAAGTGCCCGCTAGGTAACCTAGAGAGTGCAAGTGCCCGCTAGTTAACCTACATAGTCCAAGTGCCCACTAGGTAACCTAGACAGTCCAATTGCCCCCCAGTTAACCTAGACAGTCCAAGTACCCGATAGGGAACCTACATAGTCCAATTGCCCGCTAGGGAACCTACATAGTCCAAGTGCTCGCTAGGCAACCTACATAGTCCAAGTGCCCGTTAGTTAACCTAGATAGTCCAATTGCCGTTAGCTAACCTAGATAGTCGAAGTGTCCGCTAGTTAACCTACATAGTCCAAGTGCCCGTTCGTTAACCTAGATAGTCCAAGGGCCAGCTAGGTAAACTAGACAGTCCAAGTGCCCGCTGGGTTACCTACATAGGCCAAGTGCACGTTCGTTAACCTAGATCGTCCAAGTGCCCGCTGGTATCCTACATAGTCCAAGTGCCCGCTAGGTAACCTTGATAGTCCAAGTGCCTTCTAGTTAACCTACGTAGTCCAAGTGCCCACTAGGTAACCTAGAGAGTGTAAGTGTCCCCTAGTTAACCTACATAGTCCAAGTGCCAGCTAGGTAACCTAGATAGTCCAAGGGCCTGCTAGTTAACCTACATAGTCCAAGTGCCCGCTAGGTAACCTACATAGTGCAAGTGTCCGCTAGTTAACCTACACAGTCAAAGTGACCGCTAGTTAACCTAGATAGTCTAAGTACCCGCTAGGTAACCTACATAGTGCAAGTGTCCGCTGGTTAACCTAGATCGTCCAATTTTCCGCTAGTTAACCTACATAGTCCATGTGCCCGCTAGGTAACCTAGATAGTCCAAGTGCCCGTTCGATAACCTAGATAGTCCAAGTGCCCTTTAGGGAACCTAGATAGTCCAAGTGCCCGATAGGGAACCTACATAGTCCAATTGCCCGCTCTGGAACATACATAGTCCAAGTGCCCATTAGTTAACCTAGATAATCCAAGTGCCCGCTAGTTAACCTAGAGAGTCCAGTGCCCGCTAGGTAACCTATATAGTCCAAATGCCAGCTAATGAACCTACATAGTCCAAGAGCCCTCTAGTTAACCTAGATAGTCCAAGTGCCCGTTAGTTAACTTAGATATTCCAAGTGCCCGCTAGATAACCAGGATCATCAAAGTGCCCTCTAGTTAACTTACGTAGTCTAAAGGCCTGCTAGTTAACCTACATAGACCAAGGGCCCGCTAGTTAACCTAGATAGTACAAGTGCCCGCTAGGTAACCTACATAGTTCAAGTGCCTGCTAGGTAACCTAGATAGTCCAAGGACCTGCTAGTTAACCTACATAGTCCTAGTGCCCGCTAGGTAACCTACATAGTGCAAGTGTCCGCTATTTAACCTACATAGTCAAAGTGCCCGCTAGTTAACCTAGATAGTCCAAGTGCCCACTAGGTAACCTACATAGTGCAAGTGTCCGCTGGTTAACCTAGATCGTCCAATTTTCCGCTAGTTAACCTACATAGTCCATGTGCCCGCTAGGTAACCTAGATAGTCCAAGTGCCCGTTCGATAACCTAGATAGTCCAAGTGCCCTTTAGGGAACCTAGATAGTCCAAGTGCCCGATAGGGAACCTACATAGTCCAATTGCCCGCTCTGGAACATACATAGTCCAAGTGCCCATTAGTTAACCTAGATAATCCAAGTGCCCGCTAGTTAACCTAGAGAGTCCAGTGCCCGCTAGGTAACCTATATAGTCCAAATGCCAGCTAGGGAACCTACATAGTCCAAGAGCCCTCTAGTTAACCTAGATAGTCCAAGTGCCCGTTAGTTAACCTAGATAGTCCAAGTGCCCGCTAGATAACCAGGATCATCAAAGTGCCCTCTAGTTAACTTACGTAGTCTAAAGGCCTGCTAGTTAACCTACATAGACCAAGGGCCCGCTAGTTAACCTAGATAGTACAAGTGCCCGCTAGGTAACCTACATAGTGCAAGTGTCCGTTAGTTAACCTAGATCGTCCAATTTTCCGCTAGTTAACCTACATAGTCCAAGTGCCCGCTAAGTAACCTAGATAGTCCATTTGCCCGTTCGGTAACCTAGATAGTCCAAGTGCCCTTTTTGGGAATCTAGATAGTCCAAGTGCCCGCTAGGGAACCTACATAGTCCAATTGCCCCCTCTGGAACATACATAGTCCAAGTGCCCGTTAGTTAACCTAGATAATCCAAGTGCCCGCTAGTTAACCTAGATAGTCCAGTGCCCGCTAGGTAACCTACATAGTCCAAGTGCCCGCTAGGTAACCTAGATAGTCCACGTGCCCGCTAGGTAACCGGGATCATCAAAGTGCCCTCTAGTTAACTTACATAGTCTAAAGGCCTGCTAGTTAACCTACATAGACCAAGGGCCCGCTAGTTAACCTAGATAGTCCAAGTGCCCGCTATTTAACCTACATAGTCCAAGTTCCCGCTAGGTAACCTAGACAGTCCAAGTGACCACTAGGTTACCTACATAGTCTAAGTGCCCGTTCGTTAACCTCCATAGTCCAAGTGCCCACTAGGTAACGTAGATAGCCCAAGTGCCCGCTAGGGAACGTACATAGTCCAAGTGCCCACTAGGTAACCTAGACAGTCCAATTGCCCCCTAGTTAACCTAGACAGTCCAAGTACCCGATAGGGAACCTACATAGTCCAAGTGCCCGCTAGGGAACCTACATACTCCAAGGGCCCGCTAGTTAACCTATATAGTCCAAGGTCTGCTAGTTAACCTAGATAGTCAAAGTGCCCGCTAGGTAACCTAGACAGTCCAAGTGCCCGCTAGGTTACCTGCATAGTCCAAGTGCCCGTTCGTTAACCTAGATAGTCCAAGTGCCCACTAGGGAACCTATATAGTCCAAGTGCCCGCTAGGTAACCTACATAGTGCAAGTGTCTGCTAGGTAACCTACATACTCCAAGGGCCCGAAAGTTAACCTACATAGTCCAAGGTCTGCTAGTTAACCTAGATAGTCCAAGTGCCCGCTAGGTAACCTAGAGAGTGCAAGTGCCCGCTAGTTAACCTACATAGTCCAAGTGCCTGCTAGGTAACCTAGATAGTCCAAGGGCCTGCTAGTTAACCTACATAGTCCAAGTGCCCGCTAGGTAACCTACATAGTGCAAGTGTCCGCTAGTTAACCTACATAGTCAAAGTGCCCGCTAGGTAACGTAGATTGTCCAAGTGCCCGCTAGTTAACCAGGATCATCAAAGTGCCCTCTAGTTAACTTACATAGTCTAAAGGCCTGCTAGTTAACCTACATAGACCAAAGGGCCCTCTAGTTAACCTAGATAGTCCAAGTGCCCGCTAGTTAACCTACATAGTCCAAGTTGCCGCTAGGTAACCTAGACAGTCCAAGTGACCACTAGGTTACCTACATAGTCTAAGTGCCGATTCGTTAACCTCCATAGTCCAAGTGCCCACTAGGTAACATAGATAGCCCAAGTGCCCGCTAGGGAACGTACATAGTCCAAGTGCCCACTAGGTAACCTAGACAGTCCAATTGCCCCCTACTTAACCTAGACAGTCCAAGTACCCAATAGGGAACCTACATAGTCCAAGTGCCCGCTAGGGAACCTACATACTCCAAGGGCCCGCTAGTTAACCTACATAGTCCAAGGTCTGCCAGTTAACCTAGATCGTCAAAGTGCCCGCTAGGTAACCTAGACAGTCCAAGTGCCCGCTAGGTTACCTACATAGTCCAAGTGCCCGTTCGCTAACCTAGGTAGTCCAAGTGCCCGCTAGGTAACCTAGACAGACAAAGTGCCCGTTAGGTAATCTAGATAGTCAAGGTGCCTGCTAGGTAACCTACATTGTCCAAGTTCCCTCTAGGTAACCTAGATAGTCCACGTGCCCGTTACCTAATCTAGATAGTCCAAGTGCCCGCTAGGCAACATACATAGTCCAAGTGCCCGTTCGTTAACCTAGAAGTCCAAGTGCCCGCTATGTATCCTAGACAGTCCAAGTGCCCGCTAGGTTACCTCCATAGTCCAAGTGCCCGTTCGTTAACCTAGATAGTCCAAGTGCCCACTAGGGAACCTATATAGTCCAAGTGCCCGCTAGGTAACCTCCATAGTGCAAGTGTCTGCTACGTAACCTACATAGTCCAAGTGCCCGCTAGGGAAGGTACATAGTTCAAGTGCCCGCCAGGGAAGGTACATAGTCCAAGTGACCGCTAGGTAACCTAGAGAGTGCAAGTGCCCGCTAGTTAACCTACATAGTGCAAGTGCCTGCTAGGTAACCTAGATAGTCCAAGGGCCTGCTAGTTAACCTACATAGTCCAAGTGCCCGCTAGTTAACCTACATAGTCCAAGGTCTGCTAGTTAACCTAGATAGTCAAAGTGCCCGCTAGGTAACCTAGACAGTCCAAGTGCCCGCTACGTTACCTACATAGTCCAAGTGCCCGTTCGTTAACCTAGATAGTCCAAGTGCCCCTGGTAACCTACATAGTCCAAAGGCCCGCTAGGTAACCTTCATAGTCCAAGTGCCTTCTAGTTAACCTACATAGTCCAAGTGCCCACTTGGTAACCTACATAGTCCAAGTGCCCACTAGGTTACCTAAATAATCCAAATGCCCGCTAGGGAAACTACATAGTCCAAGTGCCCGCTAGTTAACCTAGATAGTCCAAGTGCCCGCTAGTAAACCTAGATAGTCCAAGGGCCCGCTAGTTAACCTATATAGTCCAAGTGCCCGCTAGTTAACCTAAATCTACCAAGTGTCCGCTAGGTAACCTACATAGTCCAAGTGCCTGATAGCTAACCTACATAGTCCAAGTGTCCGTTCGTTAACCTAGATAGTCCAAGTGCCCATTGGGTAACCTACATAGTCCAAGTGCCGCCTGGTAACCTGGATAGTCCAAGAGCCCGCTAGTTGACCTACATAGTCCAAGTGCCCGTTCGTTAACCTAGATAATCCAAGTGCCCGCTAGGTAACCTACATAGTCCAAGGGCCCGCTAGGTAACCTAGACAGACAAAATGCCCATTAGGTAACCTAGATAGTCCAAGTGCCTGCTAGGTAACCTACATTGTCCATGTTCCCTCTAGGTAACCTAGATAGTGCAAGTGCCCGTTACCTAACCTAGATAGACCAAGTGCCCGCTAGGCAACATACATAGTCCAAGTGCCCGTTCGTTAACCTAGAAGTCCAAGTGCCCGCTATGTAACATAGACAGTCCAAGTGCCTGCTAGGTCACCTGCATAGTCCAAGTGCCCGTTCGTTAACCTAGATAGTCCAAGTGCCCACTAGGGAACCTATATAGTCCAAGTGCCCGCTAGGTAACCTACATAGTGCAATTGTCTGCTACGTAACCTATATAGTCCAAGTGCCCGGTAGGGAAGGTACATAGTCCAAGTGCCCGCTAGGGAAGGTACATAGTCCAAGTGCCCGCTAGGTAACCTAGAGAGTGCAAGTGCCCCCTAGTTAACCTACATAGTCCAAGTGCCAGCTAGGTAACCTAGATAGTCCAAGGGCCTGCTAGTTAACCTACATAGTCCAAGTGCCCGCTAGGTAACCTACATAGTCCAAGTGTCCGCTAGTTAACCTACATAGTCAAAGTGACCGCTAGTTAACCTAGATAGTCCAAGTACCCGCTAGGTAACCTACATAGTGCAAGTGTCCGCTGGTTAACCTAGATCGTCCAATTTTCCGCTAGTTAACCTACATAGTCCATGTGCCCGCTAGGTAACCTAGATAGTCCAAGTGCCCGTTCGATAACCTAGATAGTCCAAGTGCCCTTTAGGGAACCTAGATAGTCCAAGTGCCCGATAGGGAACCTACATAGTCCAATTACCCGCTCTGGAACATACATAGTCCAAGTGCCCATTAGTTAACCTAGATAATCCAAGTGCCCGCTAGTTAACCTAGAGAGTCCAGTGCCCGCTAGGTAACCTATATAGTCCAAATGCCAGCTAGGGAACCTACATAGTCCAAGAGCCCTCTAGTTAACCTAGATAGTCCAAGTGCCAGTTAGTTAACCTAGATAGTCCAAGTGCCCGCTAGATAACCAGGATCATCAAAGTGCCCTCTAGTTAACTTACGTAGTCTAAAGGCCTGCTAGTTAACCTACATAGACCAAGGGCCCGCTAGTTAACCTAGATAGTACAAGTGCCCGCTAGGTAACCTACATAGTGCAAGTGTCCGTTAGTTAACCTAGATCGTCCAATTTTCCGCTAGTTAACCTACATAGTCCAAGTGCCCGCTAGGTAACCTAGATAGTCCATGTGCCCGTTCGGTAACCTAGATAGTCCAAGTGCCCTTTTGGGGAACCTAGATAGTCCAAGTGCCCGCTAGGTAACCTACATAGTCCAATTGCCCCCTCTGGAACATACATAGTCCAAGTGCCCGTTAGTTAACCTAGATAATCCAAGTGCCCGCTAGTTAACCTAGATAGTCCAGTGCCCGCTAGGTAACCTACATAGTCCAAGTGCCCGCTAGGTAACCTAGATAGTCCACGTGCCCGCTAGGTAACCGGGATCATCAAAGTGCCCTCTAGTTAACTTACATAGTCTAAAGGCCTGCTAGTTAACCTACATAGACCAAGGGCCCGCTAGTTAACCTAGATAGTCCAAGTGCCCGCTATTTAACCTACATAGTCCAAGTTCCCGCTAGGTAACCTAGACAGTCCAAGTGACCACTAGGTTACCTACATAGTCTAAGTGCCCGTTCGTTAACCTCCATAGTCCAAGTGCCCACTAGGTAACGTAGATAGCCCAAGTGCCCGCTAGGGAACGTACATAGTCCAAGTGCCCACTAGGTAACCTAGACAGTCCAATTGCCCCCTAGTTAACCTAGACAGTCCAAGTACCCGATAGGGATCCTACATAGTCCAAGTGCCCGCTAGGGAACCTACATACTCCAAGGGCCCGCTAGTTAACCTATATAGTCCAAGGTCTGCTAGTTAACCTAGATAGTCAAAGTGCCCGCTAGGTAACCTAGACAGTCCAAGTGCCCGCTAGGTTACCTGCATAGTCCAAGTGCCCGTTCGTTAACCTAGATAGTCCAAGTGCCCACTAGGGAACCTATATAGTCCAAGTGCCCGCTAGGTAACCTTCATAGTGCAAGTGTCTGCTAGGTAACCTACATACTCCAAGGGCCCGAAAGTTAACCTACATAGTCCAAGGTCTGCTAGTTAACCTAGATAATCCAAGTGCCCGCTAGGTAACCTAGAGAGTGCAAGTGCCCGCTAGTTAACCTACATAGTCCAAGTGCCTGCTAGGTAACCTAGATAGTCCAAGGGCCTGCTAGTTAACCTACATAGTCCAAGTGCCCGCTAGGTAACCTACATAGTGCAAGTGTCCGCTAGTTAACCTACATAGTCAAAGTGCCCGCTAGGTAACGTAGATAGTCCAAGTGCCCGCTAGTTAACCAGGATCATCAAAGTGCCCTCTAGTTAACTTACATAGTCTAAAGGCCTGCTAGTTAACCTACATAGACCAAGGGCCCTCTAGTTAACCTAGATAGTCCAAGTGCCCGCTAGTTAACCTACATAGTCCAAGTTGCCGCTAGGTAACCTAGACAGTCCAAGTGACCACTAGGTTACCTACATAGTCTAAGTGCCGATTCGTTAACCTCCATAGTCCAAGTGCCCACTAGGTAACATAGATAGCCCAAGTGCCCGCTAGGGAACGTACATAGTCCAAGTGCCCACTAGGTAACCTAGACAGTCCAATTGCCCCCTACTTAACCTAGACAGTCCAAGTACCCAATTGGGAACCTACATAGTCCAAGTGCCCGCTAGGGAACCTACATACTCCAAGGGCCCGCTAGTTAACCTACATAGTCCAAGGTCTGCCAGTTAACCTAGATCGTCAAAGTGCCCGCTAGGTAACCTAGACAGTCCAAGTGCCCGCTAGGTTACCTACATAGTCCAAGTGCCCGTTCGCTAACCTAGGTAGTCCAAGTGCCCGCTAGGTAACCTACTTTGTCCAAGGGCCCGCTAGGTAACCTAGACAGACAAAGTGCCCGTTAGGTAATCTAGATAGTCAAGGTGCCTGCTAGGTAACCTACATTGTCCAAGTTCCCTCTAGGTAACCTAGATAGTCCACGTGCCCGTTACCTAATCTAGATAGTCCAAGTGCCCGCTAGGCAACATACATAGTCCAAGTGCCCGTTCGTTAACCTAGAAGTCCAAGTGCCCGCTATGTATCCTAGACAGTCCAAGTGCCCGCTAGGTTACCTCCATAGTCCAAGTGCCCGTTCGTTAACCTAGATAGTCCAAGTGCCCACTAGGGAACCTATATAGTCCATGTGCCCGCTAGGTAACCTCCATAGTGCAAGTGTCTGCTACGTAACCTACATAGTCCAAGTGCCCGCTAGGGAAGGTACATAGTCCAAGTGCCCGCTAGGGAAGGTACATAGTCCAAGTGACCGCTAGGTAACCTAGAGAGTGCAAGTGCCCGCTAGTTAACCTACATAGTGCAAGTGCCTGCTAGGTAACCTAGATAGTCCAAGGGCCTGCTAGTTAACCTACATAGTCCAAGTGCCCGCTAGTTAACCTACATAGTCCAAGGTCTGCTAGTTAACCTAGATAGTCAAAGTGCCCGCTAGGTAACCTAGACAGTCCAAGTGCCCGCTACGTTACCTACATAGTCCAAGTGCCCGTTCGTTAACCTAGATAGTCCAAGTGCCCCTGGTAACCTACATAGTCCAAAGGCCCGCTAGGTAACCTTGATAGTCCAAGTGCCTTCTAGTTAACCTACATATTCCAAGTGCCCGCTTGGTAACCTACATAGTCCAAGTGCCCACTAGGTTACCTAAATAATCCAAATGCCCGCTAGGGAAACTACATAGTCCAAGTGCCCGCTAGTTAACCTAGATAGTGCAAGGGCCCGCTAGTTAACCTATATAGTCCAAGTGCCCGCTAGTTAACCTAAATCTACCAAGTGTCCGCTAGGTAACCTACATAGTCCAAGTGCCTGATAGCTAACCTACATAGTCCAAGTGTCCGTTCGTTAACCTAGATAGTCCAAGTGCCCATTGGGTAACCTACATAGTCCAAGTGCCGCCTGGTAACCTGGATAGTCCAAGTGCCCGCTAGTTAACCTACATAGTCCAAGTGCCCGTTCGTTAACCTAGATAATGCAAGTGCCCGCTAGGTAATACATAGTCCAAGGGCCCGCTAGGTAACCTAGACAGACAAAATGCCCATTAGGTAACCTAGATAGTCCAAGTGCCTGCTAGGTAACCTACATTGTCCATGTTCCCTCTAGGTAACCTAGATAGTGCAAGTGCCCGCTAGGCAACATACATAGTCCAAGTGCCCGTTCGTTAACCTAGAAGTCCAAGTGCCCGCTATGTAACCTAGACAGTCCAAGTGCCTGCTAGGTCACCTGCATAGTCCAAGTGCCCGTTCGTTAACCTAGATAATCCAAGTGCCCGCTAGGTAACCTACATAGTCCAAGGGCCCGCTAGGTAACCTAGACAGACAAAATGCCCATTAGGTAACCTAGATAGTCCAAGTGCCTGCTAGGTAACCTACATTGTCCATGTTCCGTCTAGGTAACCTAGATAGTGCAAGTGCCCGTTACCTAACCTAGATAGTCCAAGTGCCCGCTAGGCAACATACATAGTCCAAGTGCCCGTTCGTTAACCTAGAAGTCCAAGTGCCCGCTATGTAACCTAGACAGTCCAAGTGCCTGCTAGGTCACCTGCATAGTCCAAGTGCCCGTTCGTTAACCTAGATAGTCCAAGTGCCCACTAGGGAACCTATATAGTCCAAGTGCCCGCTAGGTAACCTACATAGTGCAAGTGTCTGCTACGTAACCTATATAGTCCAAGTGCCCGGTAGGGAAGGTACATAGTCCAAGTGCCCGCTAGGGAAGGTACATAGTCCAAGTGCCCGCTAGTTAACCTAGAGAGTGTAAGTGCCCGCTAGTTAACCTACATAGTCCAAGTGCCTGCTGGGTAACCTAGATAGTCCAAGGGCCTGCTAGTTAACCTACATAGTCCAAGTGCCCGCTAGGTAACCTACATAGTGCAAGTGTCCGCTAGTTAACCTACATAGTCAAAGTGCCCGCTAGTTAACTTAGATAGTCCAAGTGCCCGCTTGGTAACCTACATAGTGCAAGTGTCCGCTGGTTAACCTAGATCGTCCAATTTTCCTCTAGTTAACCTACATAGTCCATGTGCCCGCTAGGTAACCTAGATAGTCCAAGTGCCCTTTCGGTAACCTAGATAGTCCATGTGCCCTTTAGGGAACCTACATAGTCCAAGTGCCCGCTAGGGAACCTACATAGTCCAATTGCCCGCTCTGGAACATACATAGTCCAAGTGCCCGTTAGTTAACCTAGATAATCCATGTGCCCGTAGTTAACCTAGATAGTCCAGTGCCCGCTAGGTAACGTACATAGTCCAAGTGCCCGCTAGGTAACCTATATAGTCCAAATGCCCGCTAGTGAACCTACATAGTCCATGAGTCCTCTAGTTACCCTACATAGTCAAAGTGCCCGCTAGTTAACCTAGATATTCCAAGTGCCCGCTAGTTAACCAGGATCATCAAAGTGCCCTCTAGTTAACTTACATAGTCTAAAGGCCTGCTAGTTAACCTACATAGACCAAGGGCCCGCTAGTTAACCTAGATAGTACAAGTGCCCGCTAGGTAACCTACATAGTGCAAGTGTCCGCTAGTTAACCTAGATCGTCCAATTTTCCGCTAGTTAACCTACATAGTCCAAGTGCCCGCTAGGTAACCTAGATAGTCCATGTGCCCGTTCGGTAACCTAGATAGTCCAAGTGCCCTTTTGGCTAACCTAGATAGTCCAAGTGCCCGCTAGGGAACCTACATAGTCCAATTGCCCGCTCTGGAACATACATAGTCCAAGTGCCCGTTAGTTAACCTAGATAATCCAAGTGCCCGCTAGTTAACCTAGATAGTCCAGTGCCCGCTAGGTAACCTAGATAGTCAAAGTGCCCGCTAGGTAACCTAGATAGTCCAATTGCCCGCTAGTTAACCAGGATCATCAAAGTGCCCTCTAGTTAACTTACATAGTCTAAAGGCCTGCTAGTTAACCTACATAGACCAAGGGCCCGCTAGTTAACCTAGAAAGTCCAAGTGCCCGCTAGGTAACCTACATAGTCCAAGTTCCCGCTAGGTAACCTAGACAGTCCAAGTGACCACTAGGTTACCTACATAGTCCAAGTGCCCGTTAGTTAACCTAGATAGTCAAAGTGCCTGCTAGGTAACCTAGATAGTCCAAGTGCCCGCTAGGTAACCTACATAGTCCAAGTGCCCGCTAGGTAACTTAAATAGTCCAAATGCCCACTAGGGAAACTACATAGTCCAAGTGCCCGCTAGTTAACCTAGATAGTCAAAGTGCCTGCTAGTAAACCTACATAATCCATGGCCCGCTAATTAACCTAGATCGTGCAAGTGTCCGCTAGTTAACCTACATAGTCCAAGTGTCCGCGAGGGATCCGTCATAATCCAAGTGCCTTCTAGGTAACCTACATAGTCCAAGGGCCCGCTAGGTAACCTAGATAGTCCAAGTGCCCGCTAGTTAACCTACAAAGTCCAAGGGCCGGCTAGTTAACCTACATAGTCCAAGGTCTGCTAGTTCACCTAGATAGTCAAAGTGCCTGCTAGGTTACCTACATAGTCCAAGTGCCCGTTCGTTAACCTAGATAGTCCAAGTGCCCGCTAGGTAACCTACATAGTCCAAGGGCCCGCTAGGTAACCTAGACAGACAAAGTGCCCATTAGGTAACCTAGATAGTCCAAGTGCCTGCTAGGTAACCTACATTGTCCATGTTCCCTCTAGGTAACCTAGATAGTGCAAGTGCCCGTTACCTAACCTAGATAGTCCAAATGCCCGCTAGGCAACATACATAGTCCAAGTGCCCGTTCGTTAACCTAGAAGTCCAAGTGCCCGCTATGTAACCTAGACAGTCCAAGTGCCCGCTAGGTCACCTGCATAGTCCAAGTGCCCGTTCGTTAACCTAGATAGTCCAAGTGCCCACTAGGGAACCTATATAGTGCAAGTGCCCGCTAGGTAACCTACATAGTGCAAGTGTCTGCTACATAACCTACATAGTCCAAGTGCCCGCTAGGGAAGGTACATAGTCCAAGTGCCCGCTAGGGAAGGTACATAGTCCAAGTGCCCGCTAGGTAACCTAGAGAGTGCAAGTGCCCCCTAGTTAACCTACATAGTCCAAGTGCCAGCTAGGTAACCTAGATAGTCCAAGGGCCTGCTAGTTAACCTATATAGTCCAAGTGCCCGCTAGGTAACCTACATAGTGCAAGTGTCCGCTAGTTAACCTACATAGTCAAAGTGACCGCTAGTTACCCTAGATAGTCCAAGTACCCGCTAGGTAACCTACATAGTGCAAGTGTCCGCTGGTTAACCTAGATCGTCCAATTTTCCGCTAGTTAACCTACATAGTCCATGTGCCCGCTAGGTAACCTAGATAGTCCAAGTGCCCGTTCGATAACCTAGATAGTCCAAGTGCCCTTTAGGGAACCTAGATAGTCCAAGTGCCCGATAGGGAACCTACATAGTCCAATTGCCCGCTCTGGAACATACATAGTCCAAGTGCCCATTAGTTAACCAAGATAATCCAAGTGCCCGCTAGTTAACCTAGAGAGTCCAGTGCCCGCTAGGTAACCTATATCGTCCAAATGCCAGCTAGGGAACCTACATTGTCCAAGAGCCCTCTAGTTAACCTAGATAGTCCAAGTGCCCGTTAGTTAACCTAGATAGTCCAAGTGCCCGCTAGATAACCAGGATCATCAAAGTGCCCTCTAGTTAACTTACGTAGTCTAAAGGCCTGCTAGTTAACCTACATAGACCAAGGGCCCGCTAGTTAACCTAGATAGTACAAGTGCCCGCTAGGTAACCTACATAGTCCAAGTGCCCGTTAGTTAACCTAGATAGTCCAAGTGCCCGCTAGATAACCAGGATCATCAAAGTGCCCTCTAGTTAACTTACGTAGTCTAAAGGCCTGCTAGTTAACCTACATAGACCAAGGGCCCGCTAGTTAACCTACATAGTCCAAGTGCCCGCTAGGTAACCTAGATAGTCCATGTGCCCGTTCGGTAACCTAGATAGTCCAAGTGCCCTTTTGGGGAACCTAGATAGTCCAAGTGCCTGCTAGGGAACCTACATAGTCCAATTGCCCCCTCTGGAACATACATAGTCCAAGTGCCCGTTAGTTAACCTAGATAATCCAAGTGCCCGCTAGTTAACCTAGATAGTCCAGTGCCCGCTAGGTAACCTACATAGTCCAAGTGCCCGCTAGGTAACCTAGATAGTCCACGTGCCCGCTAGGTAACCGGGATCATCAAAGTGCTCTCTAGTTAACTTACATAGTCTAAAGGCCTGCTAGTTAACCTACATAGACCAAGGGCCCGCTAGTTAACCTAGATAGTCCAAGTGCCAGCTATTTAACCTACATAGTCCAAGTTCCCGCTAGGTAACCTAGACAGTCCAAGTGACCACTAGGTTACCTACATAGTATAAGTGCCCGTTCGTTAACCTCCATAGTCCAAGTGTCCACTAGGTAACGTAGATAGCCCAAGTGCCCGCTAGGGAACCTAGACAGTCCAATTGCCCCCTAGTTAACCTAGACAGTCCAAGTACCCGATAGGGAACCTACATAGTCCAAGTGCCCGCTAGGGAACCTACATACTCCAAGGGCCCGCTAGTTAACCTATATAGTCCAAGGTCTGTTAGTTAACCTAGATAGTCAAAGTGCCCGCTAGGTAACCTAGACAGTCCAAGTGCCCGCTAGGTTACCTGCATAGTCCAAGTGCCCGTTCGTAAACCTAGATAGTCCAAGTGCCCACTAGGGAACCTATATAGTCCAAGTGCCCGCTAGGTAACCTTCATAGTGCAAGTGTCTGCTAGGTAACCTACATACTCCAAGGGCCCGAAAGTTAACCTACATAGTCCAAGGTCTGCTAGTTAACCTAGATAGTCCAAGTGCCCGCTAGGTTACCAAGAGAGTGCAAGTGCCCGCTAGTTAACCTACATAGTCCAAGTGCCTTCTAGGTAACCTAGATAGTCCAAGGGCCTGCTAGTTAACCTACATAGTCCAAGTGCCCGCTAGGTAACCTACATAGTGCAAGTGTCCGCTAGTTAACCTACATAGTCAAAGTGCCCGCTAGGTAACGTAGATAGTCCAAGTGCCCGCTAGTTAACCAGGATCATCAAAGTGCCCTCTAGTTAACTTACATAGTCTAAAGGCCTGCTAGTTAACCTACATAGACCAAGGGCCCTCTAGTTAACCTAGATAGTCCAAGTGCCCGCTAGTTAACCTACATAGTCCAAGTTGCCGCTAGGTAACCTAGACAGTCCAAGTGACCACTAGGTTACCTACATAGTCTAAGTGCCGATTCGTTAACCTCAATAGTCCAAGTGCCCACTAGGTTACCTAAATAATCCAAATGCCCGCTAGGGAAACTACATAGTCCAAGTGCCCGCTAGTTAAACTAGATAGTCCAAGTGCCCGCTAGTAAACCTAGATAGTCCAAGGGCCCGCTAGTTAACCTATATAGTCCAAGTGCCCGCTAGTTAACCTAAATCTACCAAGTGTCCGCTAGGTAACCTACATAGTCCAAGTGCCTGATAGCTAACCTACATAGTCCAAGTGTCCGTTCGTTAACCTAGATAGTCCAAGTGCCCATTGGGTAACCTACATAGTCCAAGTGCCGCCTGGTAACCTGGATAGTCCAAGTGCCCGCTAGTTAACCTACATAGTCCAAGTGCCCGTTCGTTAACCTAGATAATGCAAGTGCCCGCTAGGTAACCTACATAGTCCAAGGGCCCGCTAGGTAACCTAGACAGACAAAATGCCCATTAGGTAACCTAGATAGTCCAAGTGCCTGCTAGGTAACCTACATTGTCCATGTTCCCTCTAGGTAACCTAGATAGTGCAAGTGCCCGCTAGGCAACATACATAGTCCAAGTGCCCGTTCGTTAACCTAGAAGTCCAAGTGCCCGCTATGTAACCTAGACAGTCCAAGTGCCTGCTAGGTCACCTGCATAGTCCAAGTGCCGGTTCGTTAACCTAGATAGTCCAAGTGCCCACTAGGGAACCTATATAGTCCAAGTGCCCGCTAGGTAACCTACATAGTGCAAGTGTCTGCTACGTAACCTATATAGTCCAAGTGCCCGGTAGGGAAGGTACATAGTCCTAGTGCCCGCTAGGGAAGGTACATAGTCCAAGTGCCCGCTAGTTAACCTAGAGAGTGTAAGTGCCCGCTAGTTAACCTACATAGTCCAAGTGCCTGCTGGGTAACCTAGATAGTCCAAGGGCCTGCTAGTTAACCTACATAGTCCAAGTGCCCGCTAGGGAAGGTACATAGTCCAAGTGCCCGCTAGGTAACCTAGAGAGTGCAAGTGCCCGCTAGTTAACCTACATAGTGCAAATGCCTGCTAGGTAACCTAGATAGTCCAAGGGCCTGCTAGTTAACCTACATAGTCCAAGTGCCCGCTAGTTAACCTACATAGTCCAAGGTCTGCTAGTTAACCTAGATAGTCAAAGTGCCCGCTAAGTAACCTAGACAGTCCAAGTGCCCGCTACGTTACCTACATAGTCCAAGTGCCCGTTCGTTAACCTAGATAGTCCAAGTGCCCCTGGTAACCTACATAGTCCAAAGGCCCGCTAGGTAACCTTGATAGTCCAAGTGCCTTCTAGTTAACCTACATAGTCCAAGTGCCCGCTTGGTAACCTACATAGTCCAAGTGCCCACTAGGTTACCTAAATAATCCAAATGCCCGCTAGGGAAACTACATAGTCCAAGTGCCCGCTAGTTAAACTAGATAGTCCAAGTGCCCGCTAGTAAACCTAGATAGTCCAAGGGCCCGCTAGTTAACCTATATAGTCCAAGTGCCCGCTAGTTAACCTAAATCTACCAAGTGTCCGCTAGGTAACCTACATAGTCCAAGTGCCTGATAGCTAACCTACATAGTCCAAGTGTCCGTTCGTTAACCTAGATAGTCCAAGTGCCCATTGGGTAACCTACATAGTCCAAGTGCCGCCTGGTAACCTGGATAGTCCAAGTGCCCGCTAGTTAACCTACATAGTCCAAGTGCCCGTTCGTTAACCTAGATAATGCAAGTGCCCGCTAGGTAACCTACATAGTCCAAGGGCCCGCTAGGTAACCTAGACAGACAAAATGCCCATTAGGTAACCTAGATAGTCCAAGTGCCTGCTAGGTAACCTACATTGTCCATGTTCCCTCTAGGTAACCTAGATAGTGCAAGTGCCCGCTAGGCAACATACATAGTCCAAGTGCCCGTTCGTTAACCTAGAAGTCCAAGTGCCCGCTATGTAACCTAGAAGTCCAAGTGCCCGCTATGTAACCTAGACAGTCCAAGTGCCTGCTAGGTCACCTGCATAGTCCAAGTGCCGGTTCGTTAACCTAGATAGTCCAAGTGCCCACTAGGGAACCTATATAGTCCAAGTGCCCGCTAGGTAACCTACATAGTGCAAGTGTCTGCTACGTAACCTATATAGTCCAAGTGCCCGGTAGGGAAGGTACATAGTCCAAGTGCCCGCTAGGGAAGGTACATAGTCCAAGTGCCCGCTAGTTAACCTAGAGAGTGTAAGTGCCCGCTAGTTAACCTACATAGTCCAAGTGCCTGCTGGGTAACCTAGATAGTCCAAGGGCCTGCTAGTTAACCTACATAGTCCAAGTGCCCGCTAGGTAACCTACATAGTGCAAGTGTCCGCTAGTTAACCTACATAGTCAAAGTGCCCGCTAGTTAACTTAGATAGTCCAAGTGCCCGCTTGGTAACCTACATAGTGCAAGTGTCCGCTGGTTAACCTAGATCGTCCAATTTTCCGCTAGTTAACCTACATAGTCCATGTGCCCGCTAGGTAACCTAGATAGTCCAAGTGCCCTTTCGGTAACCTAGATAGTCCAAGTGCCCTTTAGGGAACCTCCATAGTCCAAGTGCCCGCTAGGGAACCTACATAGTCCAATTGCCCGCTCTGGAACATACATAGTCCAAGTGCCCGTTAGTTAACCTAGATAATCCAAGTGCCCGTAGTTAACCTAGATAGTCCAGTGCCCGCTAGGTAACGTACATAGTCCAAGTGCCCGCTAGGTAACCTATATAGTCCAAATGCCCGCTAGGGAACCTACATAGTCCATGAGTCCTCTAGTTACCCTACATAGTCAAAGTGCACGCTAGTTAACCTAGATATTCCAAGTGCCCGCTAGTTAACCAGGATCATCAAAGTGCCCTCTAGTTAACTTACATAGTCTAAAGGCCTGCTAGTTAACCTACATAGACCAAGGGCCCGCTAGTTAACCTAAATAGTACAAGTGCCCGCTAGGTAACTTACATAGTGCATGTGTCCGCTAGTTAACCTAGATCGTCCAATTTTCCGCTAGTTAACCTACATAGTCCAAGTGCCCGCTAGGTAACCTAGATAGTCCATGTGCCCGTTCGGTAACCTAGATAGTCCAAGTGCCCTTTTGGCTAACCTAGATAGTCCAAGTGCCCGCTAGGGAACCTACATAGTCCAATTGCCCGCTCTGGAACATACATAGTCCAAGTGCCCGTTAGTTAACCTAGATAATCCAAGTGCCCGCTAGTTAACCTAGATAGTCCAGTGCCCGCTAGGTAACCTAGATAGTCAAAGTGCCCGCTAGGTAACCTAGATAGTCCAATTGCCCGTTAGTTAACCAGGATCATCAAAGTGCCCTCTAGTTAACTTACATAGTCTAAAGGCCTGCTAGTTAACCTACATAGACCAAGGGCCCGCTAGTTAACCTAGAAAGTCCAAGTGCCCGCTAGGTAACCTACATAGTCCAAGTTCCCGCTAGGTAACCTAGACAGTCCAAGTGACCACTAGGTTACCTACATAGTCCAAGTGCCCGTTAGTTAACCTAGATAGTCAAAGTGCCTGCTAGGTAACCTAGATAGTCCAAGTGCCCGCTAGGTAACCTACATAGTCCAAGTGCCCGCTAGGTAACTTAAATAGTCCAAATGCCCACTAGGGAAACTACATAGTCCAAGTGCCCGCTAGTTAACCTAGATAGTCAAAGTGCCTGCTAGTAAACCTACATAATCCATGGCCCGCTAATTAACCTAGATCGTGCAAGTGTCCGCTAGTTAACCTACATAGTCCAAGTGTCCGCGAGGGATCCGTCATAATCCAAGTGCCTTCTAGGTAACCTACATAGTCCAAGGGCCCGCTAGGTAACCTAGATAGTCCAAGTGCCCGCTAGTTAACCTACAAAGTCCAAGGGCCGGCTAGTTAACCTACATAGTCCAAGGTCTGCTAGTTAACCTAGATAGTCAAAGTGCCTGCTAGGTTACCTACATAGTCCAAGTGCCCGTTCGTTAACCTAGATAGTCCAAGTGCCCGCTAGGTAACCTACATAGTCCAAGGGCCCGCTAGGTAACCTAGACAGACAAAGTGCCCATTAGGTAACCTAGATAGTCCAAGTGCCTGCTAGGTAACCTACATTGTCCATGTTCCCTCTAGGTAACCTAGATAGTGCAAGTGCCCGTTACCTAACCTAGATAGTCCAAATGCCCGCTAGGCAACATACATAGTCCAAGTGCCCGTTCGTTAACCTAGAAGTCCAAGTCCCCGCTATGTAACCTAGACAGTGCAAGTGCCCGCTAGGTCACCTGCATAGTCCAAGTGCCCGTTCGTTATCCTAGATAGTCCAAGTGCCCACTAGGGAACCTATATAGTCCAAGTGCCCGCTAGGTAACCTACATATTGCAAGTGTCTGCTACGTAACCTACATAGTCCAAGTGCCCGCTAGGGAAGGTACATAGTCCAAGTGCCCGCTAGGGAAGGTACATAGTCCAAGTGCCCGCTAGGTAACCTAGAGAGTGCAAGTGCCCCCTAGTTAACCTACATAGTCCAAGTGCCAGCTAGGTAACCTAGATAGTCCAAGGGCCTGCTAGTTAACCTACATAGTCCAAGTGCCCGCTAGGTAACCTACATAGTGCAAGTGTCCGCTAGTTAACCTACATAGTCAAAGTGACCGCTAGTTAACCTAGATAGTCCAAGTACCCGCTAGGTAACCTACATAGTGCAAGTGTCCGCTGGTTAACCTAGATCGTCCAATTTTCCGCTAGTTAACCTACATAGTCCATATGCCCGCTAGGTAACCTAGATAGTCCAAGTGCCCGTTCGATAACCTAGATAGTCCAAGTGCCCTTTAGGGAACCTAGATAGTCCAAGTGCCCGATAGGGAACCTACATAGTCCAATTGCCCGCTCTGGAACATACATAGTCCAAGTGCCCATTAGTTAACCTAGATAATCCAAGTGCCCGCTAGTTAACCTAGAGAGTCCAGTGCCCGCTAGGTAACCTATATCGTCCAAATGCCAGCTAGGGAACCTACATAGTCCAAGAGCCCTCTAGTTAACCTAGATAGTCCAAGTGCCCGTTAGTTAACCTAGATAGTCCAAGTGCCCGCTAGATAACCAGGATCATCAAAGTGCCCTCTAGTTAACTTACGTAGTCTAAAGGCCTGCTAGTTAACCTACATAGACCAAGGGCCCGCTAGTTAACCTAGATAGTAGAAGTGCCCGCTAGGTAACCTACATAGTGCAAGTGTCCGTTAGTTAACCTAGATCGTCCAATTTTCCGCTAGTTAACCTACATAGTCCAAGTGCCCGCTAGGTAACCTAGATAGTCCATGTGCCCGTTCGGTAACCTAGATAGTCCAAGTGCCCTTTTGGGGAACCTAGATAGTCAAAGTGCCCGCTAGGTAACCTAGACAGTCCAAGTGCCCGCTAGGTTACCTGCATAGTCCAAGTGCCCGTTCGTTAACCTAGATAGTCCAAGTGCCCGCTAGGTAACCTACATAGTCCAAGTGCCCGCTAGGTAACTTAAATAGTCCAAATGCCCACTAGGGAAACTACATAGTCCAAGTGCCCGCTAGTTAACCTAGATAGTCAAAGTGCCTGCTAGTAAACCTACATAATCCATGGCCCGCTAATTAACCTAGATCGTGCAAGTGTCCGCTAGTTAACCTACATAGTCCAAGTGTCCGCGAGGGATCCGTCATAATCCAAGTGCCTTCTAGGTAACCTACATAGTCCAAGGGCCCGCTAGGTAACCTAGATAGTCCAAGTGCCCGCTAGTTAACCTACAAAGCCCAAGGGCCGGCTAGTTAACCTACATAGTCCAAGGTCTGCTAGTTAACCTAGATAGTCAAAGTGCCTGCTAGGTTACCTACATAGTCCAAGTGCCCGTTCGTTAACCTAGATAGTCCAAGTGCCCGCTAGGTAACCTACATAGTCCAAGGGCCCGCTAGGTAACCTAGACAGACAAAGTGCCCATTAGGTAACCTAGATAGTCCAAGTGCCTGCTAGGTAACCTACATTGTCCATGTTCCCTCTAGGTAACCTAGATAGTGCAAGTGCCCGTTACCTAACCTAGATAGTCCAAATGCCCGCTAGGCAACATACATAGTCCAAGTGCCCGTTCGTTAACCTAGAAGTCCAAGTGCCCGCTATGTAACCTAGACAGTCCAAGTGCCCGCTAGGTCACCTGCATAGTCCAAGTGCCCGTTCGTTATCCTAGATAGTCCAAGTGCCCACTAGGGAACCTATATAGTCCAAGTGCCCGCTAGGTAACCTACATAGTGCAAGTGTCTGCTACGTAACCTACATAGTCCAAGTGCCCGCTAGGGAAGGTACATAGTCCAAGTGCCCGCTAGGGAAGGTACATAGTCCAAGTGCCCGCTAGGTAACCTAGAGAGTGCAAGTGCCCCCTAGTTAACCTACATAGTCCAAGTGCCAGCTAGGTAACCTAGATAGTCCAAGGGCCTGCTAGTTAACCTACATAGTCCAAGTGCCCGCTAGGTAACCTACATAGTGCAAGTGTCCGCTAGTTAACCTACATAGTCAAAGTGACCGCTAGTTAACCTAGATAGTCCAAGTACCCGCTAGGTAACCTACATAGTGCAAGTGTCCGCTGGTTAACCTAGATCGTCCAATTTTCCGCTAGTTAACCTACATAGTCCATGTGCCCGCTAGGTAACCTAGATAGTCCAAGTGCCCGTTCGATAACCTAGATAGTCCAAGTGCCCTTTAGGGAACCTAGATAGTCCAAGTGCCCGATAGGGAACCTACATAGTCCAATTGCCCGCTCTGGAACATACATAGTCCAAGTGCCCATTAGTTAACCAAGATAATCCAAGTGCCCGCTAGTTAACCTAGAGAGTCCAGTGCCCGCTAGGTAACCTATATAGTCCAAATGCCAGCTAGGGAACCTACATAGTCCAAGAGCCCTCTAGTTAACCTAGATAGTCCAAGTGCCCGTTAGTTAACCTAGATAGTCCAAGTGCCCGCTAGATAACCAGGATCATCAAAGTGCCCTCTAGTTAACTTACGTAGTCTAAAGGCCTGCTAGTTAACCTACATAGACCAAGGGCCCGCTAGTTAACCTAGATAGTACAAGTGCCCGCTAGGTAACCTACATAGTGCAAGTGTCCGTTAGTTAACCTAGATCGTCCAATTTTCCGCTAGTTAACCTACATTGTCCAAGTGCCCGCTAGGTAACCTAGATAGTCCATGTGCCCGTTCGGTAACCTAGATAGTCCAAGTGCCCTTTTGGGGAACCTAGATAGTCCAAGTGCCCGCTAGGGAACCTACATAGTCCAATTGCCCCCTCTGGAACATACATAGTCCAAGTGCCCGTTAGTTAACCTAGATAATCCAAGTGCCCGCTAGTTAACCTAGATAGTCCAGTGCCCGCTAGGTAACCTACATAGTCCAAGTGCCCGCTAGGTAACCTAGATAGTCCACGTGCCCGCTAGGTAACCGGGATCATCAATGTGCCCTCTAGTTAACTTACATAGTCTAAAGGCCTGCTACTTAACCTACATAGACCAAGGGCCCGCTAGTTAACCTAGATAGTCCAAGTGCCCGCTATTTAACCTACATAGTCCAAGTTCCCGCTAGGTATCTAGACAGTCCAAGTGACCACTAGGTTACCTACATAGTCTAAGTGCCCGTTCGTTAACCTCCATAGTCCAAGTGCCCACTAGGTAACGTAGATAGCCCAAGTGCCCGCTAGGGAACGTACATAGTCCAAGAGCCCACTAGGTAACCTAGACAGTCCAATTGCCCCCTAGTTAACCTAGACAGTCCAAGTACCCGATAGGGAACCTACATAGTCCAAGTGCCCGCTAGGGAACCTACATACTCCAAGGGCCCGCTAGTTAACCTATATAGTCCAAGGTCTGCTAGTTAACCTAGATAGTCAAAGTGCCCGCTAGGTAACCTAGACAGTCCAAGTGCCCGCTAGGTTACCTGCATAGTCCAAGTGCCCGTTCGTTAACCTAGATAGTCCAAGTGCCCACTAGGGAACCTATATAGTCCAAGTGTCCGCTAGGTAACCTTCATAGTGCAAGTGTCTGCTAGGTAACCTACATACTCCAAGGGCCCGAAAGTTAACCTACATAGTCCAAGGTCTGCTAGTTAACCTAGATAGTCCAAGTGCCTGCTAGGTAACCTAGAGAGTGCAAGTGCCCGCTAGTTAACCTACATAGTCCAAGTGCCTGCTAGGTAACCTAGATAGTCCAAGGGCCTGCTAGTTAACCTACATAGTCCAAGTGCCCGCTAGGTAACCTACATAGTGCAAGTGTCCGCTAGTTAACCTATATAGTCAAAGTGCCCGCTAGGTAACGTAGATAGTCCAAGTGCCCGCTAGTTAACCAGGATCATCAAAGTGCCCTCTAGTTAACTTACATAGTCTTAAGGCCTGCTAGTTAACCTACATAGACCAAGGGCCCTCTAGTTAACCTAGATAGTCCAAGTGCCCGCTAGTTAACCTACATAGTCCAAGTTGCCGCTAGGTAACCTAGACAGTCCACGTGACCACTAGGTTACCTACATAGTCTAAGTGCCGATTCGTTAACCTCCATAGTCCAAGTGCCCACTAGGTAACATAGATAGCCCAAGTGCCCGCTAGGGAACGTACATAGTCCAAGTGCCCACTAGGTAACCTAGACAGTCCAATTGCCCCCTACTTAACCTAGATAGTCCAAGTACCCAATAGGGAACCTACGTAGTCCAAGTGCCCGCTAGGGAACCTACATACTCCAAGGGCCCGCTAGTTAACCTACATAGTCCAAGGTCTGCCAGTTAACCTAGATCGTCAAAGTGCCCGCTAGGTAACCTAGACAGTCCAAGTGCCCGCTAGGTTACCTACATAGTCCAAGTGCCCGTTCGCTAACCTAGGTAGTCCAAGTGCCCGCTAGGTAACCTACTTTGTCCAAGGGCCCGCTAGGTAACCTAGACAGACAAAGTGCCCGTTAGGTAATCTAGATAGTCAAGGTGCCTGCTAGGTAACCTACATTGTCCAAGTTCCCTCTAGGTAACCTAGATAGTCCACGTGCCCGTTACCTAATCTAGATAGTCCAAGTGCCCGCTAGGCAACATACATAGTCCAAGTGCCCGTTCGTTATCCTAGAAGTCCAAGTGCCCGCTATGTATCCTAGACAGTCCAAGTGCCCGCTAGGTTACCTCCATAGTCCAAGTGCCCGTTCGTTAACCTAGATAGTCCAAGTGCCCACTAGGGAATCTATATAGTCCAAGTGCCCGCTAGGTAACCTCCATAGTGCAAGTGTCTGCTACGTAACCTACATAGTCCAAGTGCCCGCTAGGGAAGGTACATAGTCCAAGTGACCGCTAGGTAACCTAGAGAGTGCAAGTGCCCGCTAGTTAACCTACATAGTGCAAGTGCCTGCTAGGTAACCTAGATAGTCCAAGGGCCTGCTAGTTAACCTACATAGTCCAAGTGCCCGCTAGTTAACCTACATAGTCCAAGGTTTGCTAGTTAACCTAGATAGTCAAAGTGCCCGCTAGGTAACCTAGACAGTCCAAGTGCCCGCTACGTTACCTACATAGTCCAAGTGCCCGTTCGTTAACCTAGATAGTCCAAGTGCCCCTGGTAACCTACATAGTCCAAAGGCCCGCTAGGTAACCTTGATAGTCCAAGTGCCTTCTAGTTAACCTACATAGTCCAAGTGCCCGCTTGGTAACCTACATAGTCCAAGTGCCCACTAGGTTACCTAAATAATCCAAATGCCCGCTAGGGAAACTACATAGTCCAAGTGCCCGCTAGTTAACCTAGATAGTCCAAGTGCCCGCTAGTAAACCTAGATAGTCCAAGGGCCCGCTAGTTAACCTATATAGTCCAAGTGCCCGCTAGTTAACCTAAATCTACCAAGTGTCCGCTAGGTAACCTACATAGTCCAAGTGCCTGATAGCTAACCTACATAGTCCAAGTGTCCGTTCGTTAACCTAGATAGTCCAAGTGCCCATTGGGTAACCTACATAGTCCAAGTGCCGCCTGGTAACCTGGATAGTCCAAGTGCCCGCTAGTTAACCTACATAGTCCAAGTGCCCGTTCGTTAACCTAGATAATGCAAGTGCCCGCTAGGTAACCTACATAGTCCAAGGGCCCGCTAGGTAACCTAGACAGACAAAATGCCCATTAGGTAACCTAGATAGTCCAAGTGCCTGCTAGGTAACCTACATTGTCCATGTTCCCTCTAGGTAACCTAGATAGTGCAAGTGCCCGTTACCTAACCTAGATAGTCCAAGTGCCCGCTAGGCAACATACATAGTCCAAGTGCCCGTTCGTTAACCTAGAAGTCCAAGTGCCCGCTATGTAACCTAGACAGTCCAAGTGCCTGCTAGGTCACCTGCATAGTCCAAGTGCTCGTTCGTTAACCTAGATAGTCCAAGTGCCCACTAGGGAACCTATATAGTCCAAGTGCCCGCTAGGTAACCTACATAGTGCAAGTGTCTGCCACGTAACCTATATAGTCCAAGTGCCCGGTAGGGAAGGTACATAGTCCAAGTGCCCGCTAGGGAAGGTACATAGTCCAAGTGCCCGCTAGTTAACCTAGAGAGTGTAAGTGCCCGCTAGTTAACCTACATAGTCCAAGTGCCTGCTGGGTAACCTAGATAGTCCAAGGGCCTGCTAGTTAACCTACATAGTCCAAGTGCCCGCTAGGTAACCTACATAGTGCAAGTGTCCGCTAGTTAACCTACATAGTCAAAGTGCCCGCTAGTTAACTTAGATAGTCCAAGTGCCTGCTTGGTAACCTACATAGTGCAAGTGTCCGCTGGTTAACCTAGATCGTCCAATTTTCCGCTAGTTAACCTACATAGTCCATTTGCCCGCTAGGTAACCTAGATAGTCCAAGTGCCCTTTCGGTAACCTAGATAGTCCAAGTGCCCTTTAGGGAACCTACATAGTCCAAGTGCCCGCTAGGGAACCTACATAGTCCAATTGCCCGCTCTGGAACATACATAGTCCAAGTGCCCGTTAGTTAACCTAGATAATCCAAGTGCCCGTAGTTAACCTAGATAGTCCAGTGCCCGCTAGGTAACGTACATAGTCCAAGTGCCCGCTAGGTAACCTATATAGTCCAAATGCCCGCTAGGGAACCTACATAGTCCATGAGTCCTCTAGTTACCCTACATAGTCAACGTGCCCGCTAGTTAACCTAGATATTCCAAGTGCCCGCTAGTTAACCAGGATCATCAAAGTGCCCTCTAGTTAACTTACATAGTCTAAAGGCCTGCTAGTTAACCTACATAGACCAAGGGCCCGCTAGTTAACCTAGATAGTACAAGTGCCCGCTAGGTAACCTACATAGTGCAAGTGTCCGCTAGTTAACCTAGATCGTCCAATTTTCCGCTAGTTAACCTACATAGTCCAAGTGCCCGCTAGGTAACCTAGATAGTCCATGTGCCCGTTCGGTAACCTAGATAGTCCAAGTGCCCTTTTGGCTAACCTAGATAGTCCAAGTGCCCGCTAGGGAACCTACATAGTCCAATTGCCCGCTCTGGAACATACATAGTCCAAGTGCCCGTTAGTTAACCTAGATAATCCAAGTGCCCGCTAGTTAACCTAGATAGTCCAGTGCCCGCTAGGTAACCTAGATAGTCAAAGTGCCCGCTAGGTAACCTAGATAGTCCAATTGCCCGCTAGTTAACCAGGATCATCAAAGTGCCCTCTAGTTAACTTACATAGTCTAAAGGCCTGCTAGTTAACCTACATAGACCAAGGGCCCGCTAGTTAACCTAGAAAGTCCAAGTGCCCGCTAGGTAACCTACATAGTCCAAGTTCCCGCTAGGTAACCTAGACAGTCCAAGTGACCACTAGGTTACCTACATAGTCCAAGTGCCCGTTAGTTAACCTAGATAGTCAAAGTGCCTGCTAGGTAACCTAGATAGTTCAAGTGCCCGCTAGGTAACCTACATAGTCCAAGTGCCCGCTAGGTAACTTAAATAGTCCAAATGCCCACTAGGGAAACTACATAGTCCAAGTGCCCGCTAGTTAACCTAGATAGTCAAAGTGCCTGCTAGTAAACCTACATAATCCATGGCCCGCTAATTAACCTAGATCGTGCAAGTGTCCGCTAGTTAACCTACATAGTCCAAGTGTCCGTGAGGGATCCGTCATAATCCAAGTGCCTTCTAGGTAACCTACATAGTCCAAGGGCCCGCTAGGTAACCTAGATAGTCCAAGTGCCCGCTAGTTAACCTACAAAGTCCAAGGGCCGGCTAGTTAACCTACATAGTCCAAGGTCTGCTAGTTAACCTAGATAGTCAAAGTGCCTGCTAGGTTACCTACATAGTCCAAGTGCCCGTTCGTTAACCTAGAGAGTCCAAGTGCCCGCTAGGTAACCTACATAGTCCAAGGGCCCGCTAGGTAACCTAGACAGACAAAATGCCCATTAGGTAACCTAGATAGTCCAAGTGCCTGCTAGGTAACCTACATTGTCCATGTTCCCTCTAGGTAACCTAGATAGTGCAAGTGCCCGTTACCTAACCTAGATAGTCCAAGTGCCCGCTAGGCAACATACATAGTCCAAGTGCCCGTTCGTTAACCTAGAAGTCCAAGTGCCCGCTATGTAACCTAGACAGTCCAAGTGCCTGCTAGGTCACCTGCACAGTCCAAGTGCCGGTTCGTTAACCTAGATAGTCCAAGTGCCCACTAGGGAACCTATATAGTCCAAGTGCCCGCTAGGTAACCTACATAGTGCAAGTGTCTGCTACGTAACCTATATAGTCCAAGTGCCCGGTAGGGAAGGTACATAGTCCAAGTGCCCGCTAGGGAAGGTACATAGTCCAAGTGCCCGCTAGTTAACCTAGAGAGTGTAAGTGCCCGCTAGTTAACCTACATAGTCCAAGTGCCTGCTGGGTAACCTAGATAGTCTAAGGGCCTGCTAGTTAACCTACATA
Organism: Tenrec ecaudatus; assembly: GCF_050624435.1. Lineage (NCBI taxonomy): Eukaryota > Metazoa > Chordata > Mammalia > Afrosoricida > Tenrecidae > Tenrec > Tenrec ecaudatus. The sequence goes on from NW_027457621.1 coordinate 898,592, forward strand.
GTCCAAGTGCCCGCTAGGTAACCTACATAGTGCAAGTGTCCGCTAGTTAACCTACATAGTCAAAGTGCCCGCTAGTTAACTTAGATAGTCCAAGTGCCCGCTTGGTAACCTACATAGTGCAAGTGTCCGCTGGTTAACCTAGATCGTCCAATTTTCCGCTAGTTAACCTACATAGTCCATGTGCCCGCTAGGTAACCTAGATAGTCCAAGTGCCCTTTCGGTATCCTAGATAGTCCAAGTGCCCTTTAGGGAACCTACATAGTCCAAGTGCCCGCTAGGGAACCTACATAGTCCAATTGCCCGCTCTGGAACATACATAGTCCAAGTGCCCGTTAGTTAACCTAGATAATCCAAGTGCCCGTAGTTAACCTAGATAGTCCAGTGCCCGCTAGGTAACGTACATAGTCCAAGTGCCCGCTAGGTAACCTATATAGTCCAAATGCCCGCTAGGGAACCTACATAGTCCATGAGTCCTCTAGTTACCCTACATAGTCAAAGTGCCCGCTAGTTAACCTAGATATTCCAAGTGCCCGCTAGTTAACCAGGATCATCAAAGTGCCCTCTAGTTAACTTACATAGTCTAAAGGCCTGCTAGTTAACCTACATAGACCAAGGGCCCGCTAGTTAACCTAAATAGTACAAGTGCCCGCTAGGTAACTTACATAGTGCATGTGTCCGCTAGTTAACCTAGATCGTCCAATTTTCCGCTAGTTAACCTACATAGTCCAAGTGCCCGCTAGGTAACCTAGATAGTCCATGTGCCCGTTCGGTAACCTAGATAGTCCAAGTGCCCTTTTGGCTAACCTAGATAGTCCAAGTGCCCGCTAGGGAACCTACATAGTCCAATTGCCCGCTCTGGAACATACATAGTCCAAGTGCCCGTTAGTTAACCTAGATAATCCAAGTGCCCGCTAGTTAACCTAGATAGTCCAGTGCCCGCTAGGTAACCTAGATAGTCAAAGTGCCCGCTAGGTAACCTAGATAGTCCAATTGCCCGCTAGTTAACCAGGATCATCAAAGTGCCCTCTAGTTAACTTACATAGTCTAAAGGCCTGCTAGTTAACCTACATAGACCAAGGGCCCGCTAGTTAACCTAGAAAGTCCAAGTGCCCGCTAGGTAACCTACATAGTCCAAGTTCCCGCTAGGTAACCTAGACAGTCCAAGTGACCACTAGGTTACCTACATAGTCCAAGTGCCCGTTAGTTAACCTAGATAGTCAAAGTGCCTGCTAGGTAACCTAGATAGTCCAAGTGCCCGCTAGGTAACCTACATAGTCCAAGTGCCCGCTAGGTAACTTAAATAGTCCAAATGCCCACTAGGGAAACTACATAGTCCAAGTGCCCGCTAGTTAACCTAGATAGTCAAAGTGCCTGCTAGTAAACCTACATAATCCATGGCCCGCTAATTA